>NC_090927.1:1102088731-1102390001 GCF_040938575.1 Ambystoma mexicanum
TGATTCAACGCAGCATGGTGGTGCCAGCATAGACATGCTTTCCAGTCCACCGTAGCCATGCATTCCGTGAGCCCATGGAGGGGAATATTTTTTTTGTGGCTCCAGAGCATATATGAGGTTACCCAAGGATTGGGGAAGACAATGCTCAATAGTGAATGTTCATGTTCCAGCACTGGTGATTCCAAATAGTGATTTAAACCTTGACAGTTTCCCGAAAGCAGATGCTCAACTGAGGAAGAAGAGATCTGTGGAACTGATAAGAAGAATGAAGAGAGAGAACTACTTCTCAGCAAAATCAATCAAAGCTTTCGATGCTATCCCCTATGAGCACAGCCTATTTAGCCAGACAGCTTCAGTGTTTTCATTGATCTTCATGCCGAGTGTCCAGGTTGGAGCAAATACCAAAGGGCTGCAGATTACTAGATGGGAATTGCTACAGACAATCAACACTACCATAGAGGGATTGTGGATAGAGGTATTTGTGCAAAAATCAGGGAATAATGTTGCACATTCATACCCTCTCATGATGACGAGAATGGAACTTTGACGGAGGCCATAGGTATGCTGACAAAACTCCATGGCCAGATGATTGACGTAGTAGAAGATATTTCTGGCGGTTTGGATCACTCTTCTCTTGGGTTCCACAATGGATGGAAGACATTTTTAAGTTCCTTGGAGTCCTGATACTAATGATATTGCTTGGATTTTGTGTGATCAATATAATAATCTTCCAATGGAAGAATACAGCCAAGAAAGCTATAGAGATGAAAATCATGATCGAGCCAGGATGGAAAGCCAAAGACTTGACAAATTACTTTGTGAAGGCCAGTATCCATGCACCTGAGGGGACGAAGTTTCCGTATCCAAAGAATCATAAGAAGTACGTGGGAAGATGGATCTACTGCAGTCTAATGGACAGTGCATGATCATGACGTGGAATAAGGATGAGCATGTGAGAACAGCAGGATGTCTGAAGGGAGTCATAAAGATATGGATCTGAAAGAAGCTTTTCTACAGACCAAGATGTCTGGATGTAAAGGATGGTACCACCACCTCAACCACCTCACCCATATTGCCTACATGTTGGGAGCCCAGATGTGAGACACGTGCGGTACCAGTGAAAATACTGATACCTAAGAGAATACTGGAGGCAAGGTTCCCATTGAGAAAACCATACCTGCATACAACAAAATATCATGGCCGTTTGAATGAAATCCCGGAAGAATCAAAGCAAATGAATGGTCAAGACGAATGGTGACGTCATACAGGCTTGAGCTCATGTACCTTGAAAAGATGCATAGGCTAGAGAATGGAGATATTCTATAAGGCATCAAGAAAGTATTAAGGATAAGTGACATCTTGGGATCAAGGTGCAGAAGCTTATGCAATAAAATGGATGAAGAAATCAAGTCAGTTTACACATGTACAGATGCAAAAGAAATGCAAGCAGACAAAGGGCCTCATTACACGGACGGCGGTAAGGGTTAACGGTCACCGTTAATGGCAACGGTGACCGTTAACCCTTACCGCCGTACTACGAGGTCCCTTTGCGGGTTGGAGGATTTAACGCCTGCTTCTTGCAGGCGTTAAAATCCAACCCGCTAAGGGACCTCGGAGCTAATTACGGCACTGCAAAATTGCGGTGCCGTAATTAGCGCCTTCCCCAGTCCCATAGAGCCCTATGGGGCAGAAATGGGAATGGGGAAGGGCAATGGCGGAAAGGGGATTTACCGCCCCTCCAACCTTGGAATGGGGCGGTAAATCCCCTTTCCGCCAAGGCGGTGCCGGTATTTTACCGGCATGAGCCATGGCGCTAATAGCGCCATGGCTCACCGCCTACCGTGTAATGAGGCCCAAAGTATTCTTGAAGCTAGCCTCAAGCTTTATAGTAAATAGATTGCGGCATGCACCAATATATAAACATATATGCATTTAAGAATAAAGGATGAATGTTTCCACTACGTATTATAGCAGAGTTGGACTAAAAATGGAAGGTCTCATTCACAGTGTGTTGCAGTAAGAAAACACATGAATTAAAAGTGAATCTTGAAAGACGAGGCTGGATAAACCATGAATCCAAGCCAAGAAGCCAAGGTCTTATCCGGATGAAGTTAACTAGCATTTGATACAAAATCGTGTGAAAGAACAGCTCCTGTTCAGAAGGCATGAACAAAACACGAAAGATGTCAGAAGTCTATTAAAAAACACACTAAAAGCTCAATTTTGCGGTCTACAGTCAGGGAGAGGATGAAGCTGGATGAGCAAGATGTTCACACCTACGCATGAGGCAGAGCGCACCTTCACTCCCCTGATTCTCCACAGTACAGATCAAATTTAAGGCCGAGCTTCAAAGCCTAATTGACTACGCTGACCACTGAGGTGATGATAGATTGATATGCTAATTGGTAGGAAGCTGGGGTAAAACGAGCACACCAGCACCTGGAAGTCCGATCTGTGTGCTGCTAGACATAGGTGGAAAAGTACTGACGAAGTTTAGAGTGCTAACCAATTGTAAGGGACCGCGTAATTAAGGGTCCTATAGTTTGTGTAACCAATGGGATGTTGTGTATTTAGTGACGTTCATGGTGGTCATTTTGAGGGAGGGGCTTAGTTGCCCCATCTGATGTTAAGAAGCCTATCACTTCCACTTACTATCCCATACTAGTATAGATTGCATATGTAGATGTTTATTCAGAGCCTATTATAGTCAGTAATATGTTTTGTCGTTTGCCAGGTAGGATGACGTTGGTAGTGACGCAGGTCAAACGTCAATGATGACGAATTTTTGTTATATAAACTCAGGTTTTTATGAATTTCGTTGAGTAAGAGGATCGAGCGAATTCGTTGATGTTCGTTATGCTCCCTGTTTCAGATAATTGCAAAAAAAACAGTTATCCTTTTTACGAACTGAGTCATTTTGATGATTGATGTTAAGTAACTTCTGCATCCCAATCCATCTACAGCGTAATTGCTACTCATGAGGTTATTCAGTTCAAATATGTTCTGTTTTTTGTGCGCATGGGCGGTGCGATTGTTTGATGTGGAACGTCCCTCGCAACGCCCACATTTTCGCTTGTTCTTCCTCATTCCACGTGTTCCGCCCCCTTTATAGGTGGCTGCAAAGACCCAGCTGGCCCTTCTATTGGACTCTCGCGCAAGTCGTTCGTTGGGTCGCAGTGGCGTGTTGGACCAGCGCGGATTCGTCGCAAGTCCCGGGAAAGCCCTGCACATAGTGTTCCATAAATCAACAAACAGGGAATTGCGCACGACTTTGCGCGCAAGTACCCTATTTTCAAAGAATACCACCACCAAACTCGTAATGGGGCCCAGTATCCTCTTTTTCTGTTTCCCCTCAACAAGAAATCACAGAAAGGTAATTTGCTGAAAGAGTTTCATATGCATGGAATTGATTGGTGTCCCTTGAATTCAAGGTAGTGCATTACAATTGCTCTCCGTATTGTACAACTGAAGTAATATCTAGTTTTGAAGGCACGTTTTCTACTTTTTGGTTTGGTGAGTTTGATCATATTCAGATATAAACATAAACACAAGAAATGAAAAGTTTCAAACACTTTTATTATCTGCCTTTTGCCGTTTGCTCTCTAAAGCGTAGTGCGTAAAAGACTGGAAGTGCGTCATATGACACAGTAAAACTCAAAGGGACATGGGACTTGAGGGACATACATCTTGCACTAGGGGCAGTGGTCAAAGTGTATGAAAAGAAGTAATGGAACAATGCTTCCTGCTGGCCTGCCTCTGTTCCCCACAAATCTCATCACCACGCACAATACAACCCCCCAAAGAAACACACCTGCTGCTTAAGGGAATGTTCAGTGCAGTGCACTGAAGTGCAAGTTCCAACTTCTTCCTACACTTCCATTTTAAAACGAAACTATTCCATAATGGTTTCTTATTAAAATAAAAGTATAGGAACAGTAAAAGAACAGAATAAACACGGTCTGCAACTGTGAACTATACTGTTTATTCCAACGCTATTAAAATATGTAGTTTGTATGAAAGGATTTTTCATTTTATCCCACCACTCGAATTGTATTGTGTTTAACTGGCTACTGTGTGACCCTGCAGATGTTTTGCACGACCAGTTCATGATCCTTCACCACTGGTTACGCTGGCTAAGAATAATGGGAGTTGAAGTCCGAAACATCTGGAGGATTCAATTCACACAAGAAACAAAAAGAGCAGTGAGCATTTGCTATATTCAATGGAGGGGTTTATTGTCAGGGTGCACTGCAGTTCATTGCAGTGGCAGGGCTACTGCATTTTGCTGGCCCATTTTAAATTAATGGGTTTTTCGTACACAATTACTTTAAACACAGACATGAGCTTGTTATATTTAATATCGCCCGAAAGAAAACATTGAAAAATAAGGTACAGTTTTCATTGTACAGCCTTCAAATGTTTATCAACATTTTGTAAAATAGGTTACACTGGAGCCAATTCATTAAAAAAATAAGGTTTCGCACCAGAAACCTGTGACACAACCTTGATGGGGTATTTTGCAAGGGCGTTGTGATTCACAATATAGCATATGGCACCCTAGAAAACCGTGTGTGCTGCAATGGTCCTAATACATTTGCAAATAAAATTCCGGTGAAAGTGCCTAGAAGCCAAAGAAGTCACAGTAAAGAGTGAAAACGGACATAATGAAAAATGAACATTTTCCCTTGAAGGTGATGTTAAACATTGGGGAAAGTGAATCACTTTTAGAGGTTCTATTTTAAAACGACTTAACTGCAGGAGTGGGTGGAGTTTAATGATTTCTTTTGGGAATTCAGGACGAACATACTCCTAAAGAAATAATTAAATTGTTAGCTTGAAGTTGCCTGTGTTCCAAATGAGACTTACGCCTGGCTGGAACCTTGGCGACTTGCCACAGAAGTACGTTTCCTTTGAGGGATTTCCCTCACTCTATTTGTGAGTGCAGCAGGTAGCTTTCTAATTTAAATTGCCCGCCCATCACCACCCGCCTCAGACACGCCCAATTGCATGTGCAGGAGGTGCTCCAGGTACTTAGGACTAAACTGATGGTTTCCAAGACACAGGCATGTCATCCTGTTAAGTAGGTCCAGCAAAATGTACATATCGTCAGCATGTGTGTAGATGCACATTTTGTGGCAGTGTAGTAGTTTAGCCAGAGGTTGGAGACATTCATTAAAAAGCAGTGGTAATAGTGCTACGCATTGGGGAACGCTGCAGGTAGTAATTCTAGGTTGAGATTCAAATTCTCCTAGAGATATTCAATATAAAATGCCACAGAAAGATCAAGTAATATCAAGGCACCAGAGGAGTTTTTGTCTGCCAGCATTCTAATATCTACCACCGGGCATGTTACTACCACTTCAATTGCACTTCCAGGATGAAATCCTGCCTCAAATGGATCCAAAATGTCATTAGCTTCTGCATGTGCTTGAAGTTGATGAATGACAGATGCCTTCAGAACCATACCAAGATAGGGAAGCTTGCAGACAGTGCAGCAACCTTACAATAGGATTTTCTTTTTTTAATTATTGAGGTTACATCTTGTAGGGTCTCACACCACAAAGTACGCATCCATGTCCTTGCTGCACTACCGGCTACCACGCATGCCAGGAGTCAGTCTGCTCTCTCCATCTCAACCAGACTTTAACCCCTACACAGCCAACTTTCCCACACCTATCAGCTTCCCATCTACCAGCTCCTCCACCTACGTTTGCCTTCCACATACTCTTTCACAATCCCCACCGCCACACCCTAACCCTACACGCTCTCCCCCTTATCTCACCCCCAACTAACCACCTCCCACTTCCAACATCTATCCACCCACAGCCTGTCTCCTTAACAGACACC
This sequence comes from Ambystoma mexicanum, assembly GCF_040938575.1. NCBI lineage: Eukaryota > Metazoa > Chordata > Amphibia > Caudata > Ambystomatidae > Ambystoma > Ambystoma mexicanum. Next base: position 1,102,094,579 of record NC_090927.1, read on the forward strand.
CGTCACCACGCTATCTTCCACCACTGCCTAGCGGACTCTATTGGAATGAGGATTAAAAATACTGGCACCTGACTTCCCGGCCGCCGGACTCATAATGAGCCAGTGGCACCAGGAGGCCAGGCGTCAGTAAATTATTCCAGGTCCAGCAGAAACCCACCAATAGCACCGTCAGGTTTACCGCTGGACCCGTAATGACGCCCAGTGTTTCTTAATTGCAATGTTACTTAGGGAGAGAGAGTCATAAAGATGATGCAATCAGGCCAATTGCTAATTAAAGTTTAAGATACCTTGTCAGATTACATTTCTCACTTCACTCTGTCACCAAAGAAGATATCTTATTCGGGCAACATCTGAATGCCACGTTTTCACATTGTGTAATGTTGCAATATAGAAAATGTTGTTAAGTTTTTATGCAGCGGGCGACTATCGTCCACCACAAACCCAGACCTATGCAGCAATTCAAACTTAGACAACTCAAAGAATTTCAAGGCCATGCTGGTTTTAGCGCTCTACATATGGCAAAGAATATTAACATCTTCGTCCCCTTTGCACCAGAGGGTAATTAATTTCAGTCCATGAGGAACTAATATATACTAACTCCTATACCTCACCACTGCCATAAGCAAATCAGACGTGCCAGAGTGGCCTCACTGATCCTCTCCCTGTTCTCACTGTCAGTACCTGCCCAGCTCACCACGGCTGGTTCACCGCATTTGGTGAAACAGCCATTTCACCAACTTTCTTGCTGCATTTATTGGGGGGTTTGGGGTTAGAGTATATCTTACATAGCATTTTAGGGTAGTGTGGTGATGTGGGGGACGGTGTGGTAGAGGGGTGTAAGGGCTTTCTCCTCATAAAAAATGCAGAGAAACGGCTACTGCAGTGAGTTGTCCCTGATGCCTCAATGTCATCTTAGTTTTTCTGGACCTCTTAGCCACCTGTCTTTCTTCCTTTTCTTATCACAACCTATAGGGACCCCAGATCAATCGCCTGCTCTAGGATATGGCTCCTCAAATTTTACACAACTTTCTATGTATCTTTAGAGGATAATTACAACAGTATGCGATGTTCTGTTCTGGGTCAACAAACTAACCCTAACTGAAGCTTGTACCAACAAAGCTACTTACAGCACAAGCCAAATCCTTTTCAGGGTCCATCCCTAAACCAACAAAATCGTAGGGAGGGTCGGTAGGCTAAACTCACTGCAGGTTGAAGGCAAATGAGCACATGAGCACCAGGTTATGTGGCTCCTTGAGCACTGGTCAGCTGTGCAGCCACCATGTTCCCGCTCCATGTCCTTTTTCCCACAAGACCCAAGGAGAGTGGGAAGGAAAGACTGTATTCTCTTCAGAGCTCCTTACCTGCATTCATCACTAAATGGATATGCAAAGGTCTGGGAGCCCCTCTACTGAGAACGAACATGGCCAAATAGCCTGTTCTCTCGGTAGGTTCGAACTCGCAAGGGTCTACAACTCCGTTTTAGCTCACTGTAACTTTCACAGAGAAGAAATATCCATTTGCATATCAGTATGGTCCCCCCAGCTGGGCAGTTCAGCACCAAAATGCCTGGCAATTCTCCTCTGAACAAGAGTACCAACAGCAACCCCAGACACGTGTTTTCGGCCTAGTCAGGCCTCATCAGTGAAGTGAAGCTGTGCCTCTCTAATCACAGTGAGCAAGGGCTCCACGTATGGATAACCCTGGCTAACTTAGGGTGCAACCCCAAGTCCCTAAACATATATGCAACGGTCTGGCTCTAGCTGTTCCAGAATGTGGCAGTCTTACCCTCTGTGAATATGAGCAGAGGAGAACATATTGCCCAGTAACGGGGTCACTGTATATGCTTCAAGTGTCAATGACTGTCCTTTGCATTTCCCACTGAGCCTTTTACTGATCCCCTACCCTGCTGCAGGCATTCTCATTGCGATTCCAATCTTATGCAAATTTGCAAAGGATTGCAAATTATTTTCAAAGCGGGGATACAATAATGGAGTCATGACAGGTATGCCAATGTACGACGATCCTTGGTAAAGTTTTGGATATTTTAGCTTCTCCAATCCACCTCAATGACATGAATCAGCTACAAACATTGTGTACACTAATATAAATAAATCCTCAATGAACTGAGTTGGTTTGTTCCTGATAGACCAACTATGATGAAGTCCCGAGCCTCACTCTTGGGGTGAAGCATTGGTTAGCGGTGGGGCCAGATGCAGCCACTCAACAAGCGATGCTGGGCCAGGATCAATGTAGGGATGATCCCCTGGCTTATCCCACCACAGGGGCAAGTGCTTGTGAAAAAGGAGACAACTCATGGTTCTGCCCCTTTAAGGCCCAGAGCCCCCTGCACAAAATATGTGAGGGACACTCCCTGATAGTTCACCTCACTGATATAACCTTCTGTTTCCTCTTGAACCTTCAATCTATAAGCCAGCGAGGACAAGCCCCAATGGTGCTTGCAATTCGTACCCCAGCTGATAGGTCCTCAACCATCAAAACCCACCCCTGAGGTTTTCGGAGATGGTCGGGCAGGAGCCTAATATTAGCAGAAGGCTCTTGCCAGGGATAGGCGCTGAGATTCTTTTTCAGCCAACTGAAGGTGCAGCATCCACTTAAGTAGATCAAGTGGAACTAGTACTGGTACCCTCTTTAGAGAACATGCTAGATAAACGGGTGCCAGTGCAATTAGCAGTGGTGGGGCATTTAAAATCCAACATAATCCAAGCCACAGTCCACCCCGCCCCATCGCTTTCGGCAGAGGTTTGTGCCTGGTGACAAACCAGATGCTTTGTTTCCACAACTTTGAAACAATAGCAGAAGCTGGTATGTGACAAAAGGAGAGTTGGGCCAAATTAACCACACACCCTCCTCACAGACAGCCTCCCAGATTCTAAACATGATGGGCAGGTACCCTATAAAAAGCTGTGGGATGGGATCCACAAACTTGTGGAAAAGGGGGTGTGGGAGGGGACGCAGGGATGCAGGCCGCAGAGCAGCACTTACCTGAGATCCTGGTGAGGGAACATGGTAGCGCCCCCCTAAGAGGAGACTCGGACGGCAGGATTATCATGTGGTAATGCCCCTGTTTTGAGCCTCCTCATAGGCTAGGAGGCCGATACCCCCTTGCTTGGTGCTAATAGTTCTTGTGTGCTAACCATGCCAAAAAGTGATGATGAAACATGGTGGTTTGTTCCTGAGGAGGACACAGACGATCACAGAAAAGGAAATATGTTGTCTCAAGGCAAAGGTGAGGGCAGGTGCTACCAGCCCATAGAGTTGGAGGGGGAGCAGCTGAACAGGGCCCTTTTGAACTCAAAAGAACCTAGATACCAGAAGAAGAGAGGCCTGAAAAGCTAAGTGGATTTCTGGACAGGGAAACCCAGGCAGATCTGGGAATGGCTACAAGATTTTGGAGTGTTGTCATTACACCCTCCAGACACCATCACAAGCTAAACAACTAGTGCAGTAGTTATAAGCAACCCAGGGTGGAGTTCAGGTTGAATGGGGAGGGATATGTGATGAATTTGCCTGTGGGAAGGGTCAGAAATGCAAGACGGACACAGAGGTATAGTTTTCTCACAAGTGTCCACTTTATTACATAAAAGGGGTGAGACAAACACCTACCTTTCCCTAATCTAAAAAGGATATCCCTACCTAACAAACGAAGGCTAAAGGAAAATAATATAGTGTCTAAAAGGTATCTGACCCTCACACTAATATACACAAGAACATCATATAGGGATTGGTTGGAAGTTTTCAACTCCACAGAATAACATTCAAACTCAAAGGTTATAACCATTAATCCTTGTTACCAGGGTGGATTCACTTCCCGAATCATCAGGATTCTCTGGAACAAAGTTCAGTTTCAAGAAAGTTTGGTTAAGTAGCAAAGTTCCACTCAATGTAGAATACAAAGCCTTTTCCATTCAATATGTCTTTTTGCTATGTAAAGTAACTTTCTCACTTCCAAAGGTCTCTTCTCAGTTCAAAGCAATTGTTAGCACATCCACAAAAAGTCTTTTACTCCAAATGTCAATTCAGAAATCAAATGAAAGTGTTCTTTTCTCCACAGGCCAATCAATTGTTAGCACATCATACTTCTTCTTTATAGGAAATACTTTAGTCAAGATGGCACATTCAAAAGAAACACTTTAGTCAGGATGGTTCAACAATCACTTTAGGTTATGCAACAGTTCATCAAAGCAAGGTGGTGGAATTGACACTTCTTTACCACCACAAGCTTTTACCACAACCACAGTACTTCAAATCATCTTCTTCCTGGTACACTCACCTGCCAGGATTAACTCTCATTTGTCCCGTTCATGGTTTACTTACCTGCCAGGGCAATGATAATGATGTGTTATTTATATAGCACTTTTATCCAAAGCACTTTACAGAGCACATATTTACATACAATATTACCCAACTGAAATTGGTTGGGGGAAAAGGATAAAACTGCTACTACTTCTACAACGTGTACTCTGTGGTAAGGCTTGTTCAAAACTATCCACACTATAATCATCAATGGGGAGGTTTGAACAAACAACTGCTTCTCTGGTCAGCCTTTTAACTTCTAACCCAATTGGCTTATATTTCTTCGAAAAGAATATTTCACACAAAGACAATTATTCTCTTCTTGTTCTGTCTGCCATAGGCAATGCAGGTTACAGTTCTCTCCCCCTTGATTCCTTTGACAAGGAGGGCTTTGTTCCTGCAATCTTTGACTTCTCCCTTTACAACCCTTTGGTTGTTGGCAATGCAGGTTACAGCTTTCCTTTCTCCCTCTGGACATTTCTTTATATGAGTATCAAATCCAAATTGCCTTGGAATCCCTCTTCGAGTAACTTGACAATGTAAGTCACAAGAGTCTCCTACGTGGTATCCCTGGTTAGGAGAGATGAACCCAATTTGTCTATGTATCAATTGTCTTTGGATTTGACAATATGCATTACAATATTCTCTTATTTGCAACCCCTCTTTAGGAGAGTTGTGCCCATTGTGCCTTTTTATCACTTTTCTTGGGCTTTGGCAATGCAGAGTTATAATGTTCCCCTATTCGGAATCCCTCTGTCGGAGAGGTTCGCTCAGTTTGCTTTAATTCAATTGTTTGGTATTCAAAATGGTTATTGTTGAGCGATCCGGGGTTAACTGTTTCAGGCCATTTCACCGTTATGCCCTGGTGTCTCCTTCTGACTCGGCGATAAACTTCCTGCTTCACTCTTCAGGATATCCTCTGCCTTTGACAGCTCTGGTCGTTCTGCGCCACTCGCGCTGACCTTCAATGTAGCGTCTGCGGCTCTGTGCACTTCCCGGTGTGAATCCGTTTCCGGAGAAGTTCACAGTGTGTAGAGAGCGTCTCTCTCTCACAGGCTAGCTGGCTTCAATACCACTTCCTGCTGTGCATCCTCTGCATACATCAGGAGTCGCAACCTCTGACACTTCTGCACAGCGTCCTGCTGCCACAACAGCAACTTCAGCTTTGGCTTCTTCCTGCTGCTTCTTTCTCGCCTGCACCTGAAAGGTCTTAAAATGTTTAAAGGCCCCGCTCAGGTTTTGGTCATTACAACAACTAGACCGCTCAACATAATTTACTAACTCTGGACCCCTCTTGCTCGTCTCAGTACTAAGAGCATTATGGGACTTGAAGTACATAATGTTCTTATTTGTTCTGTGGTCAAAATTATCAATATTACAATAAGCCACTAAGACTCTATGATCATTAGGGAAATTGTCTAGAGGGGTCTCTCATTTTGCCTGACCGGAGTCCCCGCTCACGTGAACCTCTGACATAATACCACACCCAGGGTCAGGATCAGGTAGTGGCTGCCTTTCCCTGGCCACCTGAGAAGAAGTCCATGCCAGGGTTTTTGGGATGATCAACTCAGATTCATCACACCTGCCTTACTCTTGAGGTGAAGGGTGGAGTATACATGGATACACGGTACCGCCAGGTGCTATGAGATGCAGGGCCTGCAGCGGTGTGGGGAGGATCCTCTAGCTTACTGTACCATGCCTTAGTTGAATGGCAGGGGCTTGTTACAAGGTGACACCTCATGATTCCGTCCCTTTAAAGTACACTCCTAATCTGAAAGTGTTCTTTTAACATGCATATTTACCTCATAACAATGAGCAATGCCTTGTCTTGAGGGTTTGACAACTCCACTTAGAAAGCAAGGTCCTAGGAGGCCATTGGAACATCTACTACTGTCAAGAGCAACAGAGAGGAAATACATGCTTGTTCCCACTAATACAGTGAGATGGAGTCAGGGGGAGGGGGCTCGGAAGGGCCCAAAAACAAGGAAAGGGAACAATCAGACTGTGTACACAAGTCACTACACTCAGAAATTGTCACACTCAGGAAATCCAGTCCACGAGCTGGCAGAGCTTGCTGAAGCTTTAGATTGTGTAGCTCCACTGTGCTGGCACCTTCTTACATATGCGCAATACAATATTCCAAGATGGTGGCCAGTGACTATGAAGGCTTTGTCCATGCGTAATGGGGAGGGAGGAATATAGAGCAAGGAAGCCAAAAGCTCCAACCAATCATGTTTCAAGATCCAAACCCCTACACTCCTGGAGACAGTTAAGTGAACAAGGGCAGATCCTTGAGGCATTGCTAGGGACCTACACAAAGCGTAAGGGATGTCAGCGTGTGTGGTTGCTTGAAACCAATGGAGGTGTGGTGCAGGAGGATGGCCTCCCCTTGAGTTTTATTGGGCTGTTGCAGATATTTTGTTCTCTGCTCTAGTTAGATTATTTTACCTTGTAATCACTAAGGGAAGCAGGCCATCTTCAATGAACCCAACCATTATAACTCTCATTCCTTAACCTGGTAAGGCTAGAACGAGGAAGTAGTGTCATTGGCCCATCTCAATATTGAACGCATATCAAACTACTAGTAAAAGTCTTTTGCCATACCTGGAACCTGTGTGCCACAGCTAATGCATACGAATCAGGTGGGAATCATGCAGGCTTGATACAGGGCAGATAAAGTTCAGGAATTCTGATTGTTTTGCATCTGAAGCGCAACTGCACTGTTGGTTGTACAGCTACGCGCAACTGCACTGATGCTTGTACAGCTACGAGCGTTGACGCTGAGAAGGCGTTTGGCTGGGCCGGTTCGGAATGTCTGTCATATTCACTCTGACTCTTATGCTTCTGGTCCAGATTTCTTAGTCTGAAATCTGAGGCTTTTACACTGCACAGGGGAACTAGACATGGATGTCATGGTCCAGAGGTGTTGCTATGTCTGGAAACGATCTGGGGCTACTCTAATGTTGGGAATGTCGGGACTTAGGGCCAGCTAGCCTTTTGGTTGTCGCTCCTGAGCTTCTATCCGTGGCTACAACCAAAAGACCCGGGGCTATAGCCTTCCTAGCAACACCCGTCACCTGTCTCCTCTCCTCTTCAGTTTGGGACTAGAACACCCAGCTGCCTCATTAGGGGTTATGATGGAATTTGATTTGTGTGTTTGGTACAGCATCAAAGGTCCTCCCACATGCCAAAGTGGGTAGGACCCGACTGATTTGCAAATGGATATTTCTCCTCTGTGAAAAGTACAATGAGCTAAAACGTAGTTGTAGACCCTCTCGAGTGGGAACCTATGCATAGAACAGGTTATTTGTCTGTGTTCGTTCTCAGTAGAGGGGCTCCCAGACCTTTGTGTATATGCATCTCAGTAGGGTTTACAATCGGGCCAAAGAATAAAGCTTCTGACACACTGTCAAATACGGTATTGATTAGGGCAGTACTCTTTGGGCCATCAGTTGTATACAGCAGGCCCTTCGCAAGCTGTCTTCACCACCCAACATCCTCTTATCGGTACTGTGTATCATAGGCTTCCACTCGTCAGCTGTAGCACAGTATGGTGCACACATTCCGATGTGCACAGAGAAGTGTAGATGCAATGTATTGAGTAGCCACCTGCATTCCTAGGATTAGCCAGTTCAGCTCCACAGTTCTGGCCATGGGCTTCAGACAGTCATACCATTCAGCCATTATCTCTCGCGGCTTGCAGCCCAGCAGGCAGCCGGAGCACGCTCAGGGATATCCAACCGTCAGGACCCCTTTTAGCAGTGTCCAACAGGGTATTCCCAAGGCTTTAAGTTAAGGGGACATCGTTAGGATGGGACGCCTCTACAGCCCCCAGTCTCAACTGGGCCTAGCCCACTGTCTCTAGGTAGGATGAGCCTCTGCTCCAGTGGCTCGGAGCAGCAGAGGATCGCTGCCTCTGCCATTCAGGATCCTCATACGCCACCACTGGGACGACAGCTCTTCGTTCGGCATATAACGCCACTTGTGTGAATTTACAGCTCTGGGACGACTGCTAGCTGCATAGAGAACTTAGCAAACTGGCCCAACACAAATCAGGCCCACACTAGCATGTTGAGGCCACACTTCAGGAATTGTGCTATAGGCCAGGCCAATCTTGCCCTTGTTGAAAAAAAAAACAATTGTAGAAAGTAATCCACTCCATCCCATTTACACAGAGAGTCTGTGCTGCATTGCTCAATGTGGCAGGTAAATAAAGACAGGTAATGCTACCCTACACAGAACTGACTTTTAAAGAGGTTATGGGCTCGGCTTCCAAAAAGGGTAGTTCAAAAACAAACATCAGTAATACACAGTGCCTTAAGTTGTCAACACACTCGAACCGGAACCCTCAGGGGGCGTGGCCTGGCAGAGGGTCGATGGCTCAATTAAGAGGCAACGCTTTCCTCACCAGAATGCTGCCTGTTAGGCCATGCCCCCGTAAGAGCCCCCTCTCGATTTTCCAAAAGGGCCAGGCCATGGCCTAACTGCCAACATTCAGGTCAGGTAAGTGTTGCATTGGCTTTTAATTGCGGCGCTGACCCCCTGCCAGGTACCTCTTTCACTAGAGATGCAGTGGAACATCCCTCTGTCCCCTGGGATGCAGGGTGATGATTCCTGCATCTTTAATGAAGGGGTTGGTGACACAATTAAAAGGCAAAGCTTTTTTGTAAAGGCTTAAACCCTTGAATGAGAGCGTCAGGCGTTACAAAAAAAGCCTCACCTTTTCACTGAGTTGCCGACCCCCTGCCAGTCACCCCTTTCATTAGAGATGTAGGATCATCACCCCTGCATTACTGATGAAAGGGGTGGCTGGCAGCGGAGTCGGCACGACAAAAGAAACGTGAGGCGCTTTTTTTCTAAAGCCTGAAGCTCTTGCTTACACGCAAGAGTTTAAGGCTTTAGTAAAAATGCCTTGCTGTGTAGCAGCCTGGTGGGCTGGGGTTAGCAAGGCTAGCCCCGGCCCACTTAAAGCCCTGGTCATACATCGTCTGTTACTCCCCCTCAACTCAGACTTTCTTGGCCTATCCTGGCTCCCGCATAACAGCCGGGCGGTACATGGCAGGTTGCCACCCTAGTACTATCCCAAAACTCAGCCAAAACCGCTCCCACCAGCATTGAAACTCTGACAAATTAAGACTTATCATTTCTTCTACATTCCAGCCCGCATCTACCTGCTGCCGAGGCCTGGGCTTCTACCATCCACAGGGCTGTTCTTTGTGCTGGGCTGTCAGCTCTCAACCTCCTGTGACCAGCATCTAGAGCCAAATACCTCTCTCCCACCTCACCATCAGCCCCGTGGGGCCTCACAAGGCTTATCACGCTTTTTGTTTAAAGTAACGGTCCATTTAAGAAACTTTGTTTTGGACAAGGGGTTCAAAAGGGGCATTTTATTCTGAATGCACATACAGAAAAAAAAGTTGCCGCCCAAATCTGTCTTCTTTGAAGAGAATTACAACTATGTTGACAAAAAGGAGTTGTGCACTATCTCGACAGTATTCATATGTCCGCATTTGATGTGTTCAATACATTGTTTTGTCGCAGCTTATAAAGCATGCCTTTGTCAAACGATGTAAAAGGTTACAATTTCACATTATCTTTTGTTATGATTAAGTCTTGGAAGACAGCCTACAAGCCATTTTTTATAATTTTGTGGAATTGCATTCTGGTATTTGTAGTCTTCAAGATGGGGTGAAAATAACGCAACATTTGTACTCTTTTTGTTTAACATATTTCTATAAGGATTCCTATATTGCAGGAGTACTTTAATTATGATGTGTGTACCTTTCAAGTCCGATTCATAAAAAAAGAGTATTGCTGAAAGCCAAACGTTGGTGAGGAGGGGAAAGGATTAGAGTGCGAACTTGTTCTGATGATTTACCAGGCCCATGGATGTGGGAAGAGAGGTTGCTGGACTGAAGATGTTCTACCTAACCATGATTTTGACCGTTAAAATTCAGATGATGAACGTCAGTTTATTTGATCCCCATGAATTTTAATGACACATTTTGTGACATAATTTTCTGTGATGCAAATAAAGGGCACTCACACATTTTTTGCCATGGAGGGCCCTGCAAATCCTAGGGCCGGCCCTGCCCCCCAACTCCATGTGGCCGCAGCTGACGCATTTTGTCGGTGGTACATTCTACCTCATTTTACTACGACTGGTCAGGTGTGGTGCAGATAGAAGGGTGGTAAAATAGGGGTTGTAAGAGGGGAGAAGGATAACGAGGGAGAGGAAGTGACAGTTGTACGAGGCGGGTGCCGACCACCATAAATACATGCAGTGAAATGAAATGAAATTTCCTAGATGGCTACATGGGGGCGATACCTTCACAGCCTATATCCTACTTGCAGTGCTAGGTCAAATTTGAACATTAAAAAAATATATATTTAACCTGTACATCACTTATTTGTTGTGCCTTGCCTTATAGTGATTTAGTGAGCCAGCAACAGCACTCCTAGTGAGTGATTTCGCAAATTACCAATAACATTTACAAAAAATAAATCAAGAACGGCACAGGAAGGCATTGCAATGTCGAAGGCAAACAGAACCAAACAGTCGTACAGCCTCAGAGCCTTGAGCTGCTGCAGCCTGTGGAGAACCACAACCTGAGTCCTCGCTTCACTCATCCCTCTTGCAACCATAGCTGACCCTCCTGCCAGAAGAGGTCCACTTTTAACTCAGTGATATTTCACTTATCTGTCCCCCTCCCCAACGCAGTGGTGGAAGTGTACCAAAAAAGTAGCGCAACTGTCACTCAGTCGGAGGATACAGAAGGAACGAAGGGAGCACCGTGCAACACGTTTAAAAACGGAACTATGGCTAATTGTACCCTCTCTCTCGAGTTAGAAAACAGCATTTGCCATATGTGTTCGTCAGTCAGCTCAGAGTGGACTACGAACCGTATATTTTTCAAAACACCATAGTCAACTACCACGTGTTGGAGGGTTTGCGTTTTTCCTATTGATAAACAGTATCTACAAAAGTTACCGTCCATAGGTATCAGTTTTCGCCTGCACAAAATGTCACGGGTGTCCCAAAGGTTCAATCTGAACCTCAGGAAATCCACCCGGACTTTCTGGGACAGACATTTCACCAAATACTGGGCCATTGAACCATATCTCTTAATTCCGAATAGCCAGATATTAAAATCTTTGTACTTAGTGCATCTTGATAAATTTCTTCCCCAATCCACCTGGAAGAGTTTCACTTTCGCACGGTCGGGATTCGAAATTAGCAAGTCAAGAGACACATCAGCCTCTGCTAGTTGATCCAGCACATTATCACGCCATGTCTTCTGGAAAACTTTGCTTGATTTTAACAGGTTATGGGACACTATTTCTAGAATGGTTCCGCTATTAACTCTGTTTAGGCATTTTCGTAAGAAGGCACATTGTCGCCACACTGCCTGAACATAGATGGATAGTAGACCCAGTTCATAGCGAATCAAAGCAGTTGGAACTGCATTCGGTAGATTTAGTATCTGTCTCAAATACTTTGCTTCCAACCTTTCACACTCAAGCTCTTTATCAAGTAATCTTCCTTCTACACCATATAGCATTATTGGTAATACCTTCATTTTATAGAAGGTCACCACATGCTTTATGGAGAATTTCCCAAATTTGTTAATTAGGATTCTAGACTGTGAGGTTAAGTGCTGTAATTTGTTCCCAACAGTTGCCGCCTCAGCCAATTTGTTTTGCATATAAGTCATGTCGACCCCCAAATATTTGTAATTCAACACTCTTACTAATTCACTGTTTTGAAGCGTCCAAGATAAAGGTAGGGCACAGCTCTTACGCTCCCCAGTTACTACACAACTTAAGACTTGGGATTTGGACACATTGATCATTAAGTTATTTGCCTTGACGTACTCTCCCAAACGTGTCAACATACGTTGCAGACCTTTTGGCGTTTGGGAAAGCAGCACTAAGTCATCCGCATATAGCAAATACGGGATTTGCTGGTAACCAATTCTCAGGGCACCGGGGTTACAATTTACAAATTCCAGACCCAAATCTAGAATGAAAAAATTAAATAAGAATGCTGCCAGTGGGCAGCCCTGTTTTAACCCCCCTAGGGTCTAAATTTCAGGGGATAATCTCCCCTCCTGAGAAATCTGCATCCTTATTGATGTTTTCGAATGGAACATAATGATTAATGACAAAAGAGAGTGAGGACAATCATACTAAACCAGTTTTTGAAACAGCCGCGCTCTATCCACTGAATCAAATGCAGCTCTGAAATCAATAAACCCCATATACAGTGGTTGCCTACGTTCCGCCTGCTGGGCTTTAATCATTCTCAGTGTTATTATGTTTGGGATGGTTCCTAGGCCTTTGACGAAGCCTGTTTGTAGGGGATCAGTTAGATTTTTTGCCTTTACCCATTCCTGCAATTTGCCCAATAATAACCGGCTAAACAATTTCACAAAGACATTGAGTAGAGAGATGGGCCTATAACTACTCGGATCTTGTCTGTCCCCCTTTTTATATATGGGGATTGTGATTGCTTGTGTCCATGAACTGGGAAGGATCTGGGTTTTATTTATCAACTGGAAGATTTTGTATAATATGGACGCCCATAACTCAGGATATTTTTTAAGGTCAAAATTCGATAGGCCTTCAGGTCCCCGCGCCTTTGAATTACTAGCTGAATTAATCAAAGCTAGAATATCAGACAGCTCAAATTTCAAACAGAAGTACAGCCGAGGAATGACTAACACAGAGGATATTTTATGAGCCGGAAGGGCATACAGTCTAGTAAAATGGTATAACTATACATATGTCTGCACCGAACTCTATTGTAGGGCCACTTGCGGCGCCACAACAGCATTGTTTATGGCTGACCACATCTTTGCAATATTTTTACTTGCTAGGGTCTTTAGCATATTGGCTCCATCCACTTGATATAATGCCGCTCTGTGACCTTTCACCCAATTTCTATAAGTCGTTCTTATCTTGGTAATTAAGGATTGCCTTACTTGCCTGGGTTCTTTTTGGGCCACACACAGTTGGGCGCGTACTCTCGCCTTTCTTTCTTTCACCTCTCTATCAAACGAGTGAATATGTGATGTTAATTGTTTTCTTTTACCAGTTTGGTCACGAAACACCAGGAATAAATCAGCTCGCACATTATTAACATCCTTACCTGACAGCCCATACTCCGGAATGCCTAATCTTAGCAGGCGTTCTAGGTTTGAGACTTCTTTCTCCGACCATCATACTCGGTTACCTCCAGCATTCGCTACACAAACCCCATTAATAGATATATCATCAGATCTTGCGCTTGTTGTACCAGCGAACAATTGAGCCTTAAGAATATTGTGGTCACTTGCCTTGGTTTTAGACACAGAAAAGTTCAATACTGCAGGCCACAAGACCTCATTTACATAGATATAATCAATCGTTGATCTACTTTCGCCCTTTTGCCAGGTCGCAGCAGGGGGAATGGCAGTCTTGAATGCCCCGTCAAGGGTAATCAGCCCTCTTGCTTTCACCAATGAGGACCATCTTCTGAATCTTTTTATATTTTTATTGCCACGCTCACACAGGCAGTTTGGATTCAGATCATCTGCCACGACTAGAGCTCTTACTTTTTGCTCTAGCACTACTAGATCCAAGATTGAATTTAGATCATTAAAAAAGTTATCATCAGACATGGCAATCGGGTTCCGGTAGATGTTTAAGATTGCATATCCATAATCCCCAGCAAAAACATTCACCAGCATCATATATTTATTAGGCACGGCCCACAGTTCAGAAGAGAGCCCACAGCCCATTTTTATCACTGTTAAGATCCCAGAGCTCGGCCTACCCACCGCAGGTTTAATTGCAGGGTTCAAATAGACTTCATGGTTTATCCAAATAGAGACAGTCGTGAGCCACGTCTCTTGAAATAAAACAATATCACAATCCTTTAGGACACTATACTCATTATTTACCAGATGGCTGAAGCCCCTCATGTTCCAACTGGCCAGAGATAGCTGTCTTTCCCCTATCTGATCCTCACATTACTTCTGATTACCCATCTGGTTACACAAAGGCACATTAGAATAAGAGAGAGTTCTCTGAACTTTCAGGGTGCCCCCCACATCACCTGTATGCAAGCGTCTTACATGACTGGGATCGATCACCCTGGCTGTCTGATCCGGCATAGTTGAGAGAGTAAATCCCAGCACGTATAGATCTTCTCTCGCCTGCCAGATTACGTTTTGTACGACATGAGATTTGAACCACAAATTAACCGAATTGAACTGGCCCTTCACAGAAAATTCAACCAAAACTATGTCAGAGGAGACAACATCATCAAGTTGTGAGATCTCCGAGAAGATGGCCAGCACCGCACGCCTATTTAAATCATATTGTGTGCATGGTGGACTCCTTCAAGACAGGACCAAGGCATGCGGCGCTGGCCTACTCCGCGGTGGAAACTTCATATTTCTGCCACCATTTTGAGGAGGGTGGCTAGGTGCCTCAGGTAGTTTTTTATAACCATGCATCTTATTCAGGGCACTCTCAATTAGTGACATAATAGCCCCTGACGTCTGTGATAGATTACCATTGGTTACACTTTGCTCATCAGACTCCATATGTTGACCATAAGTGCCACCACTCAAGGGTTGAGGAATCACCTGCTTCAGGTTCGCCTCTAGGCACAGTTCTCTTCCAAGTGTTAATTTTCCCAAGGAATCCTTACCCGATCTCACACCCACTGGCTCTTCCAGACCCACTAGTTGATCTTCCCTAGTGGGACATTGTTGTTTCATTTGCCCACCAATATCATTTTTTAATGTCGGTGGGATTAGCACCGCTGGTGTCAGCCCATCCATATAGGCATCAACCGCCTTCTGAATTTCGGCACGTTGAGCAGCCGTTGCAGGGTCAGTAGCTACTCGCTCGGGATTCGATATCCCCCCATCCTTCACAATTTGGGCTTGAACTGATTGTTTTCTTTTATTCTCAGGGGGCTCTTTATTTACTAGTACCTCCAACAACTCATCCAGAGGCGGGGATTCCATAGCTTGGGCAGGAGTGAACTTCTGAGACTCCCTTCTCCTCTCCATTGCAAGCAATTGATATTTTTGCTTTATCGCCTGGGATGCTGCTACAGAGGTACGTTTAGGGGCAGTGATCGTTTTAAAAAAGTGTTTTATTGAGGATTTCCCAATATTTGTTGGTGTTTGTTGGTTCTTTGATAAAGTTTTGATGTTTTATTGACCACAGACTTTCCCTTTTTATTACCATGAGTCACTGGCGGAATAACAGTTCTTTCGTTTATACTCTTATCACATTCACCTTGCACCACGACCTTTACAAAAGGTAATGGAGTCGACCCCTCTCCCTCCTGCCATGGCCGGGCCAGTACCACCCCTAGGAGTTTCAAAGATGATGGGCCTCATTCCAAGGCTGGCGCTATCCATGGAGTAAATAGCACCATGGTAAGCAACCATGGAGCTATTTACTCCATGGAAATCCGGCATGGTGAATGGAGTAATTACCGGTCCATTCCAAGGTTGGAGGGACCGGTAATTCCCCATTCACCATACCGGTTCCCCATCCCCATTCCTGCCCCCATAGGGCTCAATGGGAATGGGGAAGGAGTAAATTACGGCACCGTAAATTACGGTGCCGTAATTTACTCCAAGGTCCCTTTGCGGGTTGGATTTTTAACGCCTGCTAAAATGCCAACCCGCAAAAGGGAACTCGGAATATGGTGGTAAGTGTTAACGGTCACCGTTGCCATTAACGGTGACCGTTAACCCTTACCTCCAGCCTCGGAATGAGGCCCGATGTCATCAAAGCACGGGATAGCAGGCTTAAACACATAGGGTTTATTCTGGACAAAAGGGTTTTTTACGGGGCTTTGGCGAGGGACTACATGGGTTTCTGTTTGTGATGCTACCGCCATCTTCACGGGCATGAAATCATCTGTTGACACTCTCGTATCCCATACCTTCACAATTTGACATGAGTTCAACTCTTGCCATGCCAGGATTTTTTCCAAACATTCACTCTGTGCAACAAATTTCTGTTCATATATGGAGACCGCTCTTGACATGGCCGCCAGCGCCAGGTTCATTGACTGTAAGGTAAAACCCCAAACAGAATCCAGCGGCTGGATAACCACTGATGTATTTGTGCTATAATTATTCATTGTTGTTATTCTCACACCAGGGGTTTCGTCAACAGAAATCGAGATTGAATGACTTATACAGCTCTCCGAGGACATAACTGGAGAAGCTGATAAGTTCTCGGGCAATAAGTTGTCTGAGAATACTGTATCATTAGTATCAAGGTCTATCACCACCGGATCACCACAGTCCACACATTGAACTGGGCGTTTTGGTGGGGTCAGACGTGGAGGGCCAGTGGCCGGGACTAAGTTCAATAAAGCTGTATCTGAAATCGAGGTTTCACCTCTCGGACAGCCTTCAAGTGGAATTTTAGTCGGGACCACTGCACTTAAATTTGCCACTCCACCACGTCTAGGGGTAGAGCATAAGGGCACAGCCTCAGCTGTGTTGTCTTCTCGGCCAGCATTCTAACTTTTTAAGGGGCTGTGCGCAGGCATCCCCGATTTTAAAGTTAGTCTAGTCATAGCTGCCAAGCCTTCCTAAACCACAGCCTTCACAAGATTCCCCAGAAGCCCTCCACAGCCTTGCCGCCGCTGCACCGCAGCGAAGCGGCAAAGCGGGACTTGAGGGGACTTTCTTGGGTGCGCGCGAGCGGTGCACGCACGAACCAGATTATATAGCTCTGCCTCCCCAGGAAACACCAGAGCCTGAGCAACAAACAAATGAATGTAAAATTAGTAAGCCCTTGTTAGCACTAACATGCTAATATAATGTCAATGGATGCAGACGTCACCACCTGGTAGATGCAGTTCTCCACAGAGGTAAAAATCCAATTGAAGCACGATCAAGCACAGGAGCTGCAATGGCGTCTCGCGGCAAAGCGGGACTTGAGGAGACTTGCTTGGGTGCGCGCTGGAAGGTTTTGAATAAATCATAACCACGGGCACAGCTCTGGGCAACCCTCGAGACCATCGTTCTTCGCCTGCCATAAGCAAATCAGGCTTTGTCCTACCCCAAAATGGGTAGTCCAACACAAACTGCTTGGTCACATCCCTTCTGCACGACACCACAAGCATCCCCAGACATGTTTCAGCCTTGTTGGGCGTCATCAGTGAGGAGTAGCTTGGGTCTCTTTTCCCGGCAGACTCGGGACCCACTTCTTTGTCTTTTACTTAGCCAATTGAGTTTAAACAGATTTCAGTTTAGCTGTAAATGCTATCGAGGGGTAAAGTGGAGAAGTGTGCTTTAACTTCGCAAAGAACAGTTCCGTAATGGTGAAAATTGTTGCAAAAAGTAGTGGAGGTGTTAAAAGTAAAAAACAAAAGTAGTTCCTGCTCACTTCGACCACTGCCCCCACGTCACACTTCACCTAGGTGCACAGTAGTTGGACTTGGAGTACAGTACAGTCGAGAGATCCCATTCATTAAGCTGCCCCTGGACTCTGAATTTAAGCATTGGCAGTGGAGAGAATTACGGGAACTATCAGGGATGTCATTTAGGGGTCGACAGTGGTCGCAACTGCCCCTGTGGCTATTTGCTTCTGGAGTGGCTGGCTTTCTTGTTCAGGCCTCTTAAAAAAAAAAAAGACTAAAAAAAGAACAGGGGTTCCACAAGTCTAACACTACTTTCAGCAGTGACCGTAAATCGCAAAGAATAGGAATACCAAATAATGTGACTTTATATAATTCTATACAATAATTTCTAGACTCATTAAAGGTTTATTTCAGGCACATTTCAGGTGGTGAGTCACTGATTGTGTCTGTTCTTAAACACCTCAACTCAGCCTTTCATCCTTCTGAGGTCAATAAATGAGTACCAACACAGGTTGGGTGATATTGTCTGTATATTTGTCCTATATAAAGCGCTTAAGCCTAAGTGCTATATAATAAAAATTAATATCATTTGGCTATGGACGTCTGCTTGCATTCACAGTAACATCGTTATATGGGCCTAAACACACTGATTTTTTAATTTTTATTTATTTATTAACATTTGTATAGCGCACAGCAGCCCTGAGGCATCGTGGCGCTATTACAGTAAGCAAATCTGGTTACATGGAGCATAACTGTTTACAGAGACAGGCAATAAGCAAACTTAATTACAAGATGGTCTGTTTGGTTATGCATACTTAGTTACAGTCAATACAACGGGGTGCAGGGTTCGGTAGGAAATGGTAGCGGTGTCAGTTGAATAGTTTGGTTTTGAGGCTTTTGCGGAAGGTAGTGAGGGAAGTTTCAGCTCGGAGGGCGTTGGGGAGAGCATTCCACAGTTTGGGAGCTAAGTGAGGGAAGCTTATGCCCCCTGCTTTAGCTCTTTTGATGGGCGGGATGTGCAGTTGGTTAGCGTGGTGCGTTCTTCTGGGCCGTGCAGAGGGCTCTCTGCTGATGGTTTCTGATAGGTAGGAGGGGGCAGAAAGGCTAAGGCATTTGTGAGTTACGGTGAGAGTCTTAAATGTATATCTTTCCTTAACCGGGAGTCAGCGGGCATCTCGTCTGGCTTGTGTGATGTGATCCCTTTAGGGGATTTTGAGTGCTGCTATGAGCACGTTGTTCTGGACAGTTTGGAGCCGGTTCAAGTTTTTTGCTGAGGCGCCTGCAAGGAGAACGTTACTTTAATCTAATTTGGCACCAATTGTGGCCTGTGCGATAGAGAGGCAGTTTTGGTTGGAGGGGAATAGTTTGATGGCGTTTATAGGTTTGGTGGTGTGGGCAGAGGCGGAGGCAATGGCACTGACCTGTCTAATCATGGACAAGGTGGAGTCAAGAAAGACCCCGATGGTCTTCACTGAGGAGGAGACAGGGATGGTGGTGTTATCAATGATGAAGTTGTCGTACCTTTGGTTCAGTTTGTCCAGTATTTCTTTTGAGCCTAAGAGAATGATTTCTGTTTTGTCTCTGTTAAGGCATAGTTCATTGGCTGCCATCCAGGTTCGGATGGTGGAGTATATTTGGAGAAGGGCTGCAGAGTTGTGGTCATACATGCCGGTAAGAGGAAGGAGAACCTTTGTGTCATCGGCATAGTTGATGTAAGCTATGCTGAGGGAGTCCAGTTTGTCAAAAAGGGACTTGGTGAACAGGTTGTAGAGGGTGGGCGCAGTGCATGATCCCTGGGGGACACCGCAGTGGATGGTGGTGGGAGTGGCGTTGGCAGAGTCTGAGAAGACTTTCATAGCCCTGCCTTCTAGGAAGGAGGTATTCCGTGAGGAGGCCTGTTCAGAGAAGTGGGTTGCATTGGTCAGGTGAGAAGTAAGTATTTTATGATCGACGAGGTCAAATGCGGCTGATAAATCCAATAGCAGTAGGAGAGCTGGTTTACCTTTGTCCATTATCTTAGTTGTTTGGTTTTTTAAGTCCAGGAGGGCAGTTTCGGTGCCATGGCCTTTGTGGAATCCAGATTGTCTTTTGCGTAGGATGGAGTTGGTTTCAAGAAAGTGCTGGATCTGATTGTGGGCGGCTTTATCTAGGGTCTTGAGCAGGAATGGGACGGTGGTGATGGGGCCGTAGTTATTATGGGATGAGGGATCAAGGGAGGGCTTTTTAAGAAGGGGGCAGACACAGGCTTCTTTTAGACTGGACGGGACGATACCGGAAGTGAATGATGCATTAATGAATGCAGTGATGGGGGGGCCAAGGAGTCAGCGCTGTCTTTAATGCTGTTGGGTGGACAAATATCACCTTTACATGTAGATGGTTTAAGGTGTTGGAGGAGAGCTGTGACTTCGGTTACAGAGAGGTTTCTGAATGAGAAGAGAGGGGGGGCTTCTGCGTGATGGTGGTGGGTGTGGCAGGGGGGTCAGAGTCGGAGTTCGGTAATGCATTGCATTGTGTTTGTATTTTGTCTTGGAGAAGAGAGATTTTGTTTAGCAGTGCTGCCTGTATTCTGGTGCATCAAGCTTTGTCTTTAATGATTTCATTGGGGCTGGTGGGCGGGGTGGTGAGATCTTTGAAGATGGAGAATTGCTCCTTGGAGTTGGCTTTGGAAATTTGGAGGTTGATGGCATTGGATTTGGCATGGAAGATAGGTTTTTCATATTGCTTTGAGATTCTTTTGAATTCTTCATTAGTGGAGTCACAGGGGTTGGATTGCCAGTTGATTAGGGTAGCACGTTTGTTTGAGCGGAGGACTAGTAAGTCATCTGTAAACCAGGAATTTGTGTTCATGGATTTTTTCTCTTTTTTGGCTTCAATCAGGGCTATGGCGTTGATGGCTCTAGTGAGAGTAAGGGCGTAGATGTCAGCAAGGGTGTTGGGGTCATTAGCGAAAGGGGGTTTCAGTTCCTTGACATCTAGGAGGGGGCAGAAGTTGTTTGCTGTGAGTTTTTTTGGAGCTTCTGACCATAGTTGGGGGATGGGGGGCATAGGAGAGTGGTTTGGTGGTGGGGATGGAGAATTGGATGCAGTTGTGGTCTGTCCAGGGGAATGCCTGGTTGGAGGCTATGTGGAGGAGCAGTTATGGACTGCCACCCAGTCAAGAGTGCCGCCTTTAGAGTGGGTGGGGTGAGTGACTTTTTGCGTAAAGCCAAGGTCTTTGAGTTCTCTATCAAGGGCTGAGGCTGCTTTGTCCTTGGGGTCGGTGTGAACGAGATTGAGGTCGCTGAATAAGATGGTTTTGGTAGAATCTTTTAGATTATTGCTTACGACGTGGAGGATATGCCCCTAGAAATCATGAACTGTGCCGGGGGACCTGCATAAAACGTGTATATTTATAGAGCAGTTCGCGGATAGGGGTAGTTTGGCTGAGAGGAGGTTGGTATTACCTTCCCATGTGTGGTTGCATAGTCTGACAGAGAGCTTATCCCTAGATATGAGAGCAACACCTCCACCTTTGGAGAGCTTTCTGTCCTGGCGGAGGATGGAGTAGCCCTGTGGGAGAGCGAGCGTGATGGCTGAACCTGAGGCCTTGTTGAGCCAGGTTTCCGTAATTGCAAGTAGGTCTAGGTCAAGAGTGGTGATGAGGTTGTTGATCTCGAGGGCATGAGCTAGGAGAGATTGAGCGTTGATGAGGGCGCATTTGAGGGCGTGTGTGGGCCTGATCTTACTGGGGTTGTAGGAGTGAGGGGGGTAGTTGGTGGGGCACAGAGAGGGGGTAACTGGGGATGTGGTAGGGCGAGTACAGTTGGTAGGGGAAGGTCCTGGTGTGTTGGAGGGTTGTGTGCAGAGGCACTGAGGTGTGGACTGGCATGCTGGTGCTAGCTTGCAAGGATTGTTTTTGGCCGTGGAGTAGTTGGAGGGTGTGTAGGTGGCTTTGGTGCGAGAGCTTAGTTTGGGATTGCTCCTTACCGTCAAGTTAGGGAGGCTAGAGTGAGGCAGGGGCTCAGTGTATGCTCTGAGGCAAGAGTTCCTAGCTTTAACGAGTGTTGTGAAGCCTGGATGGGTGGAGAGGTTGCTCATACTGGTGGGGTTAGCTGGCCTGGTGAGTTTGTGTGGGGTGAGTGGGGAGAGGTGTGTGTAGAATGTAGTTGGTGTGGAAGTGTCCGTGTGCAAGAGTGAGACTAGTGTGAGTGTTATTTCAATGAGTGGGAGTGGTGAAGGTGCTGTGAGAGGAGTGTCTTGGAGTGTAGACTTGAGAGGTGGCCGGTGAGGTGTAATCGGATACATTGGTCCATGGGGTGTATGCAGCCGTGAGAGGGTGAATGTAGTATTTGGGCAGTGTCCTGGACACAAAGGACTAAAATGCAACGTTCAGTATTCAGGGAACAAATGGCTAGAATGCAACGTTCAATTTTCGGTGCACAAGAGGCTAAGATGCAACATTCAATGTTCAGCGCACAAGAGGCTAAGATGCAACATTCAGTGTTCAGATCTGATCTTAACGATACATATGGAGATCCATTCTTGTATGAAATGTATATCACATTGTAGTGATATCGTAACCATATTTTTCGTACTGTACTTAAGAATAATGCTATGTGATGCCACTTCCTGTTTTGTCAAGGGGTGAAAGGTCGTTTTCCATCGCTTCCCGTGATATCACTTCGGCGTGGGGTCAAATGACATCACTTCCGGTGATACCATCAGAGGTCAAGGGTCGTATGATGTCACGTCTGCTACCTCTGGCATTTTGGTGAAATGACGTCCCTGGGCACTATTAGTCTGTATTTCCGCAGACATTCCAATGGCTGCCTCGCAAAGCCAAGCAAAATGTCCTCTCGGCCATGCGTTCTTCCCCACCCCACCTTCTCTGGAAGGTGTCGTCTTTGCACGTCCAACTGCGATGAGTGGACGGGACGCATAATCCCTCTGCACCTCTTTGCATCTGACGGAAATGCCCATGTTGTTGCACGTTGCAGCCTTCTTTCCAGGCGTCCGTTGTCGTGTCCATGTTGCCATGGCTCTATTTTGATTGGGGGATGCCACACTGAGCATTGAATGGTTTTCTTTTGTGGGAGGTGGCATGCCCAGACTCGCAAGGGCGTGCAGGTGTTGGAATTCCTTGGCATTAGGTACCCGAAGGCCTCGGTAATGCCTTTACTTCGCGCAGGACTTTAAGTCAGGCTTTCTGGGCACCTAATTTGGGAATTTCAACTGCCAACCCCTGGGTGCCAAAGCTAAAAGAGACAGACCAATTTCCATAAAGAATGGGAGAGTGCTAAAGTATCCACATCTGGGAAAGGGTGCTCAGCCAATCACGTGGCTGGAAACCCATGTGAGAACAGTGTCCTGTCCGTGTTCCACCAGCCACCCTAGACCCTTCCCGCATCAGCCCCCAGACCCCACAACCCCCGTTACACACATCATTCCCCACCTCCCACCCCTGCCCACTTACCTGCTGGCTTGAGGTGCCTAGCTCTGATTGCTGCACTCATTCTTGGGTCGCTGCCAAAGAAATAGAAAATGGACATAGGGCCTCATTACACGGTAGGCGGTAACCATGGCGCTATTAGTGCCATTGTTGCCGCCGGTATTTTACTGTGTCCGCCTTGGTGGATGGCGGAATTACCGCCCTACTCCAAGGTGAGCGGGGGCGGTAATTCCCCATTCACCAAGGCACTTCCCCATTCCCATTTTTGCCCGCATAGGGCATAATAGGAATGGGGAAGGCGCTAATTACCCTTACCGCCCTACTCGGAATGAGGCCCTTTGATTTGACGGCCTGCAATGACCTACTTAACAACTGCATTACATTTGTCAAAAGTTATAGAAGTGTTGGTTTTGAGTCTGCTGTTACAACTGCAAAAGAGATAGCCTTTCTTTCAGATGTTGACCGAACTTTTAAGGCAACTAAACGGCATTGGAAAAAAATAAAAATGTTTGTGTATGGGACTCAAGATGAGAATCCTGAAAATGAAGAACTTTTTTAGGTAACTGTCTTTTATCCCCTGATTGACGCCAGAACTACTTTGCTTGAAAGGCGCTTTTACCCGTTGTTTGCACACAATACAAGCTGGGGTTTCATGTACAACATAAAGCTCTTGCCTGGAAAAGAAGAGCTGATAAAACTGTGCAAGCACCTGGAGCAATTGTTAGCAGAGGGTGGTGATAGTGCAGCAGAATCTGATATAGTTGGTTCCCAGTTGGCTGATGAACTGAGACATATCCAGCCATCGCTTCAGAAGAGTTCTATTACCCCCCTTTTAGTTGTGCATCACATTCATCGTACAAAACGCGTTGGTTTTTTCCAAATGTGTGGGTTGCCATGAGGCTCTTACTAACAATTCCAATTACAGTGGCAAGTGGTGAGAGGAGCTTTATTAGTAAATTGAAACTGATAAAGACCTACTTGCACTCCACAATGACTGAAGAAAGGCTATCCACCCTTGCAATACTTTCAATTGAGAGTGAACTTGTTGAACGAATTGATTATGGAGCAGCAATAAATGCTTTCACAGCAGCAAAGTCAAGGAGAGTGCCCCTAACAGACTAATAATTGACACAACACTTTATGAATCAAGACTAGTATGCACTGTTTGTGTACTCTGCTTTGTCTGAGGAATTACTGCTAAGTTCTTGAATCACAATGTAATAAAACCTGTTTCATTTGTATAGCAGTTATTTATTGACGTTGGGTAGGAGTTACTTAACCGCAGGGTGTAGTATGGGAGTGGCACCCATGCTGAGCGTGCGTCCGCGTGGGCGGCGCAATCTAGTGTTTCACCCTTGGCACCAAATGGACTACAAACTCCCCTGACTCTATGTTTGAGGGGTGCGAGCGGAGGGTGTATGGCAAGGCCCAGACACAAGTGATGCACATGAACGCGCGATTGTATTTTAAAATAACACCACGGATTTGGATGGTATAGAGTACACAGTACATCATACCTACTGCTTCTCCACTGCCAATAGCCACGTTTCTGTTATTCACTTTATCAACGTCATAAGGAGCGCTAAATCGGCACTTTGGGAGCTGAATCCCTGAACAGATTATTTGCTCTATGTTAGTCTTCAGAAATAGCATGTGATACCCAAAGATATCTCTTAAGACAGTGTGGCCATTTTAATATTACGACATTGTAATGCACTGTAGGATTAAATCGCAGTCAACACGTGCACACTTAGGCAGCCTTCTTGCTGTGAAATTATGCTGTATCATCTGTATTTTACTTTTATTACAATGTGTGACTGATGGCCATGCTGTAGAAAGTGCCATCAATAACTGGTAAAACGAGCACACCAACTCCACCCTTGCCCGTCTTTTAAAAAGCAAAATTGGCTGTGTCTGCAGAAGCCATGATCCGTTGACATTTTCGTGAGGCTGTGTGACACTAGCAGAATGACTGTCAGTGCTGTTCCCTAGTCCCTAGTTGGCTGCCATTTACAGCTGTAGTTACCATTCAGCACTGCGAAAACATGGTGTTCCGAGGAATTCGGTTACAGAGATGCTAGCCCAAGAAATGTGCTTAGCGTCAGTGCAGGGAATGGGCTGGAACAAGACAGAGCACCAATGTCTTGCCTGGGCGCCGCTACATGCCCAGTGCGCCAGTCCATGACTCTCTCAGGACCTGCTCTTCAATGAGCAGACCACTTTTAGAAGACACTGAAGCATTGCCTAGTCTTCTCAAAACAGTCTACCCATGGCTCTACACGAACTAGTAACCCGCTTTTAAACTAGCTGTCAGAACACTCAGCACTGCAGGCAGACACTGCCAAAGCCTCGCCTACATTATTGCAGCTGTCCGAACTCGTATATATGTCCTGCAATTTCGAGACATCTCTTTATTAAGGTGAATATTGTGACCAATCAACACAGAAGAGTCAATTTTTCACTTAAAAGGGCTTCTTACTAAATCACTATAAGACATGTTTAACATTTAAAATTGTTGACGTTATGATGTTCCCATAATGCTCTTTGCTTTTATGCAAATTGCTAGGATTGGGTTCTATGAAGAGATCCTGGGCCTCATTCCGAGTAGGGCGGTAAGGGATACCGGACACCGTTAAGGAGACCGGTGCCGGTAATCCCTTACCGCCCTACTACGAGGTCCCTTAGCGGGTCTCTCCTTTAACGCCTGGTCTGACCAGGCGTTATGGACGGGACCCGTTAAGGGACTTCAGAGCTAATATCGGTACCGCAAATTGCGGTACCGTTATTAGCTACTTCCCCATTCCCATTGAGCCGTATGGGGGCTCAAATGGGAATGGGGAATGGCTTTTTCAATGGGGACATACCGGTCCCGCAAAGGTCGGACTACACCGTTAAGTCCCAATTGAACGAGATCGGTGCCGATACCGTTATTGGAGGCAGTCATGGCACAAATAGCACCATGACTACCTCCAATCTCAGAATGAGGCCAACTGTGTTGATCAACCTGGCTAGGGGCTACCGCCCTTGGCCCAACCCCGTCCTTCCCACATCCCCGCCCCTCCAAAGAGGTGACAGTTCCCACAATAAATTGTTTCCATTTCCAGCACTGTGTAGTGTGGTAGTGACTCTGCGTGTCCCCTCTGACCGCAAAGCAGCACTCTTTTCCAGTGGCCTTACAGTGAAACATCAAACCATGGGCTATGATTTCGTAAGCGCTGCAAAGTCATACCAGTGACCTCTGTGCGCTACATACAAAAATTCTGATATACACTGACTCTGTCAACTTTGCCACCTGAGGGTGGTTGGTATTGAGCCCTGTATTGAGGCAGGTGAAAAAACAGCTTGCTAGAAAAGTTTTTTTCTGTGCATTGCATAAGACTAATTGGCTGTACATGTGCTGCCATCACCCAGCTATAGACTTTTTTTTATTTTGTATTCCCTCTTCAATTTAAAGTTGTGTCACAACTGTGAAATATGTGGCTGTTCGGAAACACTTCAGTGAACCCGGCAGCCTTACAATGGCGGGAGCCATTGAAAACAGTCTGCTGTGCACAGAAATTACACTATGCATTGGTGTTTGTGGCTTACTGTCCCCTCGGCTGCCGTCACTATTCCTTGTATACCGTGGTCACTAGAAGCGTCCATGGACCGAATTGCCAAGGGGCAATGTGCATCTTTCCAAGCTGTCACTCAATCACTCAAAAAGCGCGTGTTCACTGCAATGAATTAAGGGTGATTTGCCTTTAATTTGAACCTAAATTGTGGGTTTGATGGATTTGTTTTGCGGTGTAAGTTTACCATTACATTTTGGGTAAATCGCCTCAATGCCTCTGGGCTAGATGTGTGCTTTACAAAGGGAATAAACAAATAAATAAATAAATAAATAAATAAATAAATAATTGGTATTACCGGGTCAGACGCATTGGAATCAGCCACGAGGGTGTATGGGATAACCTGCTCTTATTATCATTTCAACTGTCAATCTTGTGGACACTTTTGGAATAACGCCCATGCATTGAGCTATATGGTGCAAGGCGGTTGGGGACGTGCCATGATGGTGGGTGGTTTGGGTAGTGTTGTGCTGTGGGCACAAGTATTTCGGGTTGCACAGGACAGCTGGTCTATTCTTTATTATGCACCGTAATTGTACATTTAGAAATGGAGTGTGCACCCAGAACATGCACAGGACAAACATGGCATTCCATCTGTTCAGTCAATTAAAGGTCTTTAATGCAGCCGTTTGTGTTGAAACCTAGTCCCTAGCTTCTTGCGTCACCGGCAGCCAGCCTCTTCTGCTCCATGCACAGCGTATTTCTGCTGCGATAGAGTCCTACAATGAAATCAGGTGTTTTGTAATTACATTCCGTGTCATTGTTTTAACTTGCTGCATGCTGTAAAAAAAAAAGACTGCCCCCAGGGAGGGATCAATCTATGCGGTTTAAGTTAAAACAGCATGAAGTGTAAGCCATTGGAGGTTTCAGAGGTCATTCCAGAATGGGTCAGTATTGCTTTAATCCCACTGTGCACTGACGTAACTTGCGGTCAGCTCTTCCAGTCGCGCAGCAGGCGGTGCTGCCTGAAGTGCAAAGCGGTTAGGTCAGTTTATGTTAAACCCAGGAAACAGGCGTCCTACGACATTCCTGTCATATTGGTGCCCCTGCCATTGCCGGTAAGGGTCGTGGCAGCAGTGCAAGCTGCAGGGTTTCTTTACATGATCTGATTCTGAACAGTTTTCTCCTTCAATATTCCTGACTTAGTCAATATAGAAGAAAGAGCCTTGAGTGTTGTGTGACTTTTTGTTCACCATCAAATCCAATCAAGAAAATGCGGGTGGGGGTGTTAGTGATGCTGGTAACACCTAAAAACAGTCAACAAGGTCAGTGATGTGACCAGTAAAGAGTATCTTGAAGAGTATCTTGAAGAGTATGGGGGCAGGGCATGTGGACAGTTAGAGGACTCATCCCGAGTGCGGCGGTAAGGGGTTAACGGCGCTGGTAAGGATGCCAGTGCCATTAACCCCTTACTGCCGCATTCCGAGGTCCTTTAGCGGGTCCCAGCCACCCTTAGCGGGAGCCGCTAAAGGACCAGGGAGCTAATAACGGGCCTGTTATTAACGGGCGACCAGGGAGCTAATAACGGGCCCGTTATTAGCTCCCTCCCAATTCCCATTGAGCCCTAAAGGGGCTCGAACGGGAATGGGGATGGCTTCCCTGAATGGGGAAATACCGGGTCCTCCAAGGTTGGAATGACCCAGTAAGTCCCCATTCAGGGAACCCGGACCGAGTTTGGAGGCAGCCATAGCGCTAATAGCACCATGGCTGCCTCCAAACTCGGAATGAGGCCCTAGTCTCTCGAGAAGTCGGGAATCTGTGATGGGCAGAATTAGCGAGAATCTACTGCTATTCAGCGTTGCAGTGAGGTTATCAGTGAAGACATGTTTGTGTGCAAAAAAAGGTGTGAGCAATGAGCGAGGCGCCACTGGATTTAGGTCTGTGATGTTGAATTATTATTTATTTATTATTAATGATTCTTGTATAGCACTACTCGCCCAAGGGCCTCAAAGCCCATGAATGAGGGGAACTCCACAGAACTAAATTAGATCTGTAATGGGGAAAGACTATAAATGCAGTATATTTTTGGGGGAGTGCCAATGATGCAATTAATTAAGGTTAGTGCCTGTGTTGCTGTGCTCTGTAATGGGGAACGAGTGGTTCGTCACTGAATGAATCAGTAAGATGCCATGTAAATGCAGCAGTTCACTGATGGCCAGTGAGCAAGAACGCTGCGCTGATTTGCTCCACAGACGCATGCAAGACTGCCAGTGGAAGTAAGTGAGCCCTCGTGGAAAACCACAAGACATGCTTGATGTGTGAATGATCAGTTTCTCAATATGGAACTTACCAGGTTTTGCAATTTAGAGATAAGAGGGCCACCTAGAAAAATTATACACAGTTTAACAAGTGAAGAAGGGGGGATTACTACTAGGTTCTCCTGGGTTCAAAGGCAATGATTAACCAATTAAATGACGTATCTTTGCTTAGGTGATGTCCCATCCTGTTTGACAATATAAGACATTGGGTCTCATTATAAGTTTGGCGGCAGCCTTGCCTGTAAAACCGGCAGGCTGTCGCCAAACTTCCATATATTCCGGCACCCGTGAATGGGCAATTACTGGGTCATTACGGCCCTGTCGACCTGGTAATTGCCCATTCACGGGCACCGGAATGGAACGCTCCCGATTCCCATTCAGAATGATGCTGGTGCATCCGACCTGCTGTGCTCGCAGGTGCCGCTCTTCCCGCCAGGTAAGACCTGGCGGCAGAAAGGCACCCACGAGCACAACTCGTAGTTTGCCGGTCCGGCAACTACGGTACCGGCAAGCTTATCGGTACCATAGTTCCCGGACCGGCAAACTTGTAATGAGGCCCATTGAGAAGCAAAATCTAAAATAACGTTGACGTAAATAAGAACAGTGATGCATAACAAGGGAGCTAAAACAATATCTTTTTACATTTACTATAAACGAATTTAAAATATGGAGCCCGGATTTTGACTTTCCCATGCGCACTAACTCTGGGGCTGGTACAAACACTGGATTCCTAACAATATTTGCATGTGTTGCTCTCTGTAACCGATTGTAAATTGTAAGACAGAGTTGTGCTCGCGGGTGCCTTTCTGCCCGCCAGGTCTTACCTGGTGGGCAGAGCGGCACACACGAGCACAGCATGTCGGATGCACCGGCACAATTCTGAATGGTGCCGGTGCATTCGACCTCCCCAATGGGAATGGGGAGCATTCCATTCCGGTGCCCGCGACTGGGCATTTACCAGGTCTGGCAGGGCCGTAATAACCCGGTAATTGCCCATTTGCGGATGCCGGAATTTGTAATAAATAAATACAATTCTCACAAATGCAGCATAAGTACACACAAATGCACACATGTGTATACGCATAATGACAATGTGACCTAGTCACTTTTAGTTTTGGCAATAGGGTGGGGCTGAAGGGCCATCTATAAGCTGAAACTATTGCATTGGAATTCATCTAGGAGGGAGAAGGCATGTGGAGAGGGACATTGATATTGTAGATGTTGTTTGGCTATTTACCCACCCATTGACTTCCCATGGGCATACTCATGTCTAGTGTGATTTCCCCCATTGCCTGCCCCCCTGCCCAAAACACCTCTTTGAGCTATGTTTATCAAACAGTAAAATCAAACCTTCGCCTGCCGGTATTGCCTCTAAGCCCTTTGCTGAAGATTAATGGCTATATTGTAGTTGTCAAATATGCTACTTTGTAATAGAAATGTCTTAACCATGTGTGCTTGCCGCCCATTCATTTATATCTGTCCCTTGCACTGAAGCCCTTTTGAAAACAAGCACTGATAAAGCCAAAATGTGTTTCTGACTTTCTCATTCAACTCCCTCCTGACATGTGGAAGTATGAGAGCTGTAAACTAATGAGATTCCATTCGACTAACATGTAAAGCAGATTCACTTTAACATGTGGTGCGCCAGACATCTTTTCTGAGTAAAAAAACATGTTTTGATTTGTTAAGCCAGCGGTGCCCATTGCACACCATCATTACATTTTATTGAGCAAATGTATTCTTTACATCTAACCATTTGCTAATTGCCCATCACTTTGTCTTTTAATAAATACGCTGTATCAAATGAAATATCAAATAGTCTTATTCACGCCGGGCCATTCTTACCTGAATATATCCAGTAATTACTGTTCCAAACTTACATACAGATTAGGGCAGCCCACCGAGAGCTTTAGCGTGGCCAGTTGTATCGGCCATTGCCAACCCAGAAGAGGAATCCTTGATGGGTGTGGAAATTGTTATTTTTTAGGTCTTGTTATGTTACAGTTATTTTTATTTTGGATGCAGATTTCTTTTCAGTATATTTTTGTATGTGTCAGGTGAGTTTATATGGTTAAGGGATATAAGGGGTGGGTGGGGGTGTAGTGCAATGGTATGTGGAAATAGGGTATTTCTTGATCTTACAACACTTACTGATGATTTTATTACCACTGTAGTGAATTAAATATTGGGGATTTGATGAAGAAAATGAGTATAACCAGTATATAGGAGTAGTTCTTGATACAATGGGCCTCATTACGACCCTGGCGGTAAGGGGTTTACGCCAGCGTTAGCTGCGCCGACCCCTTACCGCCAACTACGAGTTCCCAGAGCGCCATGGTCACTTTTCCGCCCGCTTTTTGCGGGCGTAAAAATCCATGGCGCTATGGGACCTCGGTGTTAATTACGCCACCGTAGTGTACGGTGGCGTAATTAACACCTTCCCCACTCCCATTGAGCCCTATGGGGCCGAAATGGGAATGGGGAAGGGTAAATGGGTCAATGGGGACTTACCGCCCCGCCAACCTCGGAATGGGGCGGTAAGTCCGCCATCCGCCATGGCGTAAAGGGACTTTGCGCCATGGCGGAAAAGTCCGCCGATGGCGGAAAAAATCTGCCAGGGTCGTAATGAGGGCCAATGTCTAATGTGCACCATCCAAAATTTAGTCACATGTGGCACAGCCACATGAGCTCAGTGGAGAAACAGGTATAACAGGAGCTGTTATGTCTGCTCCCTCATCCCCCACGCGTCAGGAGCACCCAAATGTTAGTGCCTCAGGAAATGTTCTTGGACGCCCAGTGTGTGGTTTAGCTGGCACTGTGTGGGGTTCGCAGTCTGTTCCAGGTGCACAAAGTACAAGTTGTACTAATGGACAAGGACAAAGAAAAATGTACCAAAGAAGATAGTGCCCCTCAATGGAAGCTACAACCCATGCTAAAATTGGATGGATTGTTGCTTGTGTCAAACAGATAGAAAAAGGCGGTGGTGAGCTGCGCAGCAGGGGAGTTAGCAAGGTTCAGAGAAGAAGTGAAATGGAATATCAGTAAAATCTGTTTCACAATATGGGCTACATATGTTTTGAAATTGACATGGATTGAAACACAAGAAGTTCCAGTGATGGTCCAAGCAGTGGAAAAATGTGAGTTTTGTTTTCAATGGCATGGAACAGATCCCGTTGGCAGGAACATCAAATGCAATAAAACACTGTTCATTTTAGATCTTGCAAGAGGAACAGCAGCCCTAATGGATCTCTACTGCGTGTGCGGCAGGAAAGCATACCTGCATCTTCCACCATCCTGGTGAGACACTTATGCACTAACAAGAATTCACTCAGGTATACCCGTGGTGCCTGAAGCTCATCTAACAATTGCATCTAAGCCTGTCATAGAGCAACAGAATCAAGTTCCGACCCAACCCCTGCAGTCAAAAAGAAAGAAGCGCACACTGAAGATCCGAAAGAAGAGATTGAATTAGTTGTCTGAAGATTCATTTCATCCAAGTTGCTCAAAGCCATTCTACAAAAATACTGCATGTATATTAAGACAGAAGTGTTTTTCACCTTGCATCTGATGTCAGGGGTTCAAGTGGCAGTGAATACCAAATGGCTACAGATTTTTAGGTGGGAGAGAATCCAGCTGGCAAATGATACTGAACAAGGCCTGAATGCTATCAAGAGTGAATTGAGGGAGATCCGGGTAATGACAAGCCAGAACCGGTACATCCTAGAACTTCTGACGGCGACAGAGGGGGGCATATGTAAACAAATCGGACTGTCTTGCTGCACATACCTTCCCCAAACGATGCAGAAAATGGGTCCCTGATGCATATTATAGGAGCCCTGCACAAGTTGAAGTCCGCCATGGAAAGTGAGGCAGGGTCCAGGCTGAAGATTTGTTCGATATGCTATACTCATGGGCACTGGCACTGCTTGGGCCAGTGGTGAGAGTATTCGTCCTGATTGTGGTATGTGCCAAATGATGCTCCAATGCTGTGCCAAGACAATCCCAATCAGTGCAATGATGATGGTTACTATCGGGGAACGAAGGGCTCTCCCAGGTACAAAGAATGGACAAGTTCAGATATGCAATACAACCCCTCAAAAACTTGACTTCACCCCCACCAGACCCAGACAATTACACAGAACATTGGGGTGATTTAGGGGGCGATGGAGGGTTTATTTATCTCATGTGTACTCCAGAGAAATATGCCTGGGACGGGGAAATTGTATGTCATTATGGATGAAACAAATGGGGGAGGGGGGACAGAGGGAGAGAGAGAGAGAGAGAGAGAGAGAGAGAGGTTAGTTAATGGAGGATTAACTAAAGCACATTCAGATCCCAACCCCTCCAAAACGATTCAGACTGCGGAAAGTGTACTCATATGCAGGAATTACACATAAGTGGGAATGTGGGAGGTGGGAGACTTGTGGGTATAGGTGAACGCCACAGGGTACACTAATTATCGGACTTCATAATGCAAACAACCAACAAGCTTCATAGAATGCAAGTGGATACATTGCATGCGCACATCATTCATATAGAACCACACATAAGGAATGGATCTTTGACACCATATTCAGAGGTAGGCCTCAATCCTCGCAGGCTGTGTTGGGTGAACGAAACAACGAGGCCTTGCGGTTGAATATTTCCCCCATCCCAGGCGAGGTAGGGAACACAAACACACACACACATGCACACACACAGATACATCTTGTTAGAACTTTGTAAAATTAGAAAGGAATGTGAGCAATCCACCACGAATAAGGGCTGCGGCCGGTTGTGAATGACAAACCCAGGAGAGCCAGGGCAGAGGTTTTGAGCTTCCAAAACACAAGCAGAGATTTAGGACACTAGCATCCCTCCAGGAAAATGGCCATTCCATTTGAACTACCAGATGCTCATCAGCAAAACTTCTAAATCATTCACCATTTATGTTGATTAGTGGGACCTGCAGAAAACCCAGGCTTGCCCCTCGGAGAGGTAGCAGGGAAGGGGGGAGCAGAGGATAACAAAGTCTGTGATTTGTACTGGGGAGAGCAAAGTATGATTCCAACTCTTATAAGATTACGATGGGGAGGCATGACGGGGGTGCCTCTTTGTCTCAGATGAGAAAACGGATTCTTTATTCACAAAGACCAGACTGACCTCAAAGTTATCCACTGAGCTCATGTTGCCAGCCAGGTGCACATCACGTGATTAGGCCTCAGGGCAGGGCAGTGGTTAGAAAAGTAACCAATTATTTTACAGTGACCTAAGGTGACGCGATTGTCACTCACGTGTGAAGATGTTGGAGTCAGAGAAGACACAACCAATGAACTAAGGATCTTTTTGTGATTATTAGCATGTAAATAGTCAGTAGCCAATGAGGGTGGGGGATGAACACTGTATATTGAACATGTCATGAATGATGTTATAACGTGCTGTTTGGTTTGAAGAAGACAGAGAGCTTTATGGCAGTGGACTTATAATACCCTGTGGCCCCTTTTCGTATTTGTATACAAAATAAAGCTCTTGTTCTTCTAACAAAAGGTAGCACCAATCACTTTTCCCTAGAGGGTTTTTATTTTTTTGGTTTGTTTGTCAAGAGGGAACTCTACACATGCAAGACCCACCCCTTAATGAATACATGAATACATTACCTAGGTAGCTTATCTATGTTCATTGATGCTATTTAGCATTAGTATAAAACAAATTTACAGATAGCATGCCTCTGTCCTATTTGGCTTTGGGTATGTCAAAGAGCAAGTAAATTACAAACAAATCAGTCGCATAGAGTCAGTGCTAATTCCTTGAGTGAGAGAGCCTGTTGGTGCCAGCTCCTGGGAACAGTGTATTGCAGTATTCAGCAGCATGAGTGCAGCCTCGACTCCTGGGAACTCCTTGGAACTGAGCATGCTAGTGTGACGGTGTGACAGGGATAAATCCCTATATTGAGAAGGGATCTGATGACACAGCTGAGTCCCTGTCCTAGATGAACTATGTGTGTCTGTAGCAGAGGCAAATGCAAATAAACATCCACTGATAAGCTCAAGACCAATGCGATATCGGCAGGTCACTTCCTTTTGTTACCAAGAGAACAAGCGCTACACGCTTGTACTTATGTTTGCAGAAATGACAGACACATGCTACTTCATGGTACTGCAGGAATCTTCCGTATGAGACTTGGGACATTAGCAGGTATGGGATGATTGATCCGAAGGGTACTTTGTTATGATATGACCAGATAAACACCAAGGTTGGCATCAACTGGCATCCGCCTGTCTATGGGTACCCATACCCATGTTAAGAAGCACTAGCTGGGAACCCGTGAACACATATAGAATGTATATAATTGTCAAAAATGGGACCTATGTGCTAGCACACATTTATGGCACAGTAACCCTCAAGATACCAACACCAAAATCAGAGACCCTGTTTAGATGCAAGACTGGAAATCCTTTTGAGGTTAGCAGAAAGAAGATGTCTGACTATGCCTCCTCACCACTCCCAAGTGGAAGTATCACTTTGAAGGTATTCCGCTGCTTCACATTCAGGAAGATTCTCCTTGTCCTGAAACACAAGTAGTACAAGAAGACACCTTTTCTTTCAATGTTAAATGTTGACACCTGTGATGTTTCATAAAACACACGGTTAATTAAATAAATGCACTCAACACTGTGCATTTTCTGTGCATAGTATGAAAGAAGCCTGCACTACAACATATGTTTATGTTTCTTTTAAAAACAAAAAGGTGCTATTAAAGTCTGGCAGACCTTGATCCATAACTTTCCAGTGATTCATAATGATCTTTTCGATTTTATAGGGAAGATTGGAATACATGTTCACCCAAACTATACAATCTAATGGCTAGTCCTTAACTGTTGTCCTTGGGAGGGCTTCTGTATTTCTGTTGTACACTCATTATAAGGATCTTTTTTATCAACTCCCCGGATACGCTTTCTGAGTGCATTTCTGAGTTACAATAGCCAATGCCTATCTAAAATGTGTCCTTCTATGCTTTTTTCATGAAGACAAAAACATTGCTCAGATCTCTTGAAGAACATGGATGATATACCTTAACAAGGAAGTTGCTTGCTGTTGTCTTTCAGTTCCGAATAAATACTTTTATCTCAAAAGTCAATTGTCTTTCCGCTAATATGGCTGGTGAATCTTGAATGTCGTGTGGAAATACATTTATGAACATCAGTTCTCTGTCTTATTGTCTGTTATGTTACACAACACTTTTGCCGTGGTCCACAAACAGCAACTCAAACAAGTTGCAGGCACTGCTCTCAAGCTGGGAAATCGCTGCAGTCAAAATGCCAGCAGGTGATGACCCTTGGCCCTGAGCTCAAGCCAAGGATAGAAAATAATGCATGTTCATCCTCCCCCCTGCATGTGTATTTGTATTTCACTATTTTTACTCACCAAACTTTCTGTTCACCCTGTCAGTGAGTTACCTTTCAAGGACCCTCTGTTATTTAGATGTCATGCTAACACAGCTAAAAAGATGTATATAAAGACAAAAAGATTATGTGAGGACAGAGAGCCTTAGCGAACCATCTGTTGTCGCCTCTCTCCGCTTAAGTGTTTTGTTGATGCTAAATAAATGTATCTAGGTGACTATCTTATTATGTGAAGGTATCTCTTTATTTGATTATATTTCAGGTGGGAAGGACATTTGAGGAGGGGATTACAGTCTTGCTCAAATATGCACCTTTTGACAGTGGCTTTTAGAGAATTCAGACAAAATGATGTAGGGATCTTTTGAAACTTCAATGCAGTCCTGAATAAAAAGGCTGGCGTCATTGTTACATTGTCATAAGAGTTAGATTTTGAGGGCCAAAGTGGTGACCCTTGTGCCCCTCTACTGGTGGTAGTCAGGCACGTACAAGGAGCTGCCTTAATCTACCACTGGCCCTGGCAGCACATACCCATCTGTGTGTGGTAGTAGAATCATTTCTCAATGTAGTGGCACACTCAATTTTGTATCTGGTAATAAGTGAGCATCTGTGCAAGGCAATGCATGCATGCCTTTATGTGTTAGTATATGCCCGTCCATATGTGGCAGTACATACATGTTTATATTTTAGAGCACATGCATGTCTGTATGTTGTAGCACACGCATTTCTGTATGTAGCAGTGGATTTGTGTCCAAGTGGGGCAGTGCAAGCCATATATATATATATCGAGGTGCATGCTTTTCTATGAGAGCTGCTTTTTAAATATTTCTCTGTGGATTTACATGCTTTTCTGTATGTGTTAAATGTGTATGTTGCTATATGACAGTGCATTTAAATCTATGCTGGGCAGTAAATGCACATCTGTGTATTGCAGTACATGCCTGCATAACTCTAACTGTGATAACGCATGCATATTTGGGGGCTTGGAGCATGTGCATTCTTATATGGATCATTGCAGAATGTACAATGCTCGTCACAGTGTGCTGAAAGGCAACAGAGAAGTCCCATCTATTTGCCTTTGTTCATTCAGGCCTGCCAAGGATCGGTGTATCAGAGCTGCATTCCAGGGCTATTTTAGGCTCTCAGCCTGTGATTAAACCCACCAAGTCATTACATCCTGCAGTGTGTCTCATGTCCGAAATGCTTTCACGTTCAATACCGCACATATCGCTGCTAAAATGTAAGGGCTGCACCACCCCAGAATCACAGGCGCCAGGCAAAGTGGAAACAAGGAACTAAGACCGCAGATTTAATATATCTCTGAAGGCTACTGGCATACCATGTACTGGCGTTTATCTAGGTATGCATCCTCTTTCAAGTGCCCTAACAGTACAACTTTACACCCATAAGGCGATGCTGCGTAGTGATGTTCGAGTACATAAGCCAAGTGCTGAGAGTTTTACATGCAGCAAATGCAACTTGGCCCCCGGTGAGTGGGTCACTGGAATGCCAATGTGGCTATGTACATGTATATACCTTGACACCAGCTAATCACCATTAGGGCCAGTCCAGTCTTCCCAGTCCCTGTGTGGTCTCGATATAGGATGGAATGTGTGATGGGAGGACGATGACATTCAAAGTATCCAGTAAGCTGGACACATCAACCAACCCTCACAGAAAATGCAGTCAGTCAGAATTTGCATCCCCACCCAGAACCTGTATATGTTATGGATGTTGCCCCAATTTGCTCAGAGACACACCTTTGTGTGGTTCTATGAATAATGGCTGTTCAAAAATAAGCTAAGAATACATTTACTGCATTATTCAACACGCTTTCTGTGAAAATGTGTAAAATAAACAAGTCTTCCAGTTTGCAACAGGCTTAACAGGGTAACTCGTGAAAAAATCCAAGAGATGCAAGTTCCCAACTGTGCCAGGCGCATTTCCCCATGCATTTTCATGATGCCTTTACCCACAGTATAGACCAGCATAAAAAACATTTTCGTGCTGACTGTGCACAGTTTTTCTAGTGTTTTACAGTGATTTTGGTTGCATTAAATGTATAATACACTGTTTTTCCAGCAGTGACCTCCTCCCATGTGGCCAGCGGATGGCAGCCGCAACCTAATCCTGACCCTGGGGGAGGCAATATGAGGGAGGATCACATAGAGGGAGACAACCTCTGGGGGGGAGTGGTGATATCAGAGGATGAGACATGGTATTCCCCTTACCCCTTCCAGGATGAATTTCCCATTTGCAACACTCTAATGGCCTATTTTGATTCCTCCCCTGTTCCCTCAAAGGATAGTGCTAGATCTTTCGCATTCCAGTCCACAGACCAACTTTCAAACACAGACTTGCCCTCAAAATATTTTAGAAACATGCCTTTAAAGCTTTTGTGCAAGTTAACTAAAAGGGACTACTGTTCCCAGAAATGCCTTAACACTGTGACGAAGAAGTGGAGTGGAGGAATGCAGAGCAGGAGAAGCCCTGTGCACAGGCAACACTCTAGTTGTTGGGAGCACGCAGCTGTGCTTGGCACATTTAAACCAGGACTGACAGAAACCAAGGAAGACTGCTGCTGGGAGCGGGCTGCTCCCATCTGTGTAACTGACAGGTCGAGAGAGAGAGACAGTGGAGCCAACCGGCTGAAGTGCTGAAAAGAGGAAAGCTGCGCGATGAGGACTACAGGCGGCATGAATGCCGGAAGCCAGTAGAGAGCTCCTGGGCATTCGCCTGTTCCCTCAAAGGATAGTGCTAGATCTTTCGCATTCCAGTCCACAGACCAACTTTCAAACACAGACTTGCCCTCAAAATATTTTAGAAACATGCCTTTAAAGCTTTTGTGCAAGTTAACTAAAAGGGACTACTGTTACCAGAAATGCCTTAACACTGTGACGAAGAAGTGGAGTGGAGGAATGCAGAGCAGGAGAAGCCCTGTGCACAGGCAACACTCTAGTTGTTGGGAGCACGCAGCTGTGCTTGGCACATTTAAACCAGGACTGACAGAAACCAAGGAAGACTGCTGCTGGGAGCGGGCTGCTCCCATCTGTGTAACTGACAGGTCGAGAGAGAGAGACAGTGGAGCCAACCGGCTGAAGTGCTGAAAAGAGGAAAGCTGCGCGATGAGGACTACAGGCGGCATGAATGCCGGAAGCCAGTAGAGAGCTCCTGGGCATTCACCAGTAGAAAGAAGCAGCAAGATATTGATCGGAGATCTGTGCGGAGCAGAGAAGCCCAGCTGGAACTGTGGGAAGCAGTGACGCTGGAAACTAAGCTGTGCAAGGAGGAAATCAGCCAAAGAAGGTTGTCAGCAGGCTGCCAGCAGGACAAGGAAAGGCACTAAGAACTGGTGACTACACGCTTGGAGAAAGGGGACACCATGGCGTATTGGTGAGCATGCGGCAGTCAAAAAATTGCACCATACATAACAGAGAAAGAAAGTCTCTTATATGTACCAAATGTAAATATAAGGAACAGTAGCACCTCAGTATTTAACTAGCCAATAAGACCAAGGGGGTGAATTACCAAAAGTGGAAGTGTGAGCAAAGCACTAACAAGGCAATAAGGCAAGGGCAGAATGAATTAGCCAGAAGGGCTAACGTAATTAATTTTCAAGAGAGGAAGTGCAGACAAGAGCATACATATATAAGAAGCCCTGGCAGGAGAGGATACCATGCAACTGCACCTGTATGAATATCAGAAGACCTGGAAGGAGAGTATCCCAGGCAACTGCAAGTGTATGAATACAAGAATCCCTGGCAGGAGAGTATACCAGGCAAGTACAAGAGTGCGAACACCAGAAGCCCTGGAAAGGAAGTATACCTGGCAATTACGAGTGTGTGAATATAAGCGAGAAAAGAAACCTTGGCAGGAGAGTATAGCAGGTATCCTGCCAACTCAAAGACCAAAGATAATTGTGAATACATTTGATGTTGATCAAGACAAAAGACAAGAACTGTTATTCAAAGGAAAGCATGAAGAAGGATCCAAGGGAATAGAGACACCCTCTGGATCAAGGAGCAATATCCTTGAGAGACATTTTTGGAGTTACTTATTGCTTTACCCATTTGAACATTTTTAAAACACTGAAGGCCAAAGATATTATCCTTTTGACTTTCAAATTAGTTTGCTTAGAATGTGAGGGTCAGAATAGTACTTTGGACACAGGACAGTTTTGTTTTGGACATTCTGAAAGTGAAAGACCCTTAGTTTTGAGTTTAACTAGGGAAACGACTCTAGCGCAGGGACAGCAAGGCATTTTCCTGCCTTCTTTTCTTTATCAATAAAAGTCTTTAGCCAAAAGCATGTCTAACTTGTGTCTGGTTTTCATTCCTGACTCCTCACACTCTGCACAGCGGGACCAGTGGTCGAAGTGTACGAAAAAGAAGTAGTGAAACTATGTTCCCTACTGGTCTTCCCCCGCTCCCATGCCCTCCACGCACAATACAAACCCCCAAACACATGCGCCAGCTGTTCTGTTCAGTTCAGTTATTTTAAAACGAAAGCATTCTGGAACGTTTTTAAAGTAAAAGTATAGGAACAGTAAAACTTGATTTTAGCACCGCTCCCAACCGCTCCGACTGACATCGACCACTGAGCGGAAATACGTGGATTCACCGCAGGAAGAAGTGGTAGAGGTTGAGGAGAGGAGCGGGTTCGGGGACGGGTGTGTGTGTGTGTGTATGTATGTGTGTGGGTGTATGCTTTTAAGAAAGGGGGTGGTGGGATTGTCTGTACATCCTAAATGGGTGGAAGAGGGACAGGGAGGGAACGAGAGTTGCAGGGGTGTCCCCCGCATTAGGGTACTGAATGGGAGGGGGGGGCCACAATAGAAAAAAAGATTCCCTGCAGTGCCAACATCGGACCCGGGGAAATGGGATTCGATAAAATCGGCCTGCAGGGAATTAACAATGGTCCATGAAAACAAGCACACGTCCCTTTTTGCACTCTCACAAGAATGAGATTGACTTTATATTGTTTGCAAAGCGGACATGAAGCCAATGAATATTGGGCATTAGCAAGAACAATGCCTAATGAGGTGGAAGCAGGAGACAATGAGTGGTATTGCATTAGGCCTTCTGGAGCAGGTAGAGCATTCTGTATTGTGGAAGCCAGGGTAGAAAAGGTTCTACCTCTTCCATGCTTTCAGTATAAGCTCAGTACCTTAAGTACATGTTCCCCTGCCGAGCGATGGAGACTAAGGGATTCATTACAAGTACTGCAGTTTGGGTAAAATCAGCAGTAGTGTGTCAGTAATTCCCTAACTGCTGCATTACCACAACGCTGTAATACGAGTTTGGTGGTAAGGTGGAGGATTTACCAGCAGTGAAAAGTTGGAGTTAAATCCTCCACCTTACCTCCAAAAACTGGCCTAGTCCCTTTTCTATCTTAACGGCGGCGGTGCAGGCAGTGAAAGCACAATTGCGGCCGGGAAACACAGATTGTGATTGGTCAATCTGTGTTTCCATGGTGCGAATAGTGGTAAGCCAGTCCATGTTAATCAGCTTAAAGGTCTTGAATGGTGGACCAGCACTGAACATCTAGGAGGCTCAGGAGTGGGGAATGTCCATTTTGTTGCTGGCTCTCATGGCAGAGACTTTTTCTTCCTACCAAAGAACAGACAAAGCTTGTGCAAAGCTATTTAGTTTGCGGACAAACTATACCCCAAAACAGTGCCAATTACTAAGAATATCATTGCTTTCCCAGAATGAAGAATTATTCTGTCCTGAATAATAGCAACTGATGATACAGATCTTTAAAGCCTTATCATCTTAGATAAGCTTTCAAACCCATGACACTGATTTCTAATCGCTGAAGAGGTTATGCTGAGGACAGTTTGCCAAAAGTTGAGCAGCGAATGTGTAGAACCAACAGGTACTGATTAAACTAAGTTAATTTGAGTTACCTATATTGTTCTATATGTTGTGCTGCTTACAT
This sequence comes from Ambystoma mexicanum, assembly GCF_040938575.1. NCBI lineage: Eukaryota > Metazoa > Chordata > Amphibia > Caudata > Ambystomatidae > Ambystoma > Ambystoma mexicanum. The sequence goes on from NC_090927.1 coordinate 1,102,136,899, forward strand.
TGGACTGCAGCACGTTAACCTCTGCATATTACGTCAGTTCCCTTTTAATTTGTCTTTGTTGCTTATTCAATCAATGTGGAAATGAGACTGATGTTTGGCAAGGAAACAAACTGTGATTCTGAGCCAATGTAGATGAAATCAGATAAACAAAGATACATTTTGGGATGGGCACTAATAACATACTGTGCGATGAGATAAAACAGGGATTCGCATATGGCCAGAGTACCCAAGAAAATCCATTCATACGGTCAACTGTGTAGCCACCTGCTGCTTTTGCAAATTCGCCACAAGTATTACTCATAATAGCAGATATGCCCTAGGCTTGGACCTTAAATGGCAATCTGTCAACCCTTTTTTCAGTGGGACTTTTGTTGGGGAAAAACCTGATTGAACTTAGCACTGTAAGCCTGAACCCACAGGGCCCATTGCTGTTGTGAGATGGTTGCAAGCCAGAAACAAAGACAGGCATGTCATTTAGGGGTTGCTAGTGGTCACAACTAGTTGCAACCCCTGGCAATCCTCCAATCATGATGCTGCAATGGGGAGGTGTGGCTGATTGGAAACCGAGGCATTGGTTGGCTGTACAGCACAGGCCACTTTGGGCTCCCTCCATTTTGTTTTGCATACTCAGGCAGGGCAGCAACACATGTATGTGTCAGAGCAGCAGCCCGCCGCCGCCTTGGAGCTTCATCAAACGTTACGTTACGAGGTGATAAGGAGAAGAAGACTGTTAAGGGTGTGCAGGAAGAACAATAATATAGGAGCCACCATCGCTGACGGAGCCGAAGGATGAGAGATCCACTCCGGTGTAGTGAGTCACAACGTTGTTTGTCCGATCCGGAATGGGAATCAGATCCATGCTGGCTGGCTGCCTGCAATGCCCTGCATGCAGGCCTAAGGGAGGGAGGAGAAGAATGTGACTGTCATCGCTGGCCCAGGCAGGCGGGCAGAATTATGATATAGGAGCCACTGAACCAGACGGAACGTAGTGTGAGGTCCTCCACTCCGGTGCATTAAGTCACAACATAGTTGGTCCGATCTGGAATCGGATCAGTGAGTGGCTGGCTGGACTGCCTGCAGGCCAAACAATGATGCGTGCCATGGTGGCAAGGGCTATCTGGCAGAAGGACCTGCATTGTTGCACGAGTCACTCGGCTCAGAGACAGAATTGCGCCCTCATAGGAACTAAATACCCCTGAGACGAGCCATAACATCCGGTTGGGCTCTGACACAATGCTGACACAATGACTCTCTGCTATAGGGTTTGGTTTTAAAACTATGATTTTGCGTCTCCAAATGGTGGTTTTAGAGCAAAGGTAGGCATTTATGAGCCTGGAAATGAGTTTGTTTTGGAAACGCTGCTACCAGGAGGTATATGTTTATCATTTTTCGGAATGTTGTACATCTGATGTCATATCTGATAGGCAGATCATGGGTCGGTGTGTTCCACTCCCACCGTCAACTACGCGTTTAAAAGTACAACCTGCAGAGGCAGCGCATTCAGCAGGCTAGTGACCCGTGTCCTTGTCTGTTCAGGGCGTCATGCCTATAATAAAAGTCATCCGCCATTTTAGCGCGTTGACTGTTTGCTGCCATAAATAATGCGAGGTTTCAGAAAGGGAGCTCCTCTCCCTTAGAACTGTAAAGGTAAAGCAAGGCAAGCGAAGTTAAGAAACTGTTGCAGGAAGTTGAAGTGAAATCAGACCAGAACACACACAGGTACACACAAAAGAATAAGCTTACTTAGACTGATTTGTCAATTAAGTAAATAAAATAAGAGAACCTAGGTTCAAAGATAAAGCTTTGATTAGTTAAAATCCTGTAGTATAATAAGAGGGGATGAGCCAGCAGAATTTCTCCAGTAACAAACAGCTCGTGACTCTGGCAAGGGTTCCTTATATGTCCATAGGTAAGGAGGTATGTATATAGGACAGGGATGTCCCGGGCTGCTTTGAAGTCCTGAGGCAGTCCTCAGTCCCTCATTAGGGGGAGCACTGGGAGCACAACCTTCTCCGTAGTATAGGCGCCTTCATCAGAGTTCCTGGCACGCTTTTCCGGCTCTCCGCGGGTCACGCGGGAAGTCTTACAAGACTACGCCTTGGCGCGTGATCTTGCGAGGTCCCTACAAACCCCTACAGAACACAAAATGCCTGATAACATGTTTGGCCACAAGGACTCATTCTAAGCTTTGTGTTAAAATGTATGGGTCAGTAACTGAAGTAAAGGAGCAGTATGTTGAATGTTTGAGTTGCTTAATCAGATTGTATAAGAAAGGAACTTATAATAAATTTATCAATTCAGTAAAAAGACAATGGGCCTCATTACAAGTATGGCGGTAAGGCAACAACGGCGCCGGTATCGCTAACTGCACTGTTGCTACCGTACCACCATACTAGGAATTCTGCTCGTGGGTGCCCTTGCAGCCACCAGGTCTGACCTGGTGGCCGTACCGGCACCCGCGAGCAGAACGTGATGGGAGCACCGGTACCGTTATTAATGGTACCGGTGCTACCACCCTCCCAATTCCCAATGGGGATGTACCAGGTTCCAGCAGCCGCGAAAGTGCAATTAACGGGTCCGGCTTGGCCTGAATAGCCCAGTAATTGCCCATTCGTGGGTGCTGGACCAAGATGCGAGTTTGGAGATAGCCTTGCCAGTAAAACCTGCAAGGCTACCTCCAACCTCGTAATGAGGCCCAATGTACGGTTATGACGCACAACGCACAAACTGGTGTTTTATCAGTCAAATAGGAAAATGACCAAAGCAAACTCAGAAATGTACCAAGTAAGCGCAAGTTAACCTTAACTTTCTCACTAGCCCACTTCTTGTTAATTAGGAAACCGAACCGTGGTCCAGAAAATCCAGTTCCTAACATTGGCTTTCCCACATTGTGTGATCTCGGCCCACTCACTTAATCCGTGTCACCAAGCCTTTATCTATCACGGAGAGATACGAGTGCCGTCAGATGGGGTAAACGTATTTAGGACTATGCAACAAACCTGACAGCTACACGCAGTTTGCCCAAAATGTCCATTATTTCAACTTTCCATTTGTGAGAAGTACAATTCTGAAAAGGACAAAAATAGAATCTCAATCTTTATATGGGATAGGGGTAGGGCCACATACAAATGGTAAACTTCCTAGTCAACCTAGTTAAGAAAGCCCTCCTTTCTCGAGAACTTGAACATGAACATCTGCCCTCCTTTCTCGAGAACTTGAACATGAACATCTGATCGTACGGGCAATTGAGAAGAAAGCAGGACTTGATGACGTCCTCACCGTCGCTGGTATCGGCGCCATTCCTGCTGCACTAAGGCCAGGTTGCAGCCGGGGGTCTTACAACACTCCCGCGTGCAATCTCGCCCCCGAAGAAGATTAGGGTAGGAGGAAAGGTAGATGATCCCGTTCTGCACAGAGTTATCCAGGTCCAGGCCAGGGTAAAGTCTGAGCGGCTTGGCAAAGATGCCCTTGGCAAACTTGTGCAGGTAGTTTTCCCCAAAGGAGCCGTCCGGCTACGACCTGGCTGGGAGAACTAAGCAGACTATGGCGAGAAACAGAGAGAAGATGACAGCAGTGAGAGGGCACAGAGCCACCATGGTGCACCGATGGTAGTGTCCTCCGATCGTAGCTCAAATTGTTTAGGACCACAGGAAGCGTTCGCCAAAAACAGGCCGCTGGTAAATGATCTGCTCGCGCAGATATAAATCGATGGTCACTGGTACACTGTCGGCGTCATTACGATTACCTCACTTCAGGGGAGTTGCTAGGTCTGGAAAAGACCCGGGGCTAAGCTGATGTCGGAACAGTTGGGACTGGGGGCTAGCTAGTCTTTTGGCTGTAGCTCCTGAGATTCTATCCGGGGCTACAGCCAAAAGATCAGGGGCTATAGCCCCCTTAGTCCCCTTAGCCCCCCCCTAGCAACGCCCCTGCCTCACTTACCCAAACGGCGACCGCTATTATCTGGTTTGGTTTTTTGATTTTACTTGTAACCGTATTGTCGTCGCTTTCTGCCAAAAGCACATCTGCTTGGGAATCGCAGCAACTATTAAATACTTGTTTTGCCTACTTTGGAGGCTTTCAGGTAGACCACGATGGGTGTCCCGACAGCTCTAGTTACACACAGGAGCCAAGAAGCGCCCCGAAATTTCAGATCTGCTATTAACACTGAACCGGAACAGGAGAGCACTTACCCATCAGATGTCTGCTCTGCCCTTCAGCTTGGCAGTGATTTGTCTTCTCTGAATAGTTAACACCCCTCAGCGGGCATGGCTTCTGCCACTGTACCCCCCACAATAGTAGATAAGAGTCCCTGGCTCCTTATGCCGCACCCCAATGCCAGTAATGGCTGAAGCAGCAAACTGGTGGCATGTGCGCCCTGATTTGCACTGAGTTGCCAATGTGCCAGCTGCGGGGATGTGCTGCAGACATGATGCTAGTTAGGCCTGGTCTCCCAAATGCCAAGCACCCAGTACCCACTCCTCCCCTCCATCCCGGCACACTGCGCAAATAGTCCACCCCCCATCTCCCGCATAGCACAGCTGCCTTTCAGATATCAGCACTTAGAAACTGTCACACCAGAATATGCCGCCGCAAACCGCCTGCATACCACTGCCTCACCATATGGCGTCACACACATGTTCGGCCCTGCTACCCACACGTACCTGGCTCATTTGTCTGGAAATCGTGCACATATTAGACACCTGCCTCATGCGACCACATTCTTTCCGCACTCAGAATAGGAAGCCCTTTTATCAGTGCCTGTAAACAATACTTTCTACTTCAGACAGGATTTATTTTGACCACATCCTGGTGTCCTTCCTGTGTTGAAATGATCAGGCCTCCTAATGGGGAAACGGGCATAACTGTCCCGGTGCCTGTCAGGGTTCGGCCTGGCCCTGATTTGGACACTTCTCTATATGTAGTTGGTACCCCTGACAGTGTTGCTTTGACATCTATTGCTAGTTTGCTTAATGCACGTCGAAGTATTGAATTGTCTTCTTTGTCGGGGGCATCTCTCTGGTGACATATAATGCTGCTTGCTCGCATCCATCCCATTCCCATTCTTTGTTATATCTCTTAACGATTCGGTTTTTTGCAATAATGCTTGGAAAGAAACGCCACAGAAGTTACTCAGTTATGAAACTGTTTAACGAGGGGGCACTGAATTGATGTCCTTTATTGTCTTTCTTTAGAGTTTACTGCCTTCCTCGTTGAAGAACTACCCAAAGAACTCCAGAGTGGCCAAAATGTACCTGGGGATAGCACTCCTGCCCTCCCACTCTGAAATGTTGTGCTATGTATGTTGAGCTGACCTGGCTAATGACTTACAGAGCCTTAGCAGGACAGGACAGGTAGTCAAATACAATAAACTGTGTCGGGGGCTTCAGCTGACAAAGGCCCAGCAATTACTAAAGTAAAACGTTTCATTGTTAGCACTTGCAACCGTATGCATATTTTTTTAGCCAATTCAAATCGTGATGTGGGGTCAGTATTTGCCTGTCAGAGGAGTGATTACACGGGAGGGGGCCAGGAGAGCACAAATTCTCACAGCAGTTCTTAAGAAGGTGCTTTCAGACGTAAACGAGAGTTAACTGCTTGTAACATTGAAGCTGCACTAGAAAAGTAACGTTTGAATGTGTAAAGAAGTTAGATGTCCCCACATAAGTATGTTCGCCCATCTCCCACATGGAGGGAAGCGTCCTGAAGGTCTGAAGGTAGCGTCTTGCCCAGCATTTTAAGGGGTAGCCCCACCACCAAAATGTTAGCATAGGTCAATTTGGTAACATTTCAGATAAAGCATTGGCAGGAGAAGCTGTGAAGCTCCCTCCAGATTTTCGCTGGGTCGGTATATTGGCCTCTGTACAGCCGAACAAAGAAGGGCAACCAGCAGGGAGTGGAAACCCTAAATCATCACTTAAAAAGCGATTTAGCTTTCATTGCCAGAGTCACAGGTTGTGGTAGCCCATTTCATTCGGTGGCCATGTGGGCCACTAACAACCCCCCACATGGAATTAAAGCCCACATGGACGCTGCTTGCCTGTGGCCCACCCTCCTGGGTGAGTGAGTCTCGCCATGCATGGTGCTATGTATCTTGTAGCCACGAGATTACAAAGGGATCTAAAAATGAGGGCACCAAAAGCAACTGACACCCATGAGCTACTCCCTGCCTTAAATTGGATTAGTTCAGTCTTTTGTGCATGCGATAATTATGGTGTGGTGTTGCACAAATGATTCTTCCATTCTGATATTTTGTTCTTATTTTCAGATCTACATCTTCCAGATCTGCATCTTCTCGTGGGAGTTCCTTCCTTTCTGTGTTCTTAGACTTCAGTAAACAGTGCCTCCATTCAGAAGCTGGCAGCCAGCCTTATCTGTGACCACTGTGGGAGGTAAATGAACATGAAGCAACTTGTTGAAAATGGATAGCATATGTTAATGTTCAGTTATTTCCGCATTGTAGCCTTGGCCTAGTTGTCTCAACACTAAGGATTGCCGTGTCTCTTCCAATGAATCAGAGAAAGGCACAGCATTCACTTCAAACTGCATGGCACTAAAGACATGATTCACTTAAGTCCATTTTCAGGACCTAAGATTTTTCTTCGTGAACATCTCAGATGTCCGGGGACATCCATGCATATTTCTGTATTGCAGGGTCGGTGAAAAGTAGTTTTTGGATGGCTTATAACTTTGGCGCCACTCAATGAAACTGCATTACATTTTGCAATATCATGCTAGACCTGGTCGTGAATGGTTCTGCAAAGTGTGGTGCTGTCTCGCCCATAGGGGGCAAAATATTTGAAAGGCTTATACATTTGGTGCCATTTGACGAATCTGCACAAAGGTTTTCAAAATGATTTTAGACCCACATTTGAATGATTTTGCAAAGTTTGGCGGGATTTTGTCAAGAGGGGCAAAATTAGATGGGGGCATCAACATTTTTAGATGTCATATCTTTGTTGCAGTTTGATGAATTTTCAGAAAGATTGTAGACTCAACTTTGAATGTTTGTTTAAAGTTTGAATGGATTTTGTCAAGTGGGAGCTAAGTTATATGACTATTTTCTGTGCATACATTTTGACACTTTTCAAAAAATAAAACATGCAAACTTGTGCAAGGAGCATTGGCAAGCATGGTTTTGAAAATGTGTCCGTGTTTTATTTTTTGGAAAGTGTCATAATGTAGGTACAAAAAATAGTAATATACCTTTGGTGACTGATGTATAGACTTTGACCATGGGTAGTGGCCAGAGGCCATGACCCGGACAATCTGGCTACTGGCCATGACCACCAGGGACAGGGTATGTGGCAAAGGTTTTTGAAATCGGGATAGGTATGAATGGGAAAATAAATTCTGCTCGTGGCTGCAGCCCAAAGTGCTGGACAGGATTGCAGCACACATTAGCGAGGAGCATCAGCAAGGACCTCAAAGCATGGTTTTGCAATTCTGTCCTGTGTTTTGTTTTTCTAAAGTGTCAACATGCAAGTACAAAAAAATTGTGATATAACTTTGGTGCCTGGGCAATGGGCCTCGCCCTGAGCAAGGACAAATGTGATTTGCTTATTGGGGCATGTTGCATGGCCAAAGCCCTAGGTTTGAATGTGAAAACATGTTCTGCTTGCGGCTACAGCCTGAAGTGCTGGACTGGGCTACAACACACATGCGCAAGGAGCATCAGCAAGGACATAAAAGCATGCTTTTTCAAATCCGTCTTGTGTTTTAGTTTTCCAAGTGTTGAGAACGGCTCGTATGCGAACACCATGACCTTTGAGAAAGAGGGAGATTGAAAATCAATAAAAGACAGGTATGAGGGTCCTATACTTAAAAGTTGTCCAACTACGTGGAAGTAAAAGGAGTAATGAAGACAAGGAGATATGGATATCTAAAGAGATATGTAATAATATTGCAATTGGAGACCTGCCCAGTGATTGACTCCTTGCCCTCTGTTTCAATGTAGAACACAACTGGTGAGGAGGTGGCAAGCAGAGTCAAGGCCGGTCGAAATATGCAGAGAAATATTAAGAATACTCCTACTACAGGTGAGTCCGAGTACAAATGCAAAATCTGAGATGCCAGTATTACTAAGAGAATTAAACTCTTTACACAAATTAAAAGTGTGAGATAATGCTTGTAAATAATCATGCACGAGGACAGTGAATTAAAACCGATTTCTTGTTGTGTTGTTGATCCCTTGTAGATGGTGGCAAAGAGAGAGCGTAGCAGCGACAGCGGATGAGTGCCATTGAGGAGCAGGAAAGAAGCAGAATATTGAAGGAAGAATTAATTTTTGTAAAAATAGCGTGAAAGGATAAATTAGTGTTCCCCTGATGAATTTCCTGAAAAATGGTTCTTAAATAGTGATTGAGGAATTAAACATGTTGGGTACTGTATGAAATGGGAATTAATGATTGCAATTAAAGCGAAAAGTGAGAAGTATAATTGTAAACTAATTTTTTATTGAAGGAAGATGGTGGTTCACCGAGAAACAATCACCTCACACTATTGTAAATTCCACAAAAATATTAAATTAAAGATGAACAACCGAGAAAGTAGTTTTTTTACTGTACAAATCTGATACATTTAAATTACAGAATTGAAAAAAAGTTGTCTGGTGAATGTAGTTTAGGTTGAACCTTCAAGATATTGTTATATTCTGCAGAAAGAAATTGTGAAACATTAGGTTTGATCCTAAGAAAGTGGAATTGAACTACTTTTGAAAAGAGTCACAATACATAGGGACCCACAGGACTGGTAGAACATTTCATTTACAATATAGTATATCACTTAGGGGGATTGTTCTATGCGGTCGGTAAATACCCTCAAGTCTCTAACTTTTGTCAAACGGGGTCCACACCCTACCCACCACCAGAGTAATTGTGACTACAAAGACCCTTAATAGAAAGCTGGGTGCTTTAGAACAGTCTCTGCGGAAAAAGTGGTGTTGCCTCCAGCCATGCTTGCTTTTTGCCAGGAGGGGGGTGCTACAAAAAGGGGAATAAGGCCCCTTCAAATCTATGCTCGGCCACCCTGCAAGACGGCCCATTTTTTGTGCAGGAGGACTGGGAAGACAAAATCCCACCGTTTTGTGAATATGTGCAATGCTTCTGGACACACATCTACTAAACTCATGTGCAAAGCCACAGGCACTGATCAAAGAATGATTTGATCAGAAGATGAGCCTAACTGGCTACTAGGAGCCCATAAAGGCCACAATCATTATTCTGGGTCTGACAACGTCTTTGAAAAGGCAGGAGGGTTTGACTGCTTAGCTGACGTTGGTACCCAAATGTGTGCCATATTAATAGACTCACTCAGCTTTAAAGTGTGCAAAAACACACTTTCAGGCTCTTACGAGCAAAAGTAAGACAACGAGCCCTTCCCTGAACTACTTCAAGGGAGCCCAGTGATGACTCAGCAGACGAGTGAATCACTTTTTCAACATCACATCCAGGAATCCGGAAGACGGTCGTTTGTTGCATAACTAGTTCTGTTTGCTCTTTTCTCTGCACAATCTGCTCCAGAGCCTGCCGGCAAATAAAGGTGGGCAAAATTACAGCTGGCACAGGGAGGCACAGCTTGTAGGAGAATGGAGATGGCACGAGACGGGGCACTCAAAAGCAGTGATTGCTTGGCATGGGGGCTTCATCTGGTACAGGTTCTGGGTCAATCTTCCAAGGGTGTCATAACCAGTGGAGAAACTTTGCTGAATATGTTGGGGGGGGCATGACCTCTGAAGAAAAGGTGCCCCATTCAAATGAATGGGGACAAAATAGTGTGCCATGAAAGTTGGGGGGGACAAACACCCCCACCCCCCCCCCCCCCCCACTAAAATTACGCCCATGGCTTCTCATACTTGTTCCACTTCTGCAGGGTCAGAAATTACAAAATTACAGAGGGGAAATCGACTGGAAGCCGAGCAGAGGTTTGAAAGTCTTTTTCACATAGGAAATCTGCATTTTGGGCAGAAAAATCTGGCCCACAGATTTAGACTGTCTCTAGTTAAATTCTCTGAAGGAGAAGGGCCATTGTGTAAGCCTTAAGCACTCTCAAGTTTGAAGCCAAGGATTTAAAGATGCAAAAGTGACCTGCAGATGGTGAGCTGGCAAACGAGCAAGGGATGTGGTGGATCCTTTCATTCCAGGCTGCAGCAGTGAAGACCCCAGAACAGCCCCAAGCAAACCTTACAGCAGAGGCGCCAGCTGGAAGTGCGTGTGACGGGCATGCACGCATATGAAGAAGGGAGGCACATTTGCAATCGTCTGGTTTCCCGGAGGTGGATGGTGGGGACGTTGTCTTTCTGCTAGGGTGGCAAAAAGCCTTGCACTGACACCAACTACTCCCTTACTCTTAACCTTCAGCCCCTGCTCTAGTGCTTTAAGTGGGGTGAGAAATCGGGGGCGGGGGAATCGGGGTGGGGGGTTGCAACAAAGGGGTGCGGCCTACATTATGGGCATGGCCTGAAGTGTCCCCAGCACCAGGCAATACAAATGAAAAGTTGTTTGGTTGCTTGTTGGGTTTCTTGTTGGGTTACTTTTTTTTATATTGTCTCGTGCTGGGGATCCACCCGAGCCCTGCCAGTGACAACCCAGTGTCGAATTGCACTGTGCTGTTTTCTGGTGCTCAATTCAGTTTGTTTCATTCAACAGACTGTGTCATGCAGTCATTTGAATGAAACGATTGAAATCCAGCACCTACGGAACAGCACAGTGCTATGTGACACTGGCTTGTCATCAGCAGGGCTTGGATTTGAATCCTCAGCACAGAGATTATTAATGTCCAGTGCTAGGGGTTCCAAACCGAGCTCTGCCGCTAAGAAACCCGTTTTGCAGCTCACTGTGCTGTTTCATAGGTGCACAATTCCTTTTGATTGATACAATACACTGCTTGACACATAAAGCCTGCTTTATGTGTCAAGCAGTCTATGAATGAAACAAACGAAATCAAACCACCACCTAAGAAATAGCACAGTTCAACGTGACACTGACACTGGCTTCAAACCAGCAGTGTGCCGGTTTGAATCCTGCCCACAGAAAGTAATAAAAAGTAGTTGGGGCTGAGTGGGGTAATGTGAGCCCCGGATCAATCAAGGGTTAGGGAGACTGCCGCGGCTCATCCTGGCTAGCCCCGGCCCACTTAAAGCCCAGGCCTGCTCCATGATTCCATTATCGTATCCAGCCTTTAGGCAGCCGTCTCAACTCCTATGCTTTTGGCATGTGACAGCTGCCATGGAATCAGGCCTCTCCCTAGCAAATGCCCGAACCCATTCATAAATGTCAATGGATTCTCACCCGCCTGAATAAAAATTCTGTTTTCACCAGCCCGAGGGACACAAAATGTTGAGAGCTATGCGTCTGGTCTATTTGTATGACCACTCTGTGAAAAGCGCCAGACTGGTAGAGGGTCCCCGGCAATCAGAATGCCATCCTTTCTCGAGGCTAATGTTGAAACAGGAATAGTGAAAATATAGTGCTAATTAGCAAACAACACAGTTTTCCTACCTCTTACCGGTATTGCAGAAGTCAGCACATACAAACATTTGCACAGGTAATACATATGGTAGACAATCTTCATGCACTGGTTTGGAATCTTCAAAAATGTAGGTTGACACCCGTGATAAATTAGCAGTATATGATTAGAAATTAAAATGATTGGTGCCCTGCTTAAAGGTTCAAGCAGCTCTAATCAAGAATGCAGGACGGTTAAAAGGATAGTGCTACAGTCCTTTCAAAAGGACCGGGGGAAAAATCTCCTAGAACAGCTTCAGCCAACATTTGGGATTGTGCCTGGCCACCTCTAACTTTGTATTGGAGAATCAGAATGCAGTGACACCCGGGAGCCTTTCCCACCTTCGGTGCGGCATGGAGTTTTCGTCCAACTGCGCATGTAAGCACGCGCGCCAGCATCTGACATCTACATGCCAATCAATGGATACAAGCGCTCGGTATCCCTTGTATGCCTTTTGACATGTGTAATGTGCGCCTTAAAATGTAGCGTCCGTTATGAACACTCTGCTCTTGTCAGGGCAATTCGTTTTCCATACTTTTTTTGCTATATCAAAAAATGTGGATGTTTAAGTTGGTGTATCCAGTGGTAGAAGTGGAAAAAACGAACTGGTGGTAGGTACTCTGGCTGCATCCAAAAAGGATGGAGTGGGATGGCGATAGCCATAGAGGTTTTTACAACAAGGCAGACTAGGCCCAGCCCTAGGGTGGCAGAGTGCCAGAGGAGCACCATTTTTTTGCAGTTTATTTTCAATTTACTGGTTGTTATTTTTTCATATAGAGCCAATTGTGTCCGAATCTGGCTGCTCCACAACACTGGGACTAGTTCTGAGCTGTTAGCGGTCATTCCACTCTGACAGCTAAAGGTTTTGATGGCCAAACTTATATATGCTTGATATTTACAAAATCTTTATGGATAGGGTGACTTTTTTTAATGCAAAAAAAAGGGGAGCAATAACTTTCTAATCACTGCAACCTTAAAAACGTCCTTATAATGTTATGGAGCACAAATGGGAGACTACATGTGGGTGAAGGGGCGCAGTTTGGACAATGCGGACAGTGTTTGTTGAAGGGGCGAAATCTGGTGAAGGTGCAGAGTCGGGCAGAGGTGCAGTAAAGTTAGGGGGTGCATGCACTTATTTGGGCCTAGGGCAGCAGAAAGCCTAAATACGCAACTGGCGATAGCACTCGGGGGAGTGGTGGGGAATAGGCAGGGCGAGAGGCATGGCAGGGCTTCACCTTGGTTTTCAAACTACAAAGGCTCATGTTCATTTGTTGCTAGATTAGGCATTTCTCATGATAATAAAAAAGCGAATGGCACTAGATTTGTCCCTGACAAATATCAAAACCTTATATTCATGAATCGAAATCTGTGTTTCAACTGTGCGTGCAAATTAAACAAGAGGCTATTTGACAGACATCTCTTTAGAGCATGTTTCCTATGTTAATCAATTGATGATCAGTTACACTAACACACACAATTACAGAAATAGCTTAAACATACTTTGATTGCCATTACATTTGAACTGCACAGGGCTCTAAACAGTGTCAGTAGGTAAGTGTCATGTTCCTACATGAATGGGACAGGAAGTTAATGCAGCTATGACAGGTGAGGTGTTCATGTTCATATTAGAGTATTAGTGTATCCTTTTCTCTTAATAAATACTTTTATACAGGCAATGGCTTTCCCTATAATACTGTCTCCCCTTTCTCCCTATATTTATTGGGGATTCCGGACCGCTGTCTTATGTAAGGATAAAGCCTTGCTTGTAGAGATTATCTCTAGCTCTCCTCAAGGCCCTTGCTACCAGCTGCGAGGGTCATATAAGCCTCACCTTTGCCAGGTTAAACTCACTTAGGAACTCCACCTGGGCTATATCAGCCGATTGGAAGTCCTCTAAGCTCTTTATCCTTAAAGAAGACATCGGTCCGGAATCCCCAATAAATATGAGGAGAAAGGGGAGACAGGATTATAAAGAAAGCCATTGCCTGTATAAACCCGAAAGAAACGCTAGATTCACGCAGGGTGGGAGAGCGCAGATAAATCAGATGAGACAGGAGACTCCCGAAAGACAAACCCAAAGAATAACGAAACAGTGCACAAGATATGAGCGGCGTGCAGAGGGTTCCGATTCAAAATATAACTGTGAAGACCAGCTATGAGAGCCAGAGAAAACCACAGTGTGGAAGTTAGGATGCTGGAATACCAGGGGTTTTAAGCATCTTCTGGTCGTTGAACAGAATACATTGGTCGATTGAGACATTTTGGTTTTGCAAGAGACCTGGCTAATACATAGACCTGTCTGTGACGGGTACGTATTGTCAGTGGTTCCAGCAGTTAAAACTAATAGGGGCAGACCGGCAGCAGGTTTGCTAACGGCTATTAAGGAGACAATTGGAGTGGAATTGATCATCTGGGCCTCTCCAAACTCCTTTGCTCAACTCGCAAAGTTAATCACGACTCAGGGGCATGTGTCATTATTAAATGTGTATTGGAACCACAACGCTATACAAGGCAAACCATTTTTTAGAAAGGATAGAGTTGATGCTGGATTTAATTTCCCACGATAATTACATTATCTCTACATTGATAATGGGTGATTAAACATCTACTGACCTGGTAATCTAGCTAGGGTCTGAACGAAGGCGGCAAATAGATGGGTCACGCTAAAAGATGATCAAAATTTTATTATGCTCAATGTGATTCTAAAGGGGGATATCCCCATGAGACCTACGTGGTTCCGGAATGAGCAATTTTCAACCATCAACTACATTTATGTTGATAGAGCTTCTGGAGAGCAAAAGACCTAGAAGTATTACCGCAGAAACATAGTGACCATAGTTTGCTCCTGTTAACTTGGGATACCCCATTTAAGTCCCTAAAAGGGCAGGCTATAATTTCGACTCAGAACTAACAGGGGGCCAAAATAGGTTCAGGCGGATGCCATCATCTCTCAACCAATTAAACTCCTTTATAGACAAGGATGATGCAAAAGGAGCACGCTTTCCTAGGGTTACGGAAACGTTGTATGTGGCAGCTCTGGAAATAAAGACAGGATGTGGCAAACTGAAGTACAAGCATAAACATACTTTTGACCATGAAGTAAAGGATAACAGGGCCATATTGAGAAAGCATTTGAGAGACCTGAAGTCTTGTGGCACTGCAGAGAGAATAACAAGAACTAAAAAGTACAAGCAGCAATATAAAAACTGTCTGAAGGCTCGTAGAGCGTACATGTACCAGGCTGATGGAGAGCAAATGCTAAGAATGGTAGCCTCTCAGAATAGTGCTCAGATATGGTCCCTCTTGAATACAGCAGTAAATGGTGACCAAATGGCACTTCATATTAACCCCATACAAGAGAGAGCGTGGGCAGAGTATTTAGACAAATTATATGCTAAGTGCCTACATTTGGATTTTAAATTTGAATTGATCAGGTCACAATTAACCACTAACGAATGCAGACTTTGTTCTGTAAACAATCGAGCAGAAACCAGAGAGGCCAGAAAGATCTATCTCATGCCACTCTTCTCGGATTGTGATCTCCGTGAAGAAGAGCCCTGGTGGTCCCGACTTATTTCTGGTGAAAACAACAGATGGACCATTGCAGCGACAAAGATTTTTGAATATGCCATGAGAAACTGAAATCGATAAACACTAAGAGAGAAAACAGAAAGAAAGCCATAACGGTTTTCGCCATATTCACAATTCTCCACGAACACAAGCATCTTTTGTAAAAGCCTAAATTGGCTAAACACAAATAAATAAAAAAAATAAAAAATAAAAATTTGAATTTAGTGGGGAGGGTAAAAACATAATATTTGACCAGGAGGATATCCTACAGCAAATAAAACAGTTAAGCTCATCAAGGGCTCCAGGTCCAGATGGCCTGACAAATCTCATGAGGAAAGAAAATCCAGAACAATGGACTAGGATATTATTTTTTGATTTTTAAGAAGGTGATTAGATCAGGACACATTCCTTGCTCTTGGCAGAAATCAATAGTTGTATTCATATTTAACAAAGGCGACAGAGAGAAGCCGGAGAATTACCGGCCAATCGCTCTTTTGGATGTCCAGGCCAAGATTTTTGCTTGCCTGCTGCTCACGGACCTAACTCTTTGGATTGAGAAAGGTCCCTGGGGGACAGACAGCAATCAGGATTTGTCTGGGCTTTGGGTACATCGATAAACCTATTAGCACTCACACAGATTAAGAAGAGAGTAATCCAGTCTGGACAAACAGTATACATGGCTTTTATAGTTTTTAAGGTAGCTTTTGACACAGTGTCAAGGGAACTTTTATTCTCCAAACTAGGAAAGGCCGCTTGTCCGGCACACATCCTTGCTTTCATTGTCCAGTTCTACACGCACACCTCTATACAAATTAGATTAAACAAAGTGGGGCTTTTAACGGAGGCAATTCAGACTGCAAGAGGATTGAAGCAGGGGTGTATTCTGGGACAGGCACTTTTCAATTATTTTATATCTGATATGTGCAATTTCCTGGCTAGTATTCTGGCAAACCCTCCAAAATTGGGTAATAGTCCTATGCAGTGGCTGCTTTATACACACATCGGTCTCCAAAGATCTCTGGCAGCCCTCAAACAATATGTGAAGGTAAAACAACTGGCTATTAACTTTGAGAAAACAAATGTTTTGGTGGTAGGGTCAAAGAGAGGCTCAAAGAAATGTTTATTTAAATGGTTTTTATACAAAAACCCTTTGCTGGTAATAAATGTGTACAGGTACATGGGAATGAGTATGAGCAATAGTAACAGAGACACACCGTACCTCCTAGACACCTCCTAGATACCTCCTAGATACCTCCTAGACACCTCCTAGATACTAGATACAAGCAGCTTTTATACATAGGAGCTACAGTACATTCTCATGTAAACCTCTGATAACGTTTTATAGACAGACGGTAATACCAATGAATCTGTATGGTGCCGAGACCAAGATGATAGACTGTGTCCCATTATGGAAAAAAGAAGGGCTGTTTTTTTATCTCTCCAAGCATGTGTACCAGTGCAAGTGATATGTTTTGAACTAGGCCTCTTATCCTTGGATATTTCATATAGATGGCAGTTAATTAACTTCTATAGAGAATGTATCATGTGTAACCCAGATCATAGATCCATAGTTCCAAGGATAGCCGCTGTATTTGACTCACCAGAGGATCGGTCAATGTTGGCTTGGAAACTAGCCTGATTGAATGTAATGGAAAAAGCAGATATTAAGCTAGATCTATTGACAGAAAATCCTAGCAGAGCCAAGACTAAATTGTGGCTATACGATTGGAGATTCTCCTGGGAACAATGTAATAGATACAAAGATGTTAAAAGAAGACACTTCTATATATAACCATTGTATAGACTCCAGGGTTATATCACAAAGTTTCCTTCCCCAAAGATAAGGGTGCTATGTTTAAGATTACGTTTCGCTTTGTGGCCCACTAAAGAAGTTCAAGGAGTTAGAGTCAGGTTGCCAGAAGAAGATAAATGCTGTCGATTCTGAAAGAATGTTAAGGAAACAGAAACTCTAAAGCATTTGGTGGTCCTCTGTCCGAATGTATTGTCAAAGGGAACATTGTTCTCGCAGATTATCCTTAGAGATTTTATAAATGTAACTGCGGATACCTTATGGGAAATTATTTTTACGGGTCAGTGCCAGACAGAGGTGGTGGCAGTGATCAAATATTTATTATCCCAGGATATTTTGTGAAACCCTTTCCTTGTGTATTTTCTTAAGTATGTTTTACTTTGTCACACGTTTTAAGGAATATGATGAATTAAGGAAATGTTTTTAATCTAAGAAGAAAAAAATGACTGTTTTAATGTGTTTTAATGCTGTATTATTTTCTTTTTGTATTATTGAAAGGGTGATATGTATTTCAACAACTAAATCAATAAATAATTTAAAAAAGAATACTTTTATGTATACATGTTGGTAATTGAGTAAAACAGAAATGCAATACTTCAGGCAAGCCCCTACCTTAAAGTCAATACACTTTGTAGTTGCCAGTAATCATCTGGCTGCAGTCTCTTCAATCCAATACATGCATTGTCAAAGGCAAAAGTTTTGGCTTTTGTGTAGGCATGGCATAGGCATTCCCCAGGCACTGCCATAACGATATTGCCTGGCCAAAAGATGGCAATAGCTGGAAATTGGTGTGATTATCTAGGCATAAGGCATGAGTGCCTGGCATATGCCTATCTATTACCTACACACAATCCAGAACTGTTGACATAGTCAATGCTTGTTTAAACGGACCTCTGTGCTCTGCACTCTCACCCCTCTGCTCTTCGGCTGCTCCGGTGAGCCACTCGCTCCTGGTCCTTGGCTCCCTTGCTAGTTGCTCCTCTGGTCCATCCCTCTTTTGGTCCCATGGCGAGTCACCGGCAAAAACAAATGGAAGCAAAACGCTTCCATTTTCTGTGTGCTGCTGTTGCTGCTCAAAATGCACTCTGGCATTGTGTCCCCATGCAATCAAATTAAGCATTAATTGGAGAAAGATATGGTAACAAAAAACACTTAAAAAATCATTCTACCCCCAGTCATAAATGAAAATACCTCGCGGCACTCAACCCATCCACAGGAAAAACACAGGTTACATAATGGAACATACGAAGGCACATGTCTGCACTCAAGTTTCAGAAACAGCAAACTAACCCACCCCAGATACACAAAACACTACTCCCCGCACTCCTCAAGCAGCTCTTTGACATACTCACATACAATCCCACAAACCAGTACCCTAGCAACAGGGAGCACATATTAACCACTGCTCCAGACAGCTCAAAAACATCTAAATCTTACACTGCACAGAAAGTCCTATCTTTTCAGATCTGCACACATCAATGATAACGGGCTTGCCATTCGCGAGCCCGTTATTTGCACCCTCCCCATTCCCATTGAGCCCTATGGGGGCTCAAATGGGAATGGGGAATGGCATTTTCAATGGGGACTTACCGGTCCCGCAAAGGTGGGACTACACCGGTAAGCCCTGTTGAACTACACCGGTGCCGGACCCGTTATTGGTGGCAGTCATGGCGCAAATAGTGCCATGACTACCACCAAACTCGGAATGAGGCCCTTTGGCTGAACAGTCAATTAGGGGTTTTAAAACAATCCGCAATTTAGGCACTTGACCGCATACCTTTCAAGCTATACTTGCGGCAAATATTTAAGTTTCGGATATTAAAGCCGGCAATAATACTGTTTTATAGTGTTTGATTGTAAAATACACAAATTGTATAGTTAAGCAACATGACAACATGTGAATCATTATACTACAAGGTAAGCCAAAATAATATCATGTAGCTTAATTTTCCACATCCTGAATTAAAAACAAAGTCCCAGATCGCAAAATAAGGCAAGCCTGAAAACTCAGTTTACCCACTGTCCTTTCAGAGCTTTAAGGCACAATAAAAGAAGTTGTCTAATAAACTCAGATATGGAGATTCTTTATCATGCACTTCCAGAAGGTTCTAATGCATGATTTTAAGAACATTTGGCTAGCCACATAAGAGCACACTTTATTTTGTTGCATTCTAACCTGGTAGACGTCATAAATCTAAACAAAACGTGTGCATTGTTGTGTTGCTCGCTTTAACTGTCAGATTTGCAAAGTGAGAGGGGCTGTGCAAGGCTTTTCAGTTGGAAATAACCCATTATGCATGAGAAAGGCTTTGCTGCTGAAAACAAAGAAACCTGTTGGCGAGCTTGTCAACATCTTGGCGTCTGAGCCATGGACGGCGCCTGTGTGTCTCACAGGAACTGCGACTTGGGCGGTGCTCGATTCTCTGAGACCAGCTTGTTATATATTTGCCTCGGAAGAAAAAACTAAGGGTACGCACTTTCAAAATTAAATGAACTAGTGGTACTGCGTGTTGGGGGTCGACTGCATGGTCATCCGGCAGGCGCCCCTGGGCGCTATCTCTGCTAGCGCCGTGCAGGCCCACCATGTGTGGGGTGGGGGCCTGCCATGGACATCCGGCATGGCCCCGGGTACCATGGGCCTCGGCACCCTGGCGTGGGGTCACAGCCTGCCAGGCCTCTGACTGAGGGGACCTCGGCTGCCATCCTGGCATGCGGGTCCCTCAGTGTCGGGGCGTGCAGGCCTGTGCCTCCACGTGTAGGCCTAGGGCCTACATTGATAATGAGACACGGACTCAGTCGTTCCTCTTTGGGAGTCTGCAGCCGCTCTTTCTCACGTGCCTGCAGGAGCTACTTTTATTAGCTTGGGCCATGACACAGTGATGGCCCCTCTTAAAGGGGCAACACACGTGGGAGGAACACATCCCCTTAAAGGGGCAATGCACATTGGGAGGGTCACCCGTAACACTCCTCCTTTTTCATAACAAACAAACAAACGTGGCTGAACATACTTGCGTCCCATTGGTTACAGAGCGACAAACTACTTCTTGCTTCAGACCCTGCTGAAACAACCACATGCTAAGCTATGACACGGCCACATGCATAAATAACTCAAAATGATAACAAAACATCACACCAAACACTTCTAAACCTTCTCCGTGGGGAAACAGTCGCGGGGTGAGCTACCGGTGGAATGTAGGCATTTCCCCACAGTTTACAAACCCTTTATTAACCTGGGGTTAGAACCTGCAACCATTAACAAAAACACCATGTTCTGCGGCTGGCGCTATGTACGCCTCGTATATGCGGGGCCACCGCTTCACCTTATGGCTCACTACGGAGACTACTCTAAGCATGTTAGTAATATGCAGGTCCACAGCGGCAATGCACCAGATTACAGAGTCCTCTTTACGCAATCATAGGACCGCAGGATATCATCTCGCCTACTACTGGCGTCAGCTCAGGATTCACTTCCCGGGTCCAGGTCCAGTGACAGTACAGTCCATGGCCGGCAAAGCCGCACCTGGGGGTACCAGGGGCCACATCGGCCTCGTTCCCTGATGTTCATAGCCGATCAGCGGGACACCGGTCACCAGTCATCGCGCTTCTCCTCGGGCTGTTGGCGGGGCACGGTGCTGTTGATCGGGCGCGGGGTGATCGGTCATCACCTGCCCCTTCTCCGGCGATGTTCCCCGGTCCGAAGTGTCTCCTTCCACCAGGACCGCACACGGGTGCACAAACCCTCATGCTGAGCTGCGACTCACTTCTCCCTGATGTACTGACCCCTAGGGTTGGGGTCCAGGGCTTTCTGGTTTGCTAGTAAGTCACACGGACCTTCGATGTCGTAGCATGCAGGGTGTGGCGACCCACTGTCTGGGCCCACCAGTCTGGCAGGCAGGGTGGCTTTTGTTCCGCTGTGTTCCGCTGGCACTGTGCCGGGGATGACCACCTCACTGTGGGTCGACCTCCCCTTGTCCTTGTTGTTACAGTGCCCCTTCCTTGTCTGGCTGGCATCGCTGCAGGATTTCGCGTCACCGGTGCATAGTGGGACCCGCCATCTCGGATCACCTGACAGCACCCAGCTCCCCTTCCCCGGAGTTGGGGCCCCCATACGTTGTCAAACCCTGCAGCACCCAGAATACTGGACGTCCCGGTACTCACAACTGTGACCCGTGAGTGGCGTGAGGGTGAAAAATCCCACATAGGCCATGGTGAGACCATGGTTGGCGCTGGGTCAATGCCAGCCTTCAATGGTACAGGGCAGTCATTGGTGCACAGTCCTTCGTACCTTCCGCATAGTGCAACTTACTCAGGTGCCCTGTGCTCGGAGTGACGCTGTGGTGCTGGCGGATTGCTACTGCCCCGCCGCTAGTGCTGTGCCGACATGGCATACGTGATCGCTCACATTCCGCTGGACTAAATGGCCTCACCCCGACCTGCCCAGTGCACCACCTCTTCATGGGAGTGTCACGGTCAACCTCCACTCCTTGGTCCTCAGCTGGTCCAGTGGGGACTTCCGTGGCAAGACGTCGAGGCCCCTTGCAGGGCGGGCACAGAGTCCTCCTTGTTGGTTTGTCCTCGCACTCGATGATACTGACATCCCGGTGTACAATGCCCAGGGATTAGGACAATGAAACGATCCGGAATACACTGCACAGGGCGTGGGATGCTGATCTGTTCCCGCTCGGGTTCTGATGAACATGAGGGTGGAAGTCCCCGGTTGATCACAACATGGCTATCCAGTGGCCACCTACGGTGTACTGGGGTCATTTCTTCCTCAGGCCGGAGCACGCACCTGTGGTAGTGCACCACTCCTGACTGGATGAGGCTGGTACCGCAGCGCCGGACGTGGTGTGGGCAGCCACCTGTTCCTTGTTGGCCATGATGGGCTGGGCTCTTCTTTCACGGCTCCAGGCCGGAGCAAGTCCTTGTGTGGCCCCGGGGTGATGCTAGCAGGCCGGCAGGGCCACCAGCTCCTTGATCCTCCGATGGTCCAGTAGGGGATCTTGGTGGGAGGGTGTCGGGGCCATCTGCAGGGCCGGCAAGACGTCTTCGTTGTCAGGGTGATCTATCTTTCTATGGCCCTGTCACTAAAGTGTCCAGAGTGCTGGGCGTCGGATGCTGAAATGTCCTGGCTTGGAGTTCTGAGGAGTGTCGATCAGCAAATTGCCACCGTTTGTACGCCGAGGCCATTTGTTCTTCAGGCAGTACGGCGCACCCATGGCCGTGGGACACCCGTGACAGTTTGATGTCGACAGCGGGGTTCTGTGAATGGTGTCGGCAGGCACCAGAGTCTTACTCAGTTCCCGGGGCAGGCATCTGCGCTTTTAATGCATTTAGATTATCCATGCACTGCCACATGACCGCCATCGCTTGCCTTCTTGTTTTCTTGCTGGCACTGTGCATGGAGGTGACCATCGGTGCAGGGCACAGCACTTCCCATCATTACTCGTATCCCCGAAGTTCCATTGGACAATCCTGCCCTCAACCACTTGCCAGAGGGGCCCGGGATTACTGAAGAGCCGTCACTTCACGCCCTTCTGTGCCGATGACTGGCGCCGCAGTTATTTTTAGTAATTTGTCTGGCGCCGCCGTTACTTTTAGTAATTTGTCTTCCCTTGAGGCCTTCCCCTCCATGAGCCCTCTCCTTCCTTGGGGGAGATGCGGCCTCACCTTCTCCGGGCGGGGTTTGTTTTGCGGGCAGGCTCCCTCCCTCAGGGATTTTCTTCCACACTGCGGCGGGGCCAGCAGCAGCACACGCGGCCGACGCCGCTTTCCTTTGACGCAATTTTCATTGGTTTTTTTTTTTTTTAGGGCCCGGGTGAATGTTGGGGCCACCTCTGGGGGGGCGCGCCAACTGTTTGGCAACTCCCCCTTTCTTTTTCTTTTTTTTTTTTTTGTAGTGTCCACGCGGGTGGGGGAGGGGCACCCAGCTCACCTCTTTGTTACGGCTCCCGAGGGGGGGAGGCGGGGAAAGACATCGTCACTACAGGGCAGCCGGCAACCATTCTTCTCCCGCGGGGGAGGGGTGAACAGCCGCCTTCACTTCGTCCGTCTTCTCTTTTTTTCTTCCTGCTCCGGTTCCCGGAGCACCGTCCAGCCCCCGTGGGCCCTGATGGTGGGGGCCTTAAGGCGGGGCGAGGCTCTGTCTCCCCACATCCGCGGCCACCTCCACCGCCAGACTTGTCCTCACGAGGAGAGTGCATCAGCTGGCACCGCCCCCTTCACGCGGCACGGTGCCGCCAGCATATGCATTTTCACGCAGCCCACGCCGCGGATCAGACCACCTCCACATGGTTGGGGAAGGCGGCTCCATCCGTTGTCTTCTTTGCGGCGGAGCGCCGCCGGGTGTGCATCACACCGCAGGGCAGCCCAGGCCTCCATCGCCCATGCGACGCCGCGGATCAGACCACCTCCACATGGTTGGGGAAGGCAGCTCCATCCGTTGTCTTCTTTGCGGCGGAGCGCCGCCGGGTGTGCATCAAACCGCGGGGCAGCCCAGGCCTCCATCGCCCATGCCACGGCGGTGAGGCGCAGGCCACGCGAAACTGCGGTGGGGCCGGACGCTCCTCTTCGAGTGCACCTCACCGCAGGGCAGCCGGGGCCTACACCGACCATGTCGCTGCGGTGAGGCGCAGGCCACGCGACACTGCGGTGGGGCTTGATACTCCTCTTCCTCCCCCTTTCCACTTACTGGCAGAAAGGTTCAACGCGGGCTCGTGGTCCTCGTCGCCATTGTTGGGGGTCGCCTGCCATGGTCATCCGGCAGGCGCCCCTGGGCGCTATCTCTGCTAGCGCCGTGCAGGCCCACCATGTGTGGGGTGGGGGCCTGCCATGGACATCCGGCATGGCCCCGGGTGCCATGGGCCTCGGCACCCTGGCGTGGGGTCACAGCCTGCCAGGCCTCTGACTGAGGGGACCTCGGCTGCCATCCTGGTATGCGGGTCCCTCAGTGTCGGGGAGTGCAGGCCTGTGCCTCCACGTGTAGGCCTAGGGCCTACATTGATAATGAGACACGGACTCAGTCGTTCCTCTTTGGGAGTCTGCAGCCGCTCTGTCTCACGTGCCTGCAGGAGCTCCTTTTATTAGCTTGGGCCATGACACAGTCATGGCCCCTCTTAAAGGGGCAACACACGTGGGAGGAACACATCCCCTTAAAGGGGCAATGCACATTGGGAGGGTCACCCGTAACACTGCGTACCAATGATTTATTTGATACTTCCATCTCTGGGTGTATCCGTATTTCAATAATGTTTTCTTTCACTTAACGTAGCATACAACGCTCTTTCAAGTCGCCATATTATCATGGTTAAAAGCGATATCTTTAAAATAATAAGAGAAACACAAATTTGCATTATTAATACTTTCGCAAGGAAGCAAGACATGAGCGTGGTATGTTGCATTGGCCACACTGTCTGGGCTTATTTTTGTGCAGGGCCATACCTGCCTATCCTCTGGGTTTAGTCTGGAGACTCTGGGTTTTTACAGTCTTCTCTGGGTCTCCGGGTAAGAGCGTGGACTCTGTGGGTTTTCCGGCTGTCCCAGCATCATCACCCACGCCTCCATGTGATTGGCTGCAAGTAGACTATTAATGGGCAATTACATGGAGGTGTGGGAAGGAGATACTCTAAGGTGGTCAAATCCCACCCATATTATCCATCAGTCATCACACAGTTAACATTTCGCTGCTTAAAAAAAAAAATGCACAGACTTTCCAGCAGAGTAAAAATTATGAAATTGAAAGAAGGACTTCCAGCCAAAAACTTGTTTGTGGCCGTAGTTATTAGCATTGGCCTTTGAGAGCAAGCCAGTCCTTCCCACTATCAGAGAATGGTAATGAACCAGTGATGTTTGCCTGACCTTTGCGCCATTTGAGCTCTCAATGCAGACCCTGCGTACGATTGGCTGCACATGCGCAGTTCTTAATATAAATAACTAACCTGTAGCAGATTTTCTTTTGTTTTGCTATACATTGAACGCATCAGCCATTTTGTGACAGATTATGTCCCTTCCTTGTGGAGCGGGGAGGGCAGAGGAACTGGCATCCTTTGCAATACAGAGCCTGTGAAACTAACAAGGTTGAGAACGGTTTCATGTGCATTTGTCAATTACAAGTGTTTTCAGCATCCCCTTTCACTTAAATAACACGCATTGGTAAAGCCAGTAGTAGTGGAGTTTACTGCTGTTCTTTTATAGGCACCAGGGTGTAGGAACGTGTGCGCAAAGGCCTCCAAGTGTGGGCATGGCCTCGCGAATGTGTGGATGTGGCCTTGTGAACGGGTGGGAGGGGTATTCCGGTGGCGTAGATCTCGAGGTTTTTCATTTTAGAATGTAGGCAGGTATGTGCAGCGCCACACTCACACTCACACACACTCACACCACACCTACAGAGACTCTGGGATTTTACACTGTTCTCCGGGTCTCCGGGGAAGAGCGTGGAGTCTCTGGGGTGTCCCACAATCCAAGGGAATCTGCCCACGCCTCGATGTGATTGACTACAAACAAATGATCTGAGACAGATCTGAAGGCTAGCGCCCAGTTAGCAGCATATCCTGCAACTATGTGAAGAGTGACACCCGAGCACACGGCAACAAATAATAAACAAAGACTGCTCTTTTTCTTTTGTTTGCGTGTACGGGTGTCTTGCAGCTGTTTTTTTTTTTTAGCGTGGTCCCGTCGGGTGGGCGGGGTCTTGGGGAAGGGGGTGGGGCATTGGTGAAGTAATTGCCCGGTTTTTGCTTTTGGGAATGTAGGCAGATATGGCCACGCTTAGCCAAGACCCTCAACGAGACAGAATCAGAGAAGCAACTAAGGAGAGAGAGAGAGAGAGAGAGAGAGAGAGAGAGAGAGAGAGAGAGAGAGAGAGATTGATTGATTGATTACAGGGAAAATAAAAATCTGTATAAGAGTTTCCGACCTCTGACGTTCTGTGCCGGTGGTCACTGAAGCACAGTAGGTGGATGCGCAGGTCACTGAGGCCCACAAGATAGTAACCGGTGTCGACTCCAATTTTATTTAACTGCCCATTTTCCCCAGAGGCTTTCTGCCTTGTCACGTCACTTCCTTTGCCTTGCCCCCACCCTAGCCCCGCCTCAAACATAATAATGTGGATGTCTACAAAACTACAAGAGGTAGGCATGCAGGGGTGGAGTAGCAGAGTATACTGTGGGTGTGCTGGTGTTCGCATGACAGCACACAAACAACAATTTGTGACAGATCTGTAGAGTCTGATGATGGCTCCTCACGTCAGTGGCTCTGCAGCCGGGCCTGGTTGTTCCTGTCAGTGGGCAGAGCGGTCTGCGATGCGTGCATGTTTGCGTAAACAGACACGCCCAACAAGTGCATGCCCGCACATGCCTAACATTCAGGGAGGGATGTGGGAAAGGCACTGAGGCTGAACTCTATGAAGACTGTTAGAAAGGAGACACAACCAGAGAGACAGAAGTTGAAAGATGAAAGGCTAAAGGAGCTTGAAGAGGAAGAGGAATGGCAGATTCTATTGCAGGGCACGGAGGAGTCCCGTTATGCATTTTTATATTTACCTTTATTTTTGAGTGGAGTAAAACTCACTTTCTTCACTTGTTGTGTGATCTTGCTCTCTCCCCTCGCTTTTGTTTTCATTTGCAGCCCATTGCAATGCAAACACTATGGGCCCGATTCATGGAATATTTTCCCGGTTCAAAGTGAATTTGCACTGCTGAAAAGTGACTTTGCACTGCCAACACAAACCCTTATTCATGGAACCGTGCAACGTGTATTTTTACAGTGCAAAGTCCCGGCAAAGTCAGCTCATAGTCAATTTTGCAGTTCAAAATGACATTGCCCGGACTTTGCAAGACAAAAATACAATTTGCACGGTTCCATGCATCAAGGTTTGTGTCGGCAGTGCAAAGTCACTTTTCAGCAGTGCAAAGTCACTTTGAACTGGGCAAATATTCCATGAATCGGGCCCAGTTTGTTCTTGGCTTGTCAATGGTGTGCAGGAAGTGAAGGCCTCGGCAATTTGCACTCTTTGAATTCGACAACTGGAGCAAAGGCATCAGGATTCAACAGGTACAGAGAACACAAGGCGATATAACACATCTAGGATGTTTTTAATGTTTCCATAGCAGCTTTAGGCGGCTCCTGCTTTGCTTTTTTCTAAACAGTTTTTTATTGGAAAAGTTAAGCCTATCCATAAAGTAGAGCAGCCAGTGGAGTAACTTTACTCAAAATGTTGGCGGGGACATGACATCTGTAGAAAGGGTGCCCCAGCCAAATGAATGGGGGCAAAATGGTGAGCCATGAAAGTTGGGGGGGGGACAAACACCCCCCGCCCTAAAATTACACCCGAGAGCGGCCAGGAACCATCTGATAACAACATTACCTAGTGCTGGTATCTGGTTATTGCATCTAATGCCATTCCATCGAATGCCATTCCATTGAAATTTCTCCATCTATAAAATGTCCATCGAATGCATATTTTTGGGGGTTAAAGGGTTCATTTTTGTTCAGGTGCATTTTAAAGGGTAAAAAACTGGGGTTTGGAGGGATCACCCCAGAGAAAAAAATGCCTTTGATGCTAATTTTTTAGATGGAAAGAATTCGATGCACATGCATGTCGATGCAAGAATTCAATGCAATTACCATATATCCCTAGGCCTCTGTGCGTATTGCCCCTGATGTAAATTCTGAGAGGGAGCCTCTGCCATTCATAGACACTTTCCTTTTTACAGGCAATAGGCAAAGCATGGATGCTAAATTAGGAAGAAAGCCCATTATCTCAGTCATAAGTGTTTGGGTCTACCACCAACAGGATAGAGGGTTCAATACCCAATTCAGTCAGACAAACGTACACCATGGAGTTGGATTGCGCTCTTGGCGGCAAAAGCAGTGTGAATGGTTATTTCAAAATGCTTTTTCAAAAATGTGTTTAAACCACATTAACTAAATCCACGAGTGAACAGGTGCCCTCTACTTTGCAATGCCATTTCCTTGCTTCAGCCTGGTGACGTGAGAGAAAAGCCCCTGCAAAGAGAAAACACCCCACGCAATCAGCGGAGGGCTGTGATGGCTTATCTATGAACACCAATCCCAGCCTAGGTTGGTACTGGGACCATCTGTGCCGGAGCTGCCAAAAGAGCTCACCAGACCCTCAGGCCTTGCAGAGAGAGCTCGAATAACACCATGGCCCCTGACTCTTTACCTGGAGATCCAGATTCCAGCACAGCACCCTATTCCCAGAGGATGATAATGTTATATCTATTGTAAGATTTTATTGGAAGTGTGTCGAAATCATGAAGATATTGGATCCGTAATGTGATGTTATTTAGTGGATGTCTATATATTTGTTACTTTTAGGATTTTTATATTTGTCTGGTACCCATTGATGATTTTATGAGATAAATTGATAAAATGTTAACATATATAATGGAACTCTATCTCTTTTAGGAATTGTTGTTGTTAAGTATTGATGGTTTGTTGTATATGTTGTATACACAAAGCTTGTTGTTATATGTCTATTAAATGAATAAATAATGTTATATTATGTTGATGTATACTGCACCATACACCTTTGTATTGTCTCCAGGCACTCTCGTGGTTCTGAAAAGAAAAGTGGGGGTGGGTTGGTTAGGGGATTAGTTTAGAGGAAAAAAAACGGTGTTATGCTCAGCTGTTGGTGCGTGTACAACCAGGAGTAACTGGCGTTTGTGCGGGTGTGTTTTCTAGGTGTGTTTGGCAGTGTACACCGAATGCGGATGGTTTCCGGATGAGAGACATCCAGTGTTTGATTTGTCAGGTGCTTGAGCTAATTGAGGCGGTTTGCAAGTTGGTTAGAGAGATGTGCTGTTTTGGTGCGTTTAGCAAGGTAGTTTTCTCCAGCTGTCTGACGCGTGTATGGTCAGTGTGTGGTGAGTGAGGGTGGTTGAGTAGGACGGAGGGTATCTAATTGTGTATAACCACTGAGCACAGTACAACCGATGCGATTTGTCTTTGTTGAGTCACCCACCTTCACACAGGTTTGAGGAGTGCGTAGCTTGAGAACATGGTGTGGCAATATCAGGCGTGTCTGGGTAGGGAGGACAGGATAAAGAAAGCTGATATTGCAGAGAGTATTGTTTTGGGCTATCCCGCTCTGTCTAGGGCCATGCATTTGTTTTGAAACACTGGAATGTAGCGCTTGCCGCGTTAAATGAGATGGGTCCTCTCAATCCACTATCATAAGTACTTAAGTTTGAACTTTCTCTGTGACAGGCCTGGGCACTGTATGGAAATTATATAATGCACCCAAGAAGCGTGACCGATATCTGGGGGTGTGCAGATCGGTTTGAGCTCATCTGTTGGGAAAGATTATGATATTGTGGAAACCCCTTCTAATTGACATAGATTCCTCACATGACCAATAGAAGGGCCATTTTGGGTTACCTGAGACTACTGGTAACCCCTTGTTCTGTCCCACGCTATTACACACCCACAACTCTAGGGAGTGGGACCCTTTGCCCATGGTAAACTCGTATGCCAACACTTACTTGAGGTACAAATTAGATTATTCTATGTGTATTAAAGTGAAAGCACTGTGCCCGAAACCCTCTCTCCCAGGAATATCCTCTTCAACGCCAACCATTTACGGTATGATTGCAGCGTCATTTGCAAAATATGGCAGAGCAACCTGGTATTCATGCCAGGATAGGATGCTATATATATATCCCAGGTTCTTTTGTAAAAACAGATTGGATTTTGCAGAGGAGGGGGAGGCTTCAGGGCAGAAAGTAGACCAAGAGGAGTTCAGTAATTGGTCCAGAAGAACACCACTTTCCCTGGGAGCTGCCAAAGCCACCATAACACGATTCGGGTGCATTGGAATGTTGCCCAAGATTAGCCCCGGGCTTGGGGTTCTGGTAGATTCTAAACTCCCAGAAAATGCAGATACTGATTTATTTTGGGGTTCAGGAAGGAGTTGGGAAAGTATGTTAATACGTGCACGTCTCTGGATCCGGCTCAGTCCTCATTGCAAAAGACCTTTAGTGCTTGGGGCCTGCCGTAGAAGGGTTTGTTTAGCCCGTGAAACTTGGTGTAACATTAGCGGCAGCCCCTCTTGTCAAAGACTCTGTGATTTCCAGCCTGCATCCAAGCACTTCAGACCATCATTTTTCCCCAAAGAACCCATAACCTCAGAAACAGGGCAGCCCGGGTGCAAACATAACAGCAGTATTTAATCAATTTGAGTTCCACTTTTCTATTGTCACAAGAGAAACACATGGGAGAAGTTGCAACATTTCATCAGAATTCGGTATCATTACACTAGACCCTTAGCTGCTCAGTCAGTTCAAGGTTTCAACTGGACTTCTGCCCTCAAACAAACATAGCCCAGAAGGATGCTCTTTTTTAGCAGGGTCAAGCTCAGTATAATTTGATTTAATTATAATTATATTTCATAACGCACTTTATACCAGAGATTGGTTTCTAAGGTCAGGATTCGAACCTGTGTTGTACTGTGTTGTCTTGCTTCTAAGACAAACGCTATAACCCTGAGATATCCCCTCTCACCAATGCTCGGTTACAGAAGAAGACTATAGACAAAGATCAATTTCACAGGCAGGGCGTTCCCAGCAATACTCTCATGGTCAGAAAAAAGGACAAGCGCTACTGCCCAGTCATCTCCCAGTCATCACTCATTGGGAGATGAACAGTCACCTTTGTCGGCTTGGAAGCCCAAAAGAGTGAGATCCACTTTTGTTTAGACATTGGAGCCGTCTGATTTATACGTGCATGAAATATAACATGGACATTCGCATACATGACCTCTTATGATACAAAGATTAATGCTTTATAAAATCCTTGTGAAGAAGCAGTCTTTTTCTGATCTAAGAATATCAAAGTTTACAACTGGATAAATCAGTGTATGTGTCTAATTAAAAAACACCAATATAAGAAACTGATGTATCCGAAATCAACATATCTCTTTTGCAGAAGTGGACTGGGAACCAAAACAGGGCCGGGAAATAATTTTCAAAGTGACCCAAAATTACACATTTTCAGCACATATGAGAAAATGTGGAAATACCACACAAGAGGCCCAGTGTTCAGAGGCCTACGGGGAAATGTCCATAGTTCCCTATAGGCCAGTCGACCCCTGCACTTCTGTGAACCAACTGAGAGGTATGAGCTAAAAAGCAATATTAGACATGTGAATATATTTAGAGTTTTGGTATATTAACACTTAAACATGAAGATGATTGTCATGTTACGAGACGTATTGAGGCCAGAAGACTGGTTGGTGAGATTGGACCTCAAGGATGCCTATCACATGGTGCCAATAAACATACTTTAGAGGACTTTTGTCTAACTCCAATGAGAAGGATCTATGTACCAATTGTCCTCTCTTCTGTCTGGCATGACATCTGTCTTCTGGTGTTTCACTGAGATCTTGTGCCCAATGGCTGCCTACCTCAGGGACAGAGATGTGCGGCGTCTGAAGTACTAGAATAAATATCCTAACCGTCTCCTGATCCGGTCTGGAGGCTCACGCTCACCCGTAGTCATTAGGGTTTGATATAAAGTGGCAGAAATCAGATCTGGTTTATTGCCAGTGCATGCAGTTTCTTGAATTCCGGACAAAATGCAAGACTGCTTCCCTCAGCCTTCCAAAAATCAAAGTAGTGGCTATCAACATGGAACTGAAAAGGACCATTTACCATCCAAGTGCCTCTTGAATATCTGACCACATTCATAGGACTACCATCCACTTCAATACAAGCCACATTCCCAAGTCCCATGTACTGCATAGCGCTCCAGAAGATAACGATTCAGGCATTATGCCAGGATTACAGAGGAGTGGGACCAAGAGGTCCATTATGCTGATCCTCCTTTTACTAGGATAGCATGAGCTCTTTTATTCTTGAATCCATAAAATGAATGTAGTCGCAGTGGCGACATTTTGGCCACGTCATGCTGGCCATGGAAATGACAGTGGACTCATGGGTCTTTCCAACCACATTCAGAGACCTTCTAATGGAGTCTCAGCACCTACCCCACCCTCTTATCATAGAATAGTTCATCCAATTTATGGATTGGGTAGTTACAGGGAGCTGATGGTCCCACAACAGAATTTTACCGAAGGTCTTTGCATTCAGACCGCTATCATAGGCCCCCGGGGCGCTATAGAGATGCTGGTGCATTCTAAAAAATGTGCTTTCCTTTTAGACATAATGAACACGTGTGATAACCCTCTTGGCAGAGATTGCCAAAAAAGGTTCATATTGTACAGCCAATATATAAACATCTGCTATTTCAACCAAGCATGAGTTGGTCTGTGGGATTCCTCTGAATAAACAACCTTTTATTTGTTGTCTCTGTAAAGGGTTTCATGTTCATAATTCACCTAAGCCTAAGTATTCTTGCATGTAGGATACCAACTACATGCTTTATTTCTTTGGAGATTGGCCTGGAAATAATGATCCAACTTTTTAGGCAATCTCTGAAAACCAGTGATGCTTACGTGTTTGGTTTACTTCAGAAGGGCAGTGGATGTCAGGGCTTTGGGCATATCTACCTGTTTCTTCACTCCTGAAGTTTTTTTTTCCAAATACATTACAGGATTAAGACTGGCTCTGGAGTTATTGATGTTCGCTGCATGCTTATGAGACTTGCAATGCCAAACTCTTAATGTTTATTGAGCAGTTGTTCTTTTCATTATGTACACCTTTAATCCTGTTTTGTCTCTCAAGTTAGCTATATGGGTGCATTGGATTATGTGTCAGGCAGGGGACAATGTTTCCATTTAGCGATCACACGTCTAGCATGGTCCAGGACTTTTAATGCCCTTTGGTCTGGTGCCAAGCTTAAAGACATTCTTAGGTCAGCTGATTTGTCTAATGAACACATTTTTCAAATATATTATTTTAAACCTGTAGAACATGCTACAAAGGCAATCTTAGATTGGATTGAACGTGCTTAATCGAACCTTTGTCCCATGCCATAAAAATTCAGATGCTCCTAGTTTGTTGCAATGGAAAGTAAAGATTCTATTAATGGCACAGAGCCAAGTAGTCTTCCACCCTTATTTTCCGCTCCCTTGTGTTCTGCTTCTCTTCTAGCTGCGGAGGGCTTAAACAATGTTCTTTGGGGAGTGTGAGAAACCTGAGGGTATTATCACTTCCTCTCACTTGAGATCTTCTGCACGGATGGACAGGTAAAAGGCCATCGGTCTTGGACCTCAACCCTGGGGTTGGACAAGCGAGGAAGGATCTCTTGGGTGGAGGATCCTTGGGGATTGGAAATGGGGCACCTTCGGGCGAAACGCTGTATTCCCCACTTCCCTTCTAAGGAGAAAACTGTATGCCATTGGAAGTTATAGGAGATTGTTATACATATCCCATTGACTGGAAAAAGGACATGAGATACTCTCAATTCAGACAAGTTAGGAAAAAAACGAAAATAATTAAATATAAAAGTGGTGGGGGGTCTTGGGGACTGGGAGTGGGATGCTCTTGGGAGAGACATGGTATCCCCCTTTTTCCTACTAATGACCAAGCCAAACCTTCCCCTGCCTTCATGGGGTACTATGAGTCAACTCCCCTGACTTCCTCATATATGACTATTAACAGTACTGGGATGAAGAAGAGGCGAGCGCACCTAATAGAGATTATGTGATTTTACTGAGACGAGGAAAAGGCCTACTGACAGCAGTAGAGGTCAGGCATGTCCCCTTAATGATGGTGAATCAGGGCTAATTCTACATTCACACCTGCAACCCGTTGAAGGGATGCAGGTGTATAAACAGCCCAATCAAGTGATGTCAGGGACAGAAGCAGTGGCAGTAAAGGTGGAGCAGCAGCAAAGTGGTGAAGACAAGCAGTGTAGAGCTGTACGTGTGGAGCACACCAATGGTTCAGGGGAGAGTGCCCTGGGAGCTGGGGTTCTGTGGAACCGAATAAACATTGAAAGGGGAGCCGTGCAGGGAGGCTGCCCCACTTTCTGGTGTTCGAAGTGCTCTATCTCCTGGGCACAGAATCCGACCTAGGAGTGTCTGAGGTGCAGGAAGTGGAGCCCTGAGTCAGAACCCAGAAGGTTGAGAGATCTGTGCTGTGTGAACTCGCATCAAAGCAACCAGTGAGTTTCTATAAAAGCAGAAACCCAGCATGCAAGTGTTTGATCTTATGAGCAAGGTTATTTTGTATCAGAGTGGTCATGTGAATGATGAGACACGTTTTTGAAGGTCTTCGAAATGAATCCTTGCTAACCAGTGAACAATAGAACTTGTTGACCATTGAGCAATCGAGAATACTCTGTTAACGGCATCGCATGTACCTGAAAGCACGTTTTCAAAAGTCTCTGATTGCTGGGGCAGGTTCAAAAGCAAGCTACAAAGCCATATTACCATGAAATAAACTGAATATAACAACAACATGATTTAAATGAAAACTTTTGACAATTATTGAATTCTGAACCAAATGCAAAGCTCAGCAAATATATCTTCATACTTAAATACTGTGCTGAAGAAAACTGTTACCTATGAAGTTTATAAAGGAATGAAGCTTTACAATTTAAATAATCCCAATATGTGCAAAGCTGAAAAGTTAATGAAACTTTTAATGCAAGCAGCATTAAAAGTGTTGAATCTACAAATCAATAAAACCTTGAGTTAAAGAAAGAAATACATATTGAACCTTAAAGTGAATAGAACTTTGACAATTCAAGTGAACACAATGTATGTTGGACTCCAAAGTGAAGGGAACTTTGGAGGGGAACTTTAACAAGTGAACCTAAACGAACTGCTATTTTCAGCCAAGACATTTTGTTGTACAAAAACTAACCATATGCAGAGGGTGCAAGTGTGGGGTAGAACTTTAAGAAAACTGGGAAACACCATTATATCAATATATAATTGAAAGTGAGGTTTGAACTACTTATTGACTTGAAGACGGAGCCTCAAGATATTTTGTGTTTTGAACTGTGTTTTGTAACTTGGGGGAGGGAAGCCAGAGTACTGATTCATTCTATATCATACAGGATTTATGGCAACAATCCTGAGCCTTTTGTTGGAACTGCTTTATACTTGGGGAAGGGAGCTGAAATAAAGCTACAATCTTGACAGAGCTCCGAACTTTGTGTTGAACACTGTTTTGTTGGTTGCCTACATCCATTTCCTACACATTGTATAGATTAGTTGTGAGGGCAAGTATAGGTGTTGGACACAGACAGATTCCTAAGCTGAACTATTGGACTTTCCTTAGTTTTGGTATGGTAAGCAAGATTGGCCTTTTTCCATCCTGACTTTTAAGTTAATAAAGTTTTATTATTAATTCAGAATTCGTTTTCTGTGTCTTACTCCAGGATGCCTTCACAGAAGGTTGTACCGCAGTTGTGCCATACCATTCTGAACATATAGAATTAGAGCTTTGAAGGCGTTTCTCATTTTCTTTCGCGGATGGCTTCTTGGTGGCCATGGGGGTCATGTTTGAAAAAGAGGTTTTGAACGTAGGCGCAGTGACAGAATGGCAACTGTTGCAGGTAATTGTGTTTCTGAAAGGGAATCCTCATATCAGACCCCCCCCTGTTTGCAATGCTCCATGCCAAAAGCATATTGCACATACGTGCCTTAGCTTTGACTGTCTCCTGACATCCCTAGAAACTACACTGCAGTGGCAGAAGGGCAGTTCCAAAGGTTGCTTGTGCATATCTGACAAATGCTGGAAGACAAAGTAATCTGCACTTCTGATTCCAAACATAATAATTCTGTCCCCAAATCAGCCTGGCAGCAAGATAAATTGTAAATTATGGGTTCACATAATTATACAGCCTCAGCATTTGGATGTCATTAGCATCAGCTTGGTGAGCAGTGCTCTAGACATGACAGGACTGTTGTGTATTTGTCATCTGGCTGTGGTCATATGCATGTGGAACCCTGGCCCTTTTGATCCCCCTGAGTAAGGTGACACCTTCCTTCTGAGCATAGGAATCCTCCCTCACAGGTCCTCTGCGTACAGGTGTATGAAAGACAGTCCTGACATAATAAAGCCACCAGGGTGCTGATCCCATGAGTCCTTTTGAAGCAGGAAGACCTGGGGAGAGGGTGGAGGTAGAATAGCAAAAGGGGAGGTTCATGCCAAGAGAGAGGTTCCACCTTCTTGGATTCTGCTAGGGTGCCCTACACTTTCTCCACCCCGACTTCCTGCAGACAAAGCACTATGGGTCTGACAACAGAAGGCAAAGGACGCTTGTTACAGCAGCCTGGATTGGACCCCTAACTACAGGCTTACGTTGGACCAATCAGCTGTAGCATTTTGAATTTGTAAAGGCATGAAATCCGGTCCTTAGATGATTCTTCTTTGGACTCTCAAAAAAGGAGGATTGACTGGAACCCTTTGGGAATACAATTTATTTCAAAGAAACCTGCCATAGAGGTGAAGACAGAAAGCTACAAGGCAAGCTCTACTCGAAAATTCATCCCAATGGCACATTTGGGGGGACAAGCTAGCAGGACCAGGCCTACTACAACAGAGACACTGGTAATAGGGACCTTTCTCATTGGAAGTGGCAGAGGCCTACAATTGTTTTACCATCCTTCTGGCTGGGAAGTGCAAAAAGAAAGGACTTGCTTGGCCTGCGGAGATCCTGGATTGGATCTCCCCAGCACCCAGGAGTCAAGGATCAGCTCTAGACCCTGTTTCTCCGCTTGGATCCACTTTTGAGTGGACTTGACCAAACCAAGACAATTCTGAAACTGCTTTTGACACTCATCATTTTCTGATCTGTCACCGAGCTGCTCACTTGACATATTACCTGCTTGCACTCCACCACCCATGAGCCGTTCACGTTCACTGCTGAAACACTGCAACTCACCGTTGGACCTCCTCAAGTCTGCTTGACTGGTTTGAGACTCTGACTCATCTCATCACTTGCATGCACTTAGCCCAATCAAGCCAGCCATCGCTTCAAGCCAACTCAACCTGTCTCGATACCTGCACTCTACTGGGAACCAGAGATTCAAAACACCTGGACGCTGACCCTTAACCACTAGAAGTGCACCAAGAAACCCAGCTTGACGCTGTTGAGACCTAGAGACAAGAAACCTAAGGTATTTGAAGAGGCCTGGTGCCCATGGTACACCTTAACGGAACATAGTGACTTTTAAGCTCCTTTCTTTGCCTTTTAAAAGGCATATCCTTGAACATTGACATTGCTGCCGAAATCATTTCCCTGAGCACCTGTGACTGTCAACCCAGATTGCCCCTTTATTCTCAAAGTCTGCATTATCAGTGTCTCCTTTACAGTGGTGGGTCTTTAGTGTTTTTTAATGAGTTGTGTGCATTTTATTAGTAATGTGCACATGTTTGATAGAACCTTGTTTGTACATTCTTTTATTTTGATACCACTGTACTATAGTTGTTTGCATTGCAACTGTATCAGCTCACATCTCTCCTGAAAAGTATAGCCTGCCTTTGGCACAGAGAGCGAAGGCGTATACCTGTCGGGATGCGTCTGCTTCAGCTTTCTTATTGGGATAACTGCTGGTTTAGTAGTAGTGTGGGGCTCGGTAGGCGTTTTAGACCCTACTCATTCCTATACTCCTGCAGAGCAGTAGCCATTTCAGCACAGACATAGAGATCGATAAAAGACTAACTGGAGAGTGAATGAATTAAGGACTTTGCGAAATTAGAGGGAGATTATGGGAGTTGTAGTTTGTTGATTTCACCGTGTATTTTCATACTGCTATCAAAAATAATGAAAAACAAAAATACAGACTGCTTGCTTCTGGGCGATTAATAGAATCCCAACTCTCTGTTGTTAACATATTTGGAGACATCAACATTCTGTACGGTAATCCTTATTACATATAGTCCACCCATCTCGTCACAATCCTTACTAATGAAGGGTCCCTGCTTTCCAGACCGAAACCAACAAAGCTGTCTAAAATATCTCTGAATGTTCCCCTCTCCCTAAGTGGCAGCATAAAACGCTGTCCCTCCTTGTCCTCTGTCTGTGTTTTATTTTTGTAGGCAAGGAATCAGGAGGGAGAGAATAGAGGGCTACAAGGACTGTGACATAAGAGGTGGACCAGGAGTAATGAGCATTACTCTATGCTTCCTAAAGCCCTGTCTTCTCCCTGACCACTGCCTGGCCTGGTCTGAGGGTCCACTCCTACTCCCCTCACGTGCACATGGAGGCTGAGGTGAACGGCACACTTTCCAGACACACTGAATTAATGGACATCTATCATTTGTCTGAATGTCAGCTCCTTCAACTATCTGCATCGACCCTCAATCCCCCCACCTGGAACTGACTTCACCTCTCACTCCATCTCATCTGGACTCCCACTAACTTAGCTGTGCCCAGTTACTGCATGTGTTTCACCTTGTCCTGGCATAAATTTGAGTTTAGCTGTGCCCTGTTGTTGCATGTGTTTCACCTTGTCCTGGCATAAATTCAAATTTAGCTGTGCCCCGTTGCTGCATGTGTTTCACCTTGTCCTGCCATAAGTTCAAATTTAGCTGTGCCCCGTTGCTGCATGTGTTTCAACTTGTCCTGGCATACATTTGAGTTTAGCTGTGCCCTGTTGTTGCATGTGTTTCACCTTGTCCTAGCATAAATTTGTGTTTAGCTGTGCTCGGTTGCTGCATGTGTTTCACCTTGTCCTGGCATAGGTTCGAATTTAGCTTTGCCATCTGCAGCCTCTACTTCCTGCCCCCTGTCTCTCCTCCTACCCTCCCCTTCCCACCCTCGCTGCTAGCACTCTCTTCTTCGTCTATCCTCATTGTATTGTTGGTGTATTGTGCACCCCCTTGTTTCAAACCCCCACCCCACACCATCCTCATCTCCTCTCCACTCAACCTTCCAATTTCCTTATACCTTAAAACCGCTCAAACTATTCTGAGCAAAGTAATGTCCAGTAGTGTACCTTCCCTACACTCCTCTTCCCCTCCCAACCACCCACCCCTCTCCACTGTATTTATGTTTCACCGCTGTACAACTATATGATCCACTTCAATGTAGCATTGTATACTAGCAGCCTGTCTGCTCTACCCTGCTCCCCCACCCACCTTTACCCTATTTGTGTAAGGCACTTGGAAAAACTAAGGATTGTCGTCAAACATATAAGAGTTCTTTTCACTGTTATATGTATTAGTCACACTTATTCCTGCACTTACCCTGCTCTGTGCAGGCTTGTATCATTCAGAAAGTCAAGGGCTCTGAATGACTGTTGTTTTTCCCACTGTTCCTCTCCCCTCCTTGAGCGCTTTGAAACACTCTGCGGTGTATAGGCGCTATACAACTAAACAATAAATAAAATAAGTAAATATAATCTGCGATTGCCTTCCATCCACCCTAGTCTCGTCACAGTCCTTTCTAATGAAGGTGTAGAAAGCAGTACCTTTATATTCTTCTGCTGAGTTACTGACAGAAATGGTACTTATATTTACAACTGAAAATACTACACATGTAGCACTGCACAAAGCACCACATGAAGGATGCATGACCCAAGTGTTGAGGAGGTTGCTATCAAAGACCCCACTACCACTCCATTCGGATGTATGGTTATAGATTAATTCAAGTTGCACTTTTACAAAAGGGACCACCACTATGAGCATCTGTTGGGAAAGCAACCATGCCCCATGTTGTGGGTGTCTGGATGAGAAAGATATTATGATAGGTTATTTATAACGCGCTTAATACCCAGAGGTTTCTAAGCATGGACCCGGGGATCGAACCTGTGTTGCTCCGTGTCGTCTTGCGTCCAAGGCGATCAAGTTGCCCCTGAGCTATCCTCCCGAGGATGACAGTGGAAAACCAGCCAATTAGCATGCGAAAAAACAATCCGGCTCCCTCGCAAATTTTAAAGATGAAATGACCGAAAGGCGAAAAACCACGGGATGGTGTCCGTATTTAGAGCTACGTAGGGCCTCATTCTGAGTACGGCGCTAACCAATGGCGCTATTAACGCCTTGGTTGACGCCGTACCCGGACCGGCAGCGCCTTGGTGGATGGCGGAATTACCGCCCCATTCCAAGGTTGGCGGGGCGGTAATTCCCCAATCCCCATTTACCCTTCCCCATTCCCATTCTTGCCCCATAGGGCATAATGGGAGTGGGGAAGGCGTCAATTACGCCACCGTAAATTACGGTGGCGTAATTTACATCAAGGTCCCTTAGCGCCATGGTTTTTAACACCTGCTAAAAGCAGGTGTTAAAACCACCATGGCGCAAAGGGAACTCGGAGTATGGCGGTAAGGGATTACCGCCACCGCTCTCGTTAGCGGTGGCCGCTATCCCTTACCGCCATGCTCGGAATGAGGCCCGTAGTGTTTCCAAAAAGAACTTTGGAGCCATTTATCTACCAAAAGCTATGCCATACTCATCTCTGGTACTCAGTCTCATGGAAGTAAGGAAGCAGTACGAGAGGGCCATTTTCAAGACATCTGTAGACACTGATAAATTTACTGACATACAGGCAGTATTCCTGGATGTATATAGCTGATGGGCTTTTCAGAAGAGTTTCCTGATACGTTCTGATCCAAGTCATTTTGATTGCACTGTTGTTCTTATATTGGAGTCCCGCCGTAAATGCTACATGCATAGGTTCATGATTTATCTTGATTTTTTTTTTCTTACACCTTGGCGTCATGTTTGTCCAGCTTGCTATAACCTGATTGTTCTATTGCTCAGCAGCACTGCTTCTACTGCTTGTGTTTTTACTGTATTACTTTTGTCAAATCTTATTGCTGTTTGCTTTTGGTACATGAAATAATAAAAAATGTAAACTGAACTAAGGAAGCCATGCATCGGTCTCTTGCTGACAATGGAAACAAGCTGCTTAAGAAATGAACATGAAATCAGTGTCTATGGGCCTCATTACGACCCTGGCGGTAAATTACCGCCAGGGCCGTGACTTTACCGCCATGGTGCTAACTACGTTAACGCCATGGCGGTAAGGGGATTTACCGCCCCATTCCGACCTTGGCGGGGCGGTAAATCCCCAATCCCCATTTACCCTTCCCCATTCCCATTTTTGCCCCATAGGGCATAATGGGAGTGGGGAAGGCGTTAATTACGCCACCGTAAATTACGGTGGCGTAATTAACACCAAGTTCCCTTACCGCCATGGTTTTTTACTCCCGCTAAAAGCAGGTGTAAAAACCGCCATGGCGGAAAGGGAACTCGTAATTGGCGGTAAGGGGTCG
Source organism: Ambystoma mexicanum (assembly GCF_040938575.1). Taxonomy (NCBI): domain Eukaryota; kingdom Metazoa; phylum Chordata; class Amphibia; order Caudata; family Ambystomatidae; genus Ambystoma; species Ambystoma mexicanum. The sequence continues at coordinate 1,102,177,938 of NC_090927.1, forward strand.
GCGCAGCTAACGCTGGCGCTAACCCCTTACCGCCAGGGTCGTAATGAGGCCCTATGTGTGAATACGGAAAACAAAGGGCTGGCATATCCTCCCTTGGGGGCATCCATGCATCACAAAAGTAATATTTTTCTGATTCTCAAAGAATGAAAAATTAGAAACAAAGCAATACAGAATACAAACGGCAGTAGCTGAGATGCACCGTGGCAGATTAGCAGCAGTGAGCCAACGGGGTAGAGGAACGATGAGAGCACAGTAGCCCTTTAGGCATACTGTAAACAGCAACAATGAATAACAAGGAACAGGTGAGTTTGAGGAAGGACTTTACCTACTTATTTGGTCACATCCCATGTTGCGAGCCCTCAATTGCACCTTTCATAAACCGAGGCTATTATGGTCAAAATACTTTTATCCATGAACCAATCCTCTCAACAGCAAATTCGAAATCAGAGGGACAACAAATTAGCAGGGGCGTAGAGAGGATAGGACCTGAGTCAGCAAGGCCCATACAACATCTGTAAATGCCCACCCACTCAAGCAGCTCTAGAATAAACTGCAGGCCCAGATGTGCATAGGGGCTCTCCAGCACCTTCCTCCTTATTTAGGTCTCATTGACTGGCGAGATGGAGCTTGGCTCCACCGAAACTCTCAGGAATCTGGAAGCCCTCACCACTTCCTGGTTCCTGTCTGCATGGAGATTGGGAGTTGTAGAACAGGAGAGCATCTGAGGATGTGGGGGCATGTTGAGCCCAGAGCTGGAGAGAAGCAGGTATGAATAACATGTGTATGTGTGCATGTAAAGATGTGTATGCATATATGTATGTATGCATGGGGGTGCACTTATAGCCTAAGTGTGCATTTGAATGAGTGAATGAGGGGACACTGCGATGGGTGTGTCTGGTTGTGAGTGCATGTTTGAATAAGAATGCAGTGTGAATGTACTGGGTGTGAATGACTGAGTGCAACGCTGTATGGGTGTGCGACTCGTGGATGAATAAGCATCAATGTATGTTTGTGTGTATGGAAGGCTGGGGGAATGGATGTTTTCTTATAGTGCATGGCATTTTCTACTGGCATTTTTTAGCAAAGCCAACTTAATGAGTGTTATTACTTGAAGAGGGGTCGGAGGAGGCTACTAGATTGGGGCAGGCACCCTGGATGTTTTCTTTACTTTGGCATGGCATTTTATATCCACATAAGGGGCAAAGCGAACATGATGAGTATATTACATGGGGGGGGAGCATTTGTGCAGCCAGCAAGGACATTTTTTATTACTGTGGCATGGCATGCTTTACTGGCGCTTAGGGCAAAGCCAACAAGAGTATGTTGTTACTTGGGGATATTGGCACAGCCAGGAAGGATATGTTTTCGTACTGTGGGATGGCATTTCTTTGCTGTTAAGGAGAAGGTCGACAGGAGTGCGTTCTTATGTGAGGATGTTGGCATATATTGGCAGATCCAGTTTGGATATATTTTCTTACTGCAGCATGGCAATGTTTTACTGCCGTTAAGTGCAAAACCAGTAATAACATTCGTACACGTGGTGGGCATTTGTGCAGCACAAGGACATGGTTTCTTGCTGTGGCATGGCTTTTACTTGCATTGAGTGCAAGGTCAACACAAGTATACTCTTACGTGGGGATACTGGCATATATCAGCAGAGCCAACATGATATGCATTCTTATGGTATTATTACTGGCATTATGGTCAAATCAAACTTGAGTATGTTCTTTTGTGAGCATACTGGCATACATGGGTGTAGTCAGAATAGACATGTATGGGCACAATCAACATAAATACGTTTTTTTCAATCTGCAAACTCGGGCATATAGTGAGAAAATGCATCATGAAAATGCGTTGGAAAATGTTCCTTTGGACTTTTGAAGACTTGGCATCCGATGTTTTTTTTGGATGCCTTACCCTACTCAACGTGGGAAATTCTGCTCCATTTTCTTCACCCAGGAAAAGCAAATATTCACAATCCTCTTAAAGGGGAAAGTGTCTAATTCCAGAATATTCCCATCTAATCATTATTTTTTTTAATTTTTTTTAATTTTTTTTTTTTTTTGTGTTAACTGAATTAACAGTTTTTACAAAAGATCACGTTGTTTGATTGGTTTGAAGGTGGTGATTCCTCATTTTTTCTTGATATGTGTTCCAATTTACTAGTGCTAAATTCTTCAAAAGTTTTCTTTGTTTAAGAAAAGGAGTCCAACTTGAGACCATGCAAAAAGTTTCCCAGCGCAGTCACTGACCTTCGACTTACCACATCCATTAAAGATGACCACCAATAGGCTTCATCCATTTCTGCGAATTTTGAATGTAAGTGACCAAGATGTGTTTCTCTGTTTACGATGGTACCAGGGCAGACCAAGATCAGATGTTTTAGAGTTTCTGTTGTATCCAGTCTCTTACAGAAACGACAAGAATCCATCTCTACTTTCCCTCAAATTCTTAACACCTCATTTGTCTTCAGGAGGTTCAGTCTTGCTCTCAAGAAAGTAGAACGATACTTCTTACTAGGAAATTTTGTTAGATAGTTGATTGTCTAATTCATTATTTGAGCAAAGAGAGGTAAGTGAGCGACCGACTTGTAAGTTAGAGCTTTCGACTGGGTTTCGCACCAATCCATTTCTTTAAGTTTTTTTGCCGTCTTCGTCGGATTAGTCCATAGTTCTTCTTCTGTGCTCCCTATTGCTTTTAAAAGCAACAGATTTTTAGTTAGCCATGCTTTGAGCATTTTATTGGAGCCTTTCTCAATTTCTTCCTGAATTAAAGTATAGATTTTTTCCTTGGAAGATCTCACTGTTCTGAAAAACATCAAACTGTTATGAGAAACCGTGCCTTGGAGAGAAATGAGGCGAAGCTCTCTCCTAATCAAAACCACGGGAGTGGAGGTCAGGAGCCGAAGTAGTTTTTTCCAAGAAAACCTTCCAGTTTGGGCCAGATGGATTCCAGAATATTTGGCATAGCTGGTACTCCGTAAGTAAGGGCAGGGACTACTTTCATCTTATAGAAGGTAATGGCTGCTTTGATGGAAAAGCGGCCACATTTTTTGTCCATCATTATCAATTGATTGGTTAAAGTTTTGTTTTTCTGGACCAAAAATTCTTGCATTGGTTGTTCTGTCTTCGTATTACTGAAAGTAGTACCCAAATATCTGAAGGTTTTCACTTCTTCTAAACGGGTCCCATTAAAGAACCATGTCTCAACAGCTTTGCGTTTGGCTTCCTTCACTAGACGCATCACTTTCGTTTTAGTGGCGTTGCTTTCCAGGTCATTAGCTTCGAGGTATTCATTTAAGTTATCTAACTTTCTCTGGAGCCCTACCTTTGTTTGATCGATTAGAATAATATCATCAGCGTATAGCAATCTACTGATTTTTTCGGAGCCCAGAGATGGTGGAAACACTTTAACTCTTTTCTCGAAGTGTTGGTAATCGCCCGTGAAAGTGTTGTATAAAGCCGGTGCCAGGGGAAATCCTTGTTTAACTCCTCTAGTCGTATGAATAAGCGAAGAGAGCAAGCCTGTTCCATCAAGTCGAACTCTCAACGATGTTTCAGTGTAAAGTTCTTGTATGGGATCCAAGACTGAAAAGGGGCAATTCCAATTAGGGAGTTTATCCCATAGCTTGACTCTGTTTACTTTGTCAAAGGCTTTCGACAAGTCAATAAAGGCCAGACAAAGGGGGGGGGCGATCCTTCCTGGACTTTGGCTTTGAGGAACGTAAAGATGTTGGCCAAGGTGCTTATGTTTTTTCTGAAGCCGGTTTGAAAGTTGTCCCATCCTTCAGATGTAGAGACCCAAGTCTTGAAACTGTCCAAAAGAAAGGATCCAAAAAGTTTACTGATGCCATCTAGGAGAGCAATGGGGCAGTAGTTGTTGGGTTCACTCTGTCTCCTGATTTGTAAATCGGCACCACATTTGCTGTTTTCCACGATGGGGGAATGGATCTAGTTGAGGCGCACGATTCAAATATTTCCGCCACCAGGATAGACCAACTTGCTGGGTTCGATTTCAAATCCATGTTGGACAGGCCATCTGGGCCAGGAGCTCTAGATGGTTTGAGGTTTTTGATTTTAGATTCAATGTTTGTTGGATTTAGTTCAATGTCCCACTTGTTCGATGGTTTAGTGGTTGGATCCTTCTTTTGCCAAGGAGCATTAAAAAGGGAAGAAAAGTGCGAAATCCACGCCTCCTCAGAAACGCTAGATGTTAAGTTTCCTTTACTCGTCGCATCTTTGGTTGATATTAGTGCCCAGAAATCCTTCGTTTGTTTGCCACAGAGTGTTTTCAGCATTAGTTCAGAAACGATCTGATAGAGCTGGATTTTGTACCCTTTCAGCCAATTCTTATAACCATTTGCCGTAATCCGAGCTATTGCACTGTTGATAGTTGAAGGAAAGAGAGAGGCCTTTCTTTTAGCTCGCCTCATTATGAGTCTTTTTTCCCTCAAAGTCGGGTTGTTATAATGTAAGGTATTTTCTTTCAAACTGCCTCCAGATTTCGTTTTACTTTGTTATGGCTGCAGCAATGGACAGTAATCCGTAAGGGTCGTGACAGCTTTTTCTTTGTCTAATGTTTTGATTCGACAGTACTTTTTTGTTATAGTCGATATAGTTGAGTCTTGCAGTCTTAAGGGTGTAGCATTCGCATAGGGCTCTATGTTGGTCGAACTGAGCACGCAGGAAAACACCTGAACCGATGAAGTGGGTATTGACCATGTTGTTTTCAGGAGGTTATGATCACTGTTAGAAGTTCACACCACCTTAAAACTAGTGACCTGCAACAAGAGATCTCTGGAGAAGTAGACGTGATCTAATGTTGCCTGGCGTCCAGCTAATTCCCATGTTGGAATAACCGATAAGGAAGATTTTAGGAAGATTTTCCTAAAAAATGAACATTGTGCAGGTCAAACGTTTTCATCCGATTGTCCCATTTCCTTCCTCTGTGTGCAGAAGTTTCAGGCACAGACGAGTCCTCCAGGTTGTAGTATAGGCTTCCTGTCCCTTTTTGCGTGATTTTAGCGTTTAAATCACCACAAATGATGGTACTGTCAATTGTGTCATGGGCAGTTACTGCATCCAATATAGTTTCAATTCTAGAAAGGAATTGGTTCGTTGGGCATTCTTTCGGATTCCAATAAACGTTGATCAGAAAGTAAGTTGTTTGCTTTAGCTGGGTTGTGCCTGGATGTGTCACAACTCGTCTAATCAACGTTGCCAAGATGTGTGGATCATCTTTTATAACTTTAATCAATTGAAGGTTGGATCCGATACGAAGTGCAGTTAATAGACCTGCTCTGGGACGACCTGTGGTGCCTCTTAGCGCTGGAGCAAAAGTGGTGATGAATCCGTCGATTGCCGTTTTTTTTTTTATCATCATTAAGTATGATTTTGATGTTATTGGGAAATATACTTCGTGTAGCTTAAAATTTGTTCACTACTCTACACTACTACAAATCTTGCATAATTTGTCTCCATTATTTTAGCTAAAATTTGCAGTTAAAATATACAATTTCATCTAAAGAATCTCCAGAGGAGAGCAAACCCCCGGACCTCTGCGTGCTCCCCTTGTGGAGGGCCTAACTGCATTTGCTTCAGGCCAGGCTGGTTAAACAATCATGGCTACTCCTCTGACAAAAAGGACAAACTACCAGGAGAGATGTCAACAACCTTTCGTCAACTTATAGTGTGACTGGTATTACGGAGCAACAATGTCTTATGTGAGAAGACACATGTCTATAAAACCATTGGAACAACTCAAATGATATAACGAACTGAGGACATTAAACCCGACCTGGAGGGAAATCTATACAAGAGTACATTTGCAGAACGGCATTATTTAACAGACACAATGTCCTATGAAATTAAGCAAGCAGTGACTATCTGCTGGATGTCCTCAGGATAAAGGCAAAACAACAGATGGCTGAACTGAAAGAAGTGGGCTTTGGTCTTTTTTTAGCCCTATTTTAATGCAAGCAAATGAAGATCCTATTTGCGCCAGAAAATGCACTGGGGTGTTCTCCCCTAGGCAGAAAGGGTAATGCTGTGGGCTCGGGCTTGCATTGTGAGGGGCGAGCATCTACGGAGCCATTCCCGCAGTGACGATCTCACTGATCTCGCATGTGATGTACTGCCATACCTGGGGTTTGAACCATTGCTGTGGACAGCTCATGCGGGTGGAGGGTCACCCATAGTGTCTTATTCTTTACAGTTCGTCAACAGTAACCTATTAGGAGGGACTGGGAATTGGTCACATTCAAATTGACCTATCACTAAGCCTGCAGTAAAAGGTCACTTACTAACAGAGTAATATTAACCCACCCTTTATTGAACCTGGACAACTAAGAGAAGAGAGAAGCAATCAGACAGGTGGCCCCCCAACTCATTCTCATTAGGGCTCGAAGGAAGGTCCATCTCTGGAAGGCAAGAACCTTGTTTTGGATAGTGGTGTGAGTACTGCTAGATATTTCAGACCTTCTTTGCCCTTCAAAGAAAGAGGGAAGGCCATATAGTTTCTCTTGAAATAATATTTACTGATGTGAATATTTACAACTAGAGATCAGGGACTAAAATATTGCTGGAAGCCTAATGGATAAAAGAAACAGATTATAAAAAAAAGTAAAACATTATTTGCGCTCTTAGCCAAATAGCGTCTTGTACCACTTAAAAAAAAGCGTACGAAAATAAAGCAAAGTTAAAAATCTTAAAGATTACATACAAGGGAAGAAAATGAATATACATAATTAAGAACCCATAAAACCATGAATACATCACATGTCACATCCACTACACACCTCAGCCGAAACAATTTAACCAATTTTTTTCGCTATTAAATTATAAACATGTAATACCATTAGAGCCAGGCTTTTTGAGCTACCAACCAAATATGATGTGCTGCGGCCGTAATTACCAGTGACCCTGCGACATATATTGCAGACCATAATTGGTCATATTCCAAACCACAATCAATTGTGCAAAAGTCCCCCTACCATCGTCTATAATTCTCCACTAACTTAGGACAGCTTGTCAAAATGTGTCTGATTGTGTCCACCTCAGAATTACACAGGCGGCACTTCCGTTCCTCTAAATCCAGACCCCACCATAGATCATCCTATAAACTATATTATAGGGTGCGGACTGGGTGGTTTTGTTGGTTTACAAAGGCCTTCTACACTTGTCATTACGCAACCCTAGAAACATGTTGCACACAGTATGCATGGCCGTCAGATGCATCTACACCACCAACTCTCGCACAAACTGACAATCGAGGAAATGTTTCAAAACAAACATTTGATCTGTTTCAGCCCAGAGACAAGGTTACTTTCCATGAAAACAGCCGATGGACTGCTCCCTGAGCATACCCCAGGAAAAATATGTATTCAATTTATTGTCCTCAGAAAAACGAAGAGTTGAGTCTTCCACAGGATTCAAACCCATCACCGAGCATGTAACTCGTGAGCTATCCACCCAAACTTCGATATTACCAAGGTCTTGGCGGTTATGGTGTTTGTCCAGCAGTCTGTGATGTTTCATGTCAGTAAGTAGTACTGAACAGGCTTCAACATTTCCTGCCTGACTTGTGGACTGAAACCACCGGCTGAAGTTGAAAGGTCAATGGTCCATCGAATGAGGTACGAGCCCCAGATACAAGACGATCAGACATATGATGATATGATAGGTTATTTATATGGCGCTTAATATCCAGAGGTTTCTAAGCGCGCACCCGGGGTTTGAACCTCTGTTGCTCCGTGTCGCCTTGCTTCCAAGGCGAGCATGTTACACCTGTGCTATCCTCCCAAGACTATGCAATTATGAGCTATGGACAATCCCGACAAAAGACACCTGTAGGACAACAGTCATGGATGTTGAGGGATGAAACCATTTACAAACACACGGAGGAGGCGCAACAAGGAGAAACGCATTCCAGAGAAAACAAATCACTCACAAGTAATTGTAGCAGGGCAGCTAACAAAACCATTTATAAAAGGTGTCACATGTTGCTCCCCGCACTATTAATAAAGAACAAACATCTATGCACAACATGTAGCAATACCACCGCAGAACATTGTTGACAGCCACGGGCCCTCACCTTACCCTTCAACCAACATCTGAGAACAGTTGAGAGGGAGATTTGCACCAAACAGAGAGATACTTTTTTTTTTTTAATCTATCTGCAATTGCAAAATTTGGACTGGAAAATCGGGATTGTCCTGCCGATTTCGTGAGAGTTGGATGGGGTGAGCCTTTGCAGGATACTGATGAAATTGCCATAGCCCACCTAAAAGCAAAAGCTATTGGTGAATATGGACCGCGGCATATTAAGAGACATTTGGCTGTTGCTGGTACTGTTAATTTCCCTCTTCACAGAACCTGAAGAACGGGGGACCAAGTTAACTGGTCAGGATACAAACCAGAGACCACAAGGCTAGGCTGACTCAATTAGTCAATCAAATAAGTTTATTTTGGATTCAAAAACACAACCCATAACACTATTAAGCAGAAATAAAACATTAAAAGAATGAAAATGTCAATTACCTCTATCGAACATTTAGTAAGCATTCCCTATCCTTAACAAGATTAATCAATCACACCGAAACTTTTCAATCCTAATATTAAATAAGTTTGACAGATTTCAAAAAAATGGTAATAACTTCGTATACAGTTTTCCTAATGAATATGCTTTCTCAAAATAAAAATACAGTACAAGAGCAACCAATTTGTCTGGTATTCAATGCAAATTGTCATGTGTTCTGCATTAGCTTGTGGGCCCGATTATGTGAGCTACAAGCACCCACCAGATTACAAAGAGTACCGTGACGTATTCATCCTACCATATGCGTGCGCACTGTGCATCGGATTTCGAATGGGCTGCATGCCGGTAAGGTCTTATACCTGCAATAGGGATAGGGTGTCAGGTGCAGACTGCCCGATCTGTGCTGCTGCCTCCTCCATTTTATGCGCACATGTGAGGGTCTTGGAGAAGATACCTAAAACTGCAGTTTGCTTTGTTCATCAGCCATGGCTAAAGAGGAATAAATAAACAACTGGCGTGCACTGAAGTACGATTTTACTGTGCACGATATGCTCTAGCACTTTATGACCTGTGCCCTGAACCTCTGGACTATGTTCACTTTAACTTTAACTGGTTTGAGATCCATCACAAATATGTTTCTGCATATCTAAAAGGTCTAAAATTACCCCCCCCCCATTGAAAATAGGGATTAAGAATGTTTGTTATAAAAACTTGTAGAAAGAGCAGAATAATACAAAAATGTGTTCAATCCCCGACAGAGGTAGCATCACACAAAAACACAGACAGCTTAGCACAGCTGCTATCATAATTCTGGTGCTTGGTTAATAAAGCTAGTCGGAGTCGATTGGCCATGGTATTAAACAATGAGCACCTCTCTTGTGCATTTTCAAACTAATTAAAAAGGTTACCTGGGAGATGTCCCAGCTCAAGCTCTAAATGTTGGCAAACGGAATTGTTTTACTTTTCACCATTCAATCGTTGTTCATTTTTCAGGTATGGATATTTGAAGCACAATCATTTTATATCGTTTAGCATCACAGAACGTGGTACTGTAATAAAGCAAATTCATTTTTGGCATATTGTAACCAGGGATTACTAAAACCAACCTCTGAGGCTACCAGGTTTTATACAATTCTATAAGTAAGGTTGACATTTCTATTCTAGGCTTACCCAACATTGTATAGTTTAATACTATTGAACTCGATAATGTAGCCCAGCCTTGAATCCATATACATTAAATATGTGAGAGTGCCGGTCGAGAGTCCAAACAAATGACATAAAAACTGATTTTCCTTTTTTGAATCAGTGTTGCATACACATACCCCCAACAGTAACTGCCAATCATTAGTAATTTAGCACAGTAAATGGAGAGGATTGGATCCATAGAAAGACTGCCTGGTTCCTGACCTTATTTTAAGAGGACACCTTTAACCTGCACCATTTTCATAGCTTCATTATTAGTGTGGGACCCCCCCCAGTTTAGGTTATTAGTTATAGCGACCCCTAAATAGGGTAATTATTTGACCAATTTGAACTTATTTTGGACTTCTGCTATAATGACATACACATAGTAGATTGGATTTTGCTGAGATGAGGCAGACATTGCGACTGGCCATAACTCAACATAAGCTCTAGGCGTACAGGCTATCATGCCCACAACATCAGCGTGTGACAGAGCACATTTATTCCTACTGGCTATTTTTTGGTGTAGCTATCAACAATTAATTTAGCTTGCTAGGAACGGCATTCACATAGGGATTAAATAACAATGGGGCTAGCATACATCCTTGCCTGACTCTATAGATTGACAGACACTCAGGGGTCAAATTTCCAGCCTGATCATGACAAACCCTTGCTGTGACATCTTCATGTAGTGCAACCAATATTGAAAGATTTGGGCTAAGCATCCCCAGCAAATGCACATTTTCCCTTAGCATTTGGCCACTGACATGATTGAAAGCTGAACTCAGGTCTGTAAATCCCAAAGAAATCCCAAAGAAATAGAGCTCTTATAACCTATGGTATATTTGTCATGTATAAGACTAAGGTTTAGGGACTGTTCTAAACTCCCTAAACCGCCTCGAAACCCATATTGTTGTTCCAAAAGAACATTATTTGTTTTCATTCAGTCAAATATTCGTTATTTTTGTAATTGTTATAGTGTCTTTAGTTCCTAGAAACTTGTACAACTGTTACATTTGTTTATCCATAAAATCGTATCAAAATTAATTTGTTCAATTTATCTTTAGAAATATTACAAATCAATATCTGGCAATACACTTACATACATTTTCTATAAGAACTTCACAAAAAAATGATTTCCACTTCTTGAATATGTACCAAAATCAAATCAAGCTTGCCAATCAGCTTTTGTGAACTAAAAATTAAAAAAAGACTATTATAAATTAATCTACCACACTATTGTGCGGAAGAATCAATTAAAGATATTGGGCGATAGCAACTGGGATCTAACCTATCACCCTTCTTACAAACAGCACAATAATTGCTCTCCTTCGACTACCGGGAATAGACAGCCAAGTTAGATTACACACAAAATTCAAGTAAATATCGCCACAGAGACTGCAAAATTATATTTCAATAGATCTAAAAAGAAACAGAGCTGCCTCAATTTCAGTACATGTAAAAACAATACACACTCTAACCGAGGGTTGTAAAATTGAGTTAAATGTTTCACCCAATCAGATGGAGAAGGAATCTCATCAGAAGATTTATCTAACGTCTGATGAGCCCACGGGTTAGAGAAAAATGTATCCAACACTCAGCTTTATTGGGGTTGCATGCTGCAAACACTAGATTTAACTACTCTGCTCCTCTCCAGGATTTATGGTGCCTCAATAAGGGCCCTGCTGTAGTTCTCTCTTGTTTGTGGGTAATTGAGGCTATTGCTAAAGGGGTCTTTTAATGATTTTAGAGAATCAACTTCTTCAAGTCTCTACATTCCTAGGTATACCATCTTGGAAAATGATTGTACCCACAAGACATTCGACATTTTAATGTTTGAAACTCTCCAATTGCCACCTTAATGTCATCAAAAGCTTATAAGGCTGGCTCTTCCCATGGATTGTATAATTCCAGTGCACCACAGACCTAGCACTTCCCCGGATATCTGGAAAGAGACTGGCAAGGAAATGTGTGAGGATGCGTGCAAATATATTAATTCTTAGTCACAAAACGCTGCAATGTTAGGAGAAGAGCCACTGGAACTTGAAGCCTAATTTCAACTCCCATCCTGCTCTGGTTGTGCCCTGACACATGATAATTAATACACACTGAGCTGCTGCAAAACTGCACCCTTAATTGCCTTTCACAGACCAGTTGGGGCTGATTAACCTAGCAAGGCGCCGGCATATCACACTCCGCATGAGGGAAATTCTTTAGGTACAGGAGTCAGTCAAATGTATGATATTGTGTTATTAAACATGTCCCCACATTATGATTCCCAGGGCAATCTTATGTTCTGTTATGCTCTTCAAATAGGTCTTTCAGAGTTCTCAAGTTTATACCTCGCCATTCGTGAGAAGGCCAACACGACCTCTCTTTGAATTCTGAGACTTTATTTTTTTTTCGTTCCCATTTTACATTAAGGAAAACTACAAGTCCCAAAGCCCCCCGTTTAACCATATGAGGACTAACCTTCTCAGACATGGCAGGCATGGGAAACTTGAGTGATCTGGACTTTTTTTGTGAGTAAACAGACGATATAATAACTCATCTGGATCGATTGTCAGAGAATCAAATCTGAATGTACCCTCTGCAAGCTGGGCACTGCTTTTGCACTTTTCTCCATTTAGGATTTTATTTTGTATTGTACTGTTTAAGTGTGAACCTAGATCTAGAGAAGTGGGCACTGTACAGAGTGTGAGAAGCCAGCATTTGGGTTGTAATTTTTTAACAGTAGCGCTGTGCTGTGAATTGAGGTCTGTGCATCAGTATGTGCATCCATTGGAATTAGTCCTTTGTCGGGTATTGAAAAAGCCATGTTTTGAGAGATTTGTGAAGGCATTCTGAGCTGACACCGGGGTTGAGTTCGACACGGTTAGTGCATGGCAAGAGAAGGATTATGTGCAGGTCCTCTTGTTTGCGGACGAGTTGTGATTCAAGCCGGTTGGTCGATTTGATGCACGACGAGTGTGTGCCACCCAATATGTGGAGTTTAGCCACCAGGTACGCTGGTGTGCTGCTCGTGACTGCTTTGTAGATGATACATGCAGTCCTGAACAGTATAGTAGCCTGGAGAGGAAGCCAATGTAATTCGTATAGGATCGAAGTGATTTCCGTTCACCCACAATAAGATGCTGTAGAGTGGTGGACTGCTTTTAGGGGAGCCAAGCAAGCTTCTGGCATCCCCGTCAAGAGGGTGTTTCCCCTATTGATGTGCAAGACCACAAGGGCCTGCACTACGGTCTGGAAGTCCTGCGGCAGACTGAAGGGTTTGATTTTGCGAAGGATGAAGAGTCAGAGCCAGGCTGTTTAGGTTTTCTTTGGTATGTGTTTCTGAAAGGACAGACTGCTGTCAAAGGTAAAGTCCAGCCCTACAGATAATGGGGTCTATTGACCACTTGCACTCCCTAAAAAGATGCAAATTATCCCCAAAAATAAAAACAGGGAGTAAAAATACTCCCAACCAAAAAATAGTAAACAGACATGTAGGACCTTGTGCTCCTGCCTTCACCCACATATTTCCATGGGAATGTTTGGACCAGTAGTGCACATAGTACCACAGGAAGAAACTACTATTATTACTGCCTGATTGGAAGAAGTAAACATGTATCTTGTTTAACGTGTATGAATAACTAGGTGCAAAGGAGTCATTATTACAAAAACATTTCCGTTTTCCAGTTAAAACATTTCTACTTGCTTATAAAATACTCGCATTTGGAATTGGACTTATTGGGAATCATTTTACTCTCAACTTTAGAAAACAGGGAGGAAATACTCCTGCTTCAAAATCCTAACTGCAGCACTGGTAAAGCCTAAGGATATTGCTGAGTCTGAGTGTTGTGGATCAAATCCTTCTAGGCGCATATCATTGAGCTATTGTTGGGAAAATGTTAGCGGGCGGGCCAATGAGGATGGATTCAGTCTTGTATGGGTTTAGTTTGAGGTGGGCAGTCTACATCTAGGAATGCATGATGGCTAGGTAATCACGGAAACAAATGATGTTCTGTGCGCTATTTACTCTCATGTAAAACTGAGTACCATCTGCATATTGGTGTATGGCTTTATTGGGATCTTTAAGGAGAGTGCCCAAAAGCATTGGTGAGAGGATAGAGCCTAGGGAGACTCAGCAGGAGACAAGAAATAGGTTAGAATGCAACAACTATATCTGGACATCCGGGTGTCTGCTGAGAGGTAGGAGGTAAACCAATTCAGGACAGAGCCTGAGAATCCCCACTTGTCAGCAAGGAGGGTGGGGAGGATGCAGTGGTCGACAGTGTTGAATGCAGCCGAGAGATCAAGAGGGACAAGGAGGCATGAGTCACCTTTATGCATGATTTGGAGGGCATCATCCACCAACTGGATGGTGGCTGTCTCTTTCCAAGATTTTGCCAATAAACAGGAGGTTCGTGATGGCCCGGTAGTTGGCCAGATCGTCTGGATCTAGGTTTGGTTTTTTCAAAGAGGGCTCATATGAGACCAGTCTTGAGGGTTTCTGGGAATTACCCTTCTGTGTGGTAGGCATTAATAATTCTGAGAAGTGTGTTGAGTGCCGTGCCCATCCATTGTTTAATTATGGAGGCCGGGATGATATTGTCAGAGTAAGAAGTAGGTTTGAGGGAGGCAATTGTTATTAGGAGAATGCGTGGGAGAGAGAGGAAAGAATTCAGTCCCGACGGGTAGTGTGCATGCCGGGTGCAGGGGGGGCTAATGCTGTGGGAGGTAGATTCGATAGTCTGTCGGATTTTGTCTATTTTTTCGATAAAAAATATGTTGATTGCATCCCATTTTGTCTGAGTTGCTGGTACCAATGGGTCAGGTACAATGCTTTACTACTTCAGAGAGGGCTTTGCTCCTGATAGAGGATATTTGTGTTTATGTAGACCCTATTTGCATGAACCAAGCACAGGACACCTATAATGCTTGAGAAATAATGCACATGGTGTACTTCCTTTGTGGATGTATGTAATTACACATTTATGCATGGACAACTCTGCATTAATTCGTTCTCGTCCATCCTTGTCATTCAATGAGCTGAGCGAGTAGGAGTGGAAACTTGCTCATAGTTCTAATTTGCCCTTGTGTTACTGAAACATAAATCCTGCAATAGTGCAACCTTTATTTACTCCCAATGGAAAAGAAGGGCCTAAGGTACGCAGAAGTTTTTTTGGTCCTGAGTCAAATAATATTTTTTTTAAGTGAAAAAGGATCGATTTAGCAAGACCACTCTGTGACTGCACAGAGCAGTCTTTCTAAATCGATCTGCCAGCCCCTGAGATGTACATGTCTGCCCACAGGGGCTTACAGGTATGGCGAGACCCAGAAGAGGAGACACAGGAGTGTCGGGTAAGTGTGTGTTTGTCTGTGTGTTTGTGTTTGTAAGAAACAGTGTGTGTATGCGGTGGGGGCACAGGGTAGCAGGTTGACGTGGAACAAAGGAGGGATTAGGGGGTTAAAACCCTGAATAAAAAAAAACTCCCCGGGTCATGTCCTTTTGCCGCTTTCTGAGGGCAGCACAAAATCGACCGAAACAAATGTATTTTTTTGTACGACCTTCAGAAAGCAGAAAAATTACATAGAACTGTTTTTATGCCCTTATCAACAAGGAAACATGCCTCCCAGATACAATTGTGCATTAGAATGACTGCATTTGTGCTCATTCTTCCCTCTTACCGGTTGAGGGGAAGGCCGGGCAGGAGCCAGGGATTGCAAGCAAGATCTGCAAAAGTATGACTTTTTCACAGCTACTTGTATAACTCATGTAATCCGCGACTCTGATCCAACTTTGCGACTCCAAATGGACAGTATATTCACATTATTTTGCATTTCTCCATTATCACCACGTCCGTCTTCCTCGTCACTGTCGTCACTCTATGCATACTCACCCCATAGAGCAAGGGCTGTGATGGGGAAGACTTGGTCTCGGAGTAATGAAGATTACCGGTAAGTCATCGGGCTATTCTATATGGCCCACCTCAGCACAGCCTACATGCAATTATTTGGGGAAAGGGAGCGACACTGCATACTTGCCAACCCTAACGATTTAGGCAGTAGCATACTGCTTTTTAAGCAGTCCTACCGCCTACCGATTTAGTGGCAACAAATACCGATTTTAGTAAAAAAACACCCTTTTTTCTTTTACAGGATTTCAATATTTTATTAGCCAATATGCAGGCATTGTGTCCATGTGAGTCCAAGCTCTCCAACATTTTAATTCCCATTCACAACACAATCTATTTTGCTCGATATTCCATCTCTGTACACAGACCGGATGACAGCTGAAACTGAAAGCACCCAAATTATCATTTTGCCAAACCAATCAAAATGAAAAGCTAGAATTGGCGTTTAAAAGTGGCATCCGTTTGGACACGTATGAACCAGCTGCAACTTGAATGCCATGTTCCAAAGATACCAAACCCAGCGGTTGCACCAACTTGGATAGCACCAACAGTAATGTTTTAGACTGCTATATAGTATCTCGAGGGGCCCCTTTTCCTAGCGGAGGTCCAAAAGACGGACAGGAGTAGGAATGACTTGTCAAATAGTTAACATCTGCAGCTGCAGACAACAGCAACATTTCAGCATGGTTTAACCGGCCAACATGGAGTCACCTTCACACTAACCAGCAGAGCAACAAGTCCTTTCAAGTAGCATGTTCAATACACAGGGTAATGCACTGGTGTCTTTACAGTGCCACCGAACCAGAAAATCTATTCAAACAAACAGAAAACAGTACTGGTGGTTCCGCAAGAACTGCATCCTTAAAAGAAGTACTTACAGTGTATAAAAGTTCACTTGCTTAGGTATTTGAAATACAACTTTATTATGGTCTAAACGAAAAAAGGAACGGGAATGACAGTAACAAACAGGGTTCACCACTGAAGTGATGTGACTGTAGCAGTCTGTAAAGTAGATTTGAAACTTGAGGGGTAAAGTAATTGCAGTCCAAAACAGCTAAATACGCAGGTCCAAAATATGAAGGAATTAATTTTACTGCCACATTCACTCCGAAGCCCATTCATCTCCTTCAGCATCCCAAAAATTAAGCACATGTTCTGCTCAGCTAGATAATAAAGTTGCAAACACTCTGCACCATCGACATCACAGGACAGTTGCCTACAAAACTAGACTTCTGACGCTGGGCTCCAGCTGCGCTCCCTCACAGATCGTCGTCTTCATCTGGCTGTGCAGTATTTTGGGCAATCTGTAAATCTTGTTCATACTGTGCTGCCAATGCTGGGTCCATAACAACTTCAGTGGGTGCGAGGGCAGGCATTACTACAAACTCCAAGTTCGGATTACCAATTAGCTTTCTTGCAAGCCACAGGAAGGGTTTTTCAAAGTTGTAGTTACTCTTGGCAGAAATATCGTAGTACTGGAGAAAGACTATGGATTTTGCCTTCACCTTCCTGTCTTTAATATCCACTTTGTTGCCACAGAGCACAATGGGGATGTTTTCACAGACTCGTACGAGATCTCGATGCCAGTTGGGGACATTTTTGTATGTGACTCTTGATGTGACGTCAAACATGATTGTTTTATTTTTTGGCCTGGATTTAGCAGCCTGCTGAGCCATGGTTGCAGGGTGCGCAAGTACACAGAATCCGAGGAGCGTTCTTCAGTGGGGATGTGTCCAAGCTGCTGCTTTTATAATGGTGTGTTCTTACTGGCAGCAGTTAGCAGACCAGTGCGCCAGTGCAACCTCCCAGACTGTCAGAGGCGCCCGTAAGAGCCGCTCCAGCACTTCTGGATATCAACAGCCACATGGTTCACTGTACCTCAGCTCCCCAGTGCCAGTCATCTACATGCTTGGGCGAGCAGCTGAAGCAATGGCAAGCCACTCCTCCTAATGAGTTCTGACAGGTGTGAGCTTGCGCCAGGAGCCGGGGGGAACCGAACGTTTCAGCCCCGCCCTGCGCAAGTCTCGCCCTTCCACCCGCCTGCAAGTGCAATATGCTATGTCTTCAGCGTAGCTGCACAACGCAGCGCCCCTCTCTCCGGCACCTGCTACCTACTTGCCAACCCTACTGATTTAGGCGGTAGGATACCGCTTTTTAAGCAGTCCTAAAGCCTACCAATTTAGTGGCAACAAATACCAATTTTTTTCAACATTTTTGAAACTTTAAGATTCCTACAGATTTTTGGTCACAGAATGTTGGCATGTATGACACTGTAGCCTCCAACAGCATAGCTGAAGGTAAGTGGGTGGTTGGGGGGGTGAGCCCTGCAACAGCATGACCCATCAGAGCTCTTACCAGTTGTATTTGTGTAACTGAAACTGGCAACAGCCGGACCCCAGCCTGTTCATCTGTATCCGCCTGGAGATTTAAAAAAAGCACAGAGTGGCAGGGTTTTGATCTCCCCTTTAGGGAGTAGGGGAGCATTTTGGAAATGTTCAGATAACTTCTGAAAAATAAAGAGGGAGGCGAGTGAAGAGAAAAAGTAGACTGCTGAAGAAGTGCATGGGTTTGCAGAGAGGGCGAGGAGGAGAGGAGGCCTCTGCGGGTTGCGAGGTGGGAAAGCCAAGAATGAGCGCGGGAGCTGCTGCCTTTGAGAGAAGAGTTGACTAGGGTTAAACAGATGCTACACCAGGAGGCTGTAAGGACAGATGGAAATGTATTAGAGAGGGGCGGGGTGAGGCTGCACAGACAGATGACGTGCAGTGATGTCCACTGGAGAGTGTTGGGGAGACATTGGGTAAGAAGATATGCTGGGGGACTGGCGAGCAAAGACAAAGAAGATAGCGAGGGGAAGAAGGCACAGAGTCAGCACGAAGGAGAGCAAGAGAGAGACAATGGAGTGAGGTTTATTTATTTATTTATTGAACTTTGTATAGCGCACTACAGCCCAAAGGCATCGAGGCACAGTTGCAGGAAGACTGGGCCTGCCCTGACAGAGACTGCCCGTGGTCGCCGTACCCATGCATGGATGCAAACTTGCAGTTCAGTCATTTGTGGGGAACCTGGGGTAATATTAATTTAGGGAAGATTGGGGGTGCACTGGCATTATTTTCAGGGTGATTCGGGGACTATTTATATATTTCAAATACATTTCGGAGACCGTATTTCACATTTCATGAAGATTTAAGTAAGATCCAACATTTAGGGGCAATTATTAATTTCCAATAACATAAGAAACAGTTGGATCAGGAAAAAGGGCCAATAATATAATAGCGTTGATTAGAAATTGGGGGTAATGCCATGCATTCAGAAATCAGTCTCTGGCAACTTTGAAGCCAGTTTATCCATTCCACCAAGATTCCTAAATAACTGATATCATCTGAGCCCAAGACTATGTGCTGGCAGTCCCTGCGATGGCATCTAATAGGCTGGGGTACTCGTTTTTCAGTTCCCGAGGCGCAGTCACTTTGTCGGGTCACGCCCTCATAGGCTGCAGGCGGACATTCTTGGAGTCTAACAATGGACACCGCTTGCAGATTCCATCCTAGATGCCTCTCGATGCCTCTCTCTGCGAGTAGTGTGCATTTTGGCATTGCCAGATTCCACCCCTCAGCTGAGCCGCTCTTGTCATGTGGAGCTTTGTTCTCACCTCCTGTTCCCTCTTATTGCCTTGCCAAGTACTCCTGCGCCGTGTGTATTGCTTGTTTTCTGTATCACACGTTCATTTCTACACTGGCCCCTCTTAATCCGCTTGACTCACGCGTCTTAACTATTGGTCGCTTTCTGGTTTATCTACAGTTTAACTCGCTAATCCCTTTTGACCTCATCTCCTGTTTTGATGATGGCTTCTCATGAGTGTGATACAGTGAACAATGTGTGTCCTGTAATTTGACTAATGCCTGTTTTCTAAACTCAGCGCAGCCATTTGTAAGCACCTTTCCACACTTGGGTTCGCTAGAGTTCCTACAGATGAGAATGTTAATAGTACGCTACGTGAGCTGGTGAGATTATATGTATGTCTTATAAATTCAAATAAAAAGGTGTCTTTTTGGAAGACCGGCAGCTCCATCCTACCCTTCTGGAATAAGGCCATGAGGAATTATGTTTTTCCCTGACCTGGCTATCCCGGTACTCCCCTAATGAACTCTCACATGAGGCCTCATCAGGGATGCAATCCCGAAGCTGCTCGGTGTGATGTTGCTCAAATGCTTGCTTGTTTCCTCTGTTAGACTCCTCCCATGGCAGCGCTGGCTGGTGGCAGGCATTGCATTATTGTCGGGTAGAGCCTGCTGTACCCCATGGTTGTCCCCAACAGGAACCCAGTTTACCTGCAGTACCAACACCAATGGGCAGACATCCTTCGTACAAGAGAGTGGGTGGGATACGGATATTGCTATATAAGGTCCAGGCTACTGCCTGGATCCAGGAGCAAGGGCTACTATTGCCAAAAACAAACATGATCTGCTTGTGGGTGGTGTTTGAAGTCAAGATCTGAACAACACCTGAGAAAAAGCCTTCAAACACTGCTCTAAAAGTCAAATGAAGCAGCCCCCCTCCCCCATGGATTCGGTGGACGTCAAATGTTGAATGCATCACTCTAATTCGGACCTGAATTTGCCACACAGCCCCAAATGTCCAATTTACCCTGTCAGCTAGCATTCTTACCTGCCAAACCTGTGGAAGTGCCTCAAAGCCCGGAAGGAGAGCTCAGCGGCAACGTGTTCGCCTTGGAAGCACGACGACACGAAGCAACACAGGTTCGATCCCCGTGTCCGCGCTTAGAAACCTCTTGGTATTTAAGCACGTTAGAATTACGCAACTAAGACAACAATTACGCTACCATTCCTGTAACAGCGCCTCGATGCCCGCGGTCTGTGTGAGCGCTTTAAAAATGCAAACAAATAAAAAGCACAGAAGAAAATGCCTAGCTGAAAAGGACTCATGCACTCCTTCAATAACTGTTTGGACAGTGAAGCAATGCCCCGTATCCATGCACATCATACTTCTGTCAAAAGGAGCGAGATCATAGCATGATCATTTCTACCTTTGACCTGGTAGGATGCCCTGAATTGCACACTCTCAGAAATTCCTTGGGCTTGCTGCCCACTCCTTGTGCTAGCCTGACACTAACATGTGAATGCACAGGACACAGGGAGCATTGCCAGCCATGTGAGCTGAAGGCATGCAATTGCTAGCCAAGAAAGAGGAATATGCAACAGCAGAGTTGCGTGCTGGAACCGTGTACCTCCAGAAGCCTTGATTGACCTGGATAATTTGACGAGACTGATTATGAAAAGATTACAGCTCAGAGACCAAGAAAACTGATAACTGTCAGTGTCTGTGGCTTGCAGTTACGAGGCTTAACCCAAGATACATCCAGCATGCGCACAGCACCAGGGCTCTCATCTACCCTGCAAAACAAAATATGTGAGATACCAGGTTTGATGCTGTGGTGCCTGAAATGTGAGGAGCAATTCCTGTGTTCATTGTCACTAGCACTGTGCATCGCAGCAAGAACTGCAGTGTAGCTACCTTGTTTCTGGTGTTGACGCATCACTGGTTCTTCCCGGGGTCTCAGGCTGCTTGCTTTTCACTTGATGATTCCAGCAACGCTTCATTCAGCTTCTCGTTTCGCCTGCGTGGCTATGCAGAGACCTGGGGCTGATGGTTTCTGGTGCCGCTGTCAGACTGCACGGTTCACCTCCTAGAGGTCAAGCCACTGCCTGGGCTTCCCCAGTTGTCAAGAGAGTCGGCTTCCTGATGGCTCACAGAGTGCTTCCTCGACTGCTTCTGCTTCTTGTTGTCCTCTCCTCCGGGCACCAGCTTCTTCCCATGGCTCTCAGTTACCCAGGTTTGAACTTTCCGGGATGTACTGGCTTGATGCTGGCCTCCTCCTATAGCAAGTCCTTTCTCCATTTTTATCATCTGTGGCTGGTTCCTCCCCAGCAGAGGATCATAGTCCTCCCATTGTTTCTAGGATACATTCTTTCTTCCTCCCTGAAAGCCAACTCGTCCAAGTACTATTTCGTTCCATTCGTGAAGGCATAATGAAGTACGACACAGACAACAGACTTCAAGTTTAAATAAAAGATGTTTATTTAACTGAAATGTCAGGATGGTTGACGGCCTAACCTCACCTATACTAATGTGGGTTTTCCCTATCTGAACAAAACTAAGGAAAGTCTGTGTCAAAGAGTTCAACTCAAAAGTCTGTCCATGTCCAAAACCTATCAATGCCCTCAAAACTATAGTAAACCAACGTGTAGGGATGTCAAACTCAAAAGAAACAGTTATTAACCAAATGTTCTGAGCTGCTTAGAGCTCACAGCTTTCTCTCAGCCACTCTTCCCCAAGCATAAGAAAGTTTCATGAAAGAAAAAGTCTCAAAGGTTACCTTCTCCAGTTCAAGGCAATATAGTTCATGACCAATCCTTGGGGTTCCCATCCCCAAGTTCTAAGTAGTACAATCCAAAACGAAAAGGGCCTCAGGACTCCATTCCCAAGAAGACAAGTATAGCTCAAAAGTTTTGCAGTGGTTTTGTTAAACTTGTTTCTTGATGTCTTTAGCTTTCACCATTTAGGATTCCCTTGTCTAGGCGCAGTTGTCAGACCACACAATCCGTCCATCACAGGTTGCGCAACCAGGATCCCTGGACTCTTGTTTGGGCTTGTTTCGGGGCGGGGCCTTAGTTTTCACCATTCAGGGTCCTCTGGTCTAGGCGCAGTTGTCAGACCACAGAGTCCACGCTGTCGCACATCACGCAACCAGGGTCCCTGCACTTCTTAGCCCCACATACAAGTTCCTTGATTCTTGCTCCTGTGCGCCAGGTCACCCTTACTTGACTTCTCTTTACTGGCCTCCTGGCTTTACGGTGCAATCTTCTATTTCTTTGTCTTCTCCTATATTGCCTCGTGGCCCTCCCACCATGTGTCACACCCCTTTACCAAGCTGTTGCCTTGCCACACTTCATTCACTCATCAAAGTTCACTGTTCATGTTTTCTTGAGCCTTTAATTTAGTCAACAGTAAGGTTAGATGTAATTTGCAGTGCGACATAGGTTTTCCTTGATTTGTATTTCAGTTCAGAGTTCAAAAGTGTTCCTTTGTTGCTCAATTAGGTTCAAGTTTTAAGGTTCACCCACGTTGTTTCAAGGTTAAAGCATTTTGTAGTTCGCTATTGAATGTGCTTCTTTGCTTCAATGGGAAGTTTCCCTGTACTGCAGTATTCAAAAGGTATTGGTTTTATTTCAGTGTAAAAGTTTCCTATAGGTCGGTATTCAGTATACCTTGGATTCTTGTAATGTTAAGTTGTCATATAGTTTAGTATTCAGTATACCTTAGATCCTGAAAAAATACCAAAAATTGTAAATAAGTATATATATATCTGGTAGTGGGGTAAGGGGTTTAAATGGGTGGAGATGGGGTTAGAAGGGTAGGAAAACAGGGGGCTTGCAGGGACGTCCCGCAAATAAAAAAGAACAAGCCTGTATTTTTTCAGGATTTTGTACCTCTGTGAAATTTACCACTCTGAATTTTACTTCGGTAAAATCACATGTAACTGTTAAGTTTTCATATAGATCGGTATTCAGAATAACTAGATAACTTGCAATGTTACGTTTTCATGTAATTCGGTATTCATTATACCTGGGTTTCTTGTAATGTTACGTTTTCATATAGTTCGGTATTCAATATATGGACGGGCACTTGCCTGCGGTCCTGTTCGGAGGTCACTGGTTCTTGTGTGTCCCTCTGACACTCAGCAGCGGTCTGCTCCTCTTGCCTGCGTTTCTGTTTGGAGCTCTCCGGTGTCAACATGCCCCTCTGACATTCACCCGCGGCTTGCTCCTGCTCCTGGCGGCTTCTGCTGCTGCTGCCTCTGCTCTGCTTCTGGGGTGGGGAACGCCACCAATGTGAGCCGTGATCGCCCTGCTGCTTCCTCATGGACGGGGACAGCGTCCTCAAAACTTCGGGTATGCCGGCGTCCTGGTTTGGCATCCAGACCCGTCCGCAGTTGCTCCCACGACAAGCGGGTCCCCTGCTTCTCCTGCACGATCCTCCTTGCAAGTTCTTCTCGGGTTTCTCTGCTGTCTTCTACACAGGATTCTCGGGAATCTCTCTTCTGCCTCTCGCCTCTGCTTTTAAATACCTGCAGCCTTCCAACAGGCTGCAGGTGTGCTTGGCCAATTGGATCGGCCAAACCATAGTTAGGCAGACATGCCTGACCTTCCCAGTGTTTGGGATGCAGCTTCATGGTTTCAGTACCTAAGTGGTGAAGGGAGGTCATCTTCACTACTCTAAGTTGCCTCTTTTTCGTCTCATTACTGTAAAATGTTATGTGTGGAATAATAGGGGGAACTGGCTTGTAACAGCCCATAAAAGTATAAGGGCATCCCACTCCCAATCTTCAAGGACCCTCGACCCTGGTGATCCTCCCTTGCTTCTCCACCCCCAGGGTCAGGATCCACAAGTGATAGCCTTTCCCTGGCCACTTGCAT
This sequence comes from Ambystoma mexicanum, assembly GCF_040938575.1. NCBI lineage: Eukaryota > Metazoa > Chordata > Amphibia > Caudata > Ambystomatidae > Ambystoma > Ambystoma mexicanum. Next base: position 1,102,202,047 of record NC_090927.1, read on the forward strand.
GGAGGATCCAAGGGGAGTAGGAGTGAGACCACCATCAGGTTTCCCACACATCCCACTGTCAGTCTTTATGTTTCTTTTACTCCTCTTCTTCGTCTCAGTGATTTCAGATCTTGATAGAGTAAAAGGTGATTCACTATAATAACAGACAGTAGTTTGCTCAGGTTGAGACTTCTCAGGACCTGGAGGTATTTAAAGTCTCATAGAGAAGAGGATTTGGGAGTTCCTTCATAGAACGGGGGTCCTTATCCCCAAGAGGGGAGTCTCTTTCTGTGAGGTCCCAGAGACCTCCACACCCAGCGGAAATATTGCATAGTGGGCTCACCTCCTTAGCCTCACAGGGAAGGTTTCCCCTCTGGGGAGAAGTGACGAGATCCTGTGAATCATCACATTTACCACATATCTTCACTATCCCCTGAATGTGTATTAACATACATATTGATTTGATGATTAACGTGTTTTTTATGCAGTGTTTAGTAATACATTATATGAAATAAGTTAAACAGAATGACACGATTAGGGTGCATTTCTTTTGTTTTGTTTGCCAGACTAATAGATCTTCACTTTTCATCCATCCAGGTGATTTTTCCAAGCCATCCTCATTACAGGTCACTAAAAGCATTAACATGCAGGCTCTTCATCAAGGTCAAGGTTGTTCAAGCTGGGTCCTGTTTTCCATAGTTGCTTTGGTGGGTGGCTTAATCAGAGGCATGGAACGAAGGGTTATTTTCGCTACCTGCCCAAATCTTCAATTAGAAACACATCTAAGATAGAACGGATGGTGCGCCGGTTGTGGCACAACCTTGATTGGAGGGATAAGGTTTAATCAGTTGTCATAGTGGCACATAAAATGTTTGTTGATTAGTTTGCGGTTCTTTTGGAATCAGGTGCTTTGCGCACAAGTTCTCGCATGGCTTGGTGCGTCTTCCAGTGGACTACAATGCAGTGGATCATGACATAAACAAGCTGGGAGGAAATTGCTTGTGGTTGCTGTTGGCTCTAGATATACGTTTTTGCAACTTTTGTCTTCAGCTTCACATCAAGGTGACGGTAGAATGTATAACGTGGTTACTCAATCTGGCGGCTGTCTGGTGCTCGCTCCAGTCTGCAGTGCTTGGGCACGAGCGTCTGGAGGCTCCAATGTGCATTGTTTCTTAGTCTTCAGGAGCTGTGGCGTCTGTTGAGGTTAGAACTATTTACATCCTGCCTAAATACTCAAACTCCAGATTTTTTCAGTTGGAGACTAGGCCCATTATCCAGTGCGGCGTTGGCCTTCTTCCAGCAGCGGTGGACAGAGAGGCACATTCCATTCCCTCTGTTCATGATGATAGCACACACGCTTTCTCAGGTGCAGTTGCAGGGCATGATGTTGGTGCAAGTGACTCCTTTTTGAATGGCTCGACCATGGTACGACTTGTAGTGGCAAAAGGCCATGGAAACTCTGATTCTACTTCCGGTTTTCAAAGATCTCTTGTTGGACCAGCATCTGCATCCTCATCTGGTGGTCCTAGAAGGGCCTCTACAACTGATGCCATGGCTGGTGTAGGGAACACTCATCCCCTGAGACCATTTCAGAGACAGCTTCGGCTCTCATCAGACAATCACGCGCCCCCTGTACACTCAAAGCTTATGATGCGGCCAGTAGAGTACAGGTTCGCTGGTACATGCAGAGTCGATTGGATCATTTTCATGCCAAATTAACTTGGGTGGAAAACGTTCTGGCTGGTTTCTGTCTCACCAGACACACCTTGGTTGTGGGTTTTCCGATAACATAGCACGCACTAATCTGCAGTGAGTTGAAGGATATCAGGCTGCCTCGGTTCCACCTTCCTACAAATATTCTTGTTAATGTGACGTTAACCTGTTGCGATCCATTGTCTGGGTCTGGCCTGTCAACTTAGAGATGTCCCTTCGGGCCCTTGCTGATATACTGATAATTTTAATGTGCCCGATTTTCTTCAGGAATGTGACTGATGTCAGGGCTTTTCGCCTGTGGGGGTGGTTCCATGTCCACCGCAGAACTAAGATGGATTCTATGGTTATTTCCTTTTCATGTTTTCCTCCCTTTCCTCACCTTTGAGAAGCCCAGTGTCTGTGTACCGATGAGTGGATTTGCCTCTAACGTCCGGGAATTGTCCTCAGCAGATAGCATAAGGACTCTAATGCTACTAAAACATTGCCGCCTCTGATGTGAAAGATGTCAGATGTGTGCAGAACTGAACAGGGACTAGAACATGCATCCAAAATAAGAAAAACATAAACACTGAAAACAAAATGTAAAACACATAAATCACAAATTCATGTATGGTAATCCTAGCCTCCCAATCCTATTGGTCTGTGTCATTGTGTTTATTCCCGCAAACATATATAAAAACATGTGTTTTCTCGATAACTTAATTATGACATGCTATATTTAGATCTCTATATCCACAGTTTCTGCGTTTCTCTAACATCTTGTCACATGTGCTATTCCATGGTTTAAATTGACTTATACGTTTGACTTAAATAGTTTTACTGTGCAATTTAAATGGTTTAATTTACATCTGAATCCAATAAAATGTATACAATTAAAACAAATAATGGAACGCAAATACGAATTGATGAACAAAGTCATCAAACATATGTTCGTATTTTGAAAGTATAGGAGGCCAGTCCAGGGGAGAATGTTCATCATTCTTGGGTTGTGACAGAGAGCCGGCATCCTATCAGTGCCTCAGGCCTGTATTATGCAACACTGTTTCTTTATTTGCTTACTCAGCAGTATGAAATGAAACAAAAGAAAACTACAGAACCCATAGCCCCCGTCCCCTTTACAACCTTTATAACACATAATGCAGTCTGACCAATCCGGAACACGGCCCCTTAAAGTGATTCCTCTTTTCCCAAACGAACGCGTCATATCTCTGTCGCATCCTGTGGAAAAAAAAGGAAAGTTGCCAGGAATGCCCATATCCAACAAGAAAGCCCAGAACCTCTGGAGTCTGCCTCAGAAGAACACATGGTCAAGGTAGAATCCATCTATCAGAGAAACACAGTCAAAGAGCCAGTAGGTTGGCAACCAGGGGAGGGATAACCCATGCCTTCATGCCATTAATAGAATTTCGACTCTCGTCACAAGCTCAGAATAACCAACATTCTATGGCACGGCACAGAGGCTTCCTGTTATGCACGTTTAAGGGCCACCCCCAAAACTGAATGAGAAGTGCTACAGTAGGTTTCAAATAAAATTGATGAAATTGCCTATCGATGGACCAGTCTGCCGACTGAAGAATGCCCTTGAGCATGGCTCTAGACCAAGGAACCTGAAAACCATAGCCTCTCTGGCAGAAGGGTCCCAACCAAGGAAACATCAATACCCACATGAACCATCATGCGTCTAGCCAAACTAGTGGAAATACTGGGAGCAAAGGCTTGCTAAAAGAGATAAACTGATCCTAGGACCCTTTTTCACATGAAATCTCCAGTGTTAAGAGCTTTGAAAGAGGTGCCCAGGGCCCCTTTTCAGTATGTTCATCTACGCCTAGTATTCAGATATTGTTTCTCCTAGAGTGGTCTACCATGGCTGTGAATTCTAGGCTCTGATGCGAAAACACATTTTGCTGTTCCTGTACCGCACCATGAAATGGGTTCTCTAAGTTTTGTGTGTTTGAGACTCTTGTTTGCTTGTGCGCTTAGCTTGTTTAGCTGTTGCCTTCGTATGCGTGCCAGTATTTCAGGTTTGCCTACATATTATTTCTTCAATCCATAATCAATCTGTGTGAACCACCCACCCCCATGATGTTTTCACTAATACCCTGAATTGTCACCTCTTAAATTACTTGAATCCCATACTTACTTTTTTATGCATTGCAGGATATGTTGTGTCCCCTTCGTATTCAGCTCCATCCCGGCACCAGGTGACTTATCCCATTCTTGCTATGTCAAGCCAGTCGCTGCAGTCCTCTCTGACTCCCTCACATCCATGAACCTGACATAGCAGCTGGCAAGCTGATGGCTTCCTCAGCAGGCCGCCTTCACCTCATTCATCCCTCCTGTCCTGTGGCTCAAATGTCTAGTCTCTGTACACTGCCCTTCCCCCTTCTCGCGCGTGGTTGTACAGTTTCTCCAGGGAGAGAAAGCCTGTGCTTTGATAACCGTTACAATGCACAGGTTCTCAACGCAGTAGCAGTCAGTTCAGCCCAGTGGCATGCACGAGACCTGACCTTTGCCGCCTTTATGACACCTGAGGCCTAGCAGGCAAGGTTTGGAGTGAGGCCTTGCAGGCACGGTGTGAATTGGTAGACCAGTGAGGAACCCAGAGTAAGGACACAGATTCAAACACCAAGTTTGTTTGGCTTTCAATTTGCTTTGAAGCTGTGCCACACCAAATAGTATCAGGGCACCATAACATTGTATCTCTGTCTCTAGAAAAAGAAAAAGAAACCAGATTATCACTAAAATCACTTGAACATAGAGCTGACCGAGGAGTATCCGAATGTGTTAACCTACCAGTCGTATGAAAGCTTGCTTCAGTATTTCAGAAACAATTAGACAGTGTCTGTAACAAAATTACTATAGCCCGCAGGAGTATGGGAATGAGCATTACTTCCAAGGTCTTACTCCACCCCACACTACTACAAGAACAGCAGTGATCTCACTCATAAAGGTGAAACAGGCACAAAATGCGGGGTAATTCTCATTCACCTCTTAACATAGCAAGGGCTGAGGGCATGGTACACTGTTTGGGAGCACCCAAAACAATAATAGTATGGTAGGTGCCAAAATAAAGAAATGTCCGATCAAGGTTCTATACAAAGAACTAAAAGGACAAACAAACTATGAGAAACAAGAAAAACCCATCCCTCTAGTGAGATACACAGAGAATGCAGACATTGTGGGAAACGGGCACCCTGGCTATTGAAGAACATGTAAATAGTCTTGTAGAAAGTCAAAGTTCAAGAATATGTTTTTAAGGCATAATGTGGGGTCCTTAATGTCAATAGGCCCCATAGATCAAGGCCCAGAGGACAAACAAACGGATTAATATCATTCTATCTTCTTTCTGGGTCTCAACTGCATCAAGCTCTTGATCTGGGTGCTTTCTAGAGCCTCAAATCGCACTCTAGGTGATGAACTGGCTGGACGGGATACAACAACGCGGTGTAGTTCGGCAAGCAGCAACGGCTTAAAGCTCAAAAAAGCATGGGACAGACAGGCGATGTTTGAGTCAGTGTAGCTTAAAGACTGGACAGGTCTCGATGCGATGAAAGTGGGCATTAGGCTTCAGTGCTTAGAAACGGCAATCACTCAGTGTCCTCAACTCAATGTTTTGATACCGGTCTAGGCGCCAGCTCGAAGGAGCTCACAGCAGTTTGAAGTTGCAGGGAGAGCCAAAGGCAGTTTCTTTTGGGGCATGCATTGCCGGGGGACCCGCCACTAGTTCCCTGAGGGAAGGTGGGGTCATCTTCTGCCTTTTCCAGCTAGGAAGGTTCACTGGACGCTTGCAAGGGTGCCACCCCATCAGGCAAAGTCTTGGGTACTGGTGTCTGGCAGCAGCCAGGCTTTCCTCCAGCAGGTCTCTTCAAATGTTCCCCGGAAGTAGTTAGGAAGTGAGTATACACCCTCCTGACTTCACCCAAGGGATGTGATTTGGGGAGCCTTTAACCCAACAAAGTTTCAGTGAACTCTTGTTCAGGTTGTTCCTAGATGATTCTTCAAGATGGTCTCAAAGATTATTCCCAAAGATGATTCTTAGAGTTGATTGACCTACGGGGTCTCAAAGATTATTCAATTAAAAGGGGGGGCCTCATCCCTTATACAGTAATTTTGCGGCAGTGGATCGCTCCACTACAAGCCTTCTATAAGGGGCCAATCCTTATGGTTGTAACAAAGGTTATTCCTTGTGTTATCATCTCCCAGAGTGCCTTGTCTGCAGGAAGTTGGGGCTGAGGCATATGTAGATGGCACTGCACTTAACCCTCTCCAATGTTTGCCTTAGATCAAAGGGACTCCACTAATTATGTCCCTGGCGTGACTTCCCTATTAAGTGGCAGAGGTTCCTTTCAAACTACTAGCCTCCACCCCACCTCTAAAGGAGTTGTATCATGTCCTCCTGTGAAATGTGTTACAGCTTCCCAACACAGAACAAAGGGCTTCCTGGGCAAGCCACCGTTTGTTTTGAGTGAAATTCCCAGGGCCAAATCCGAATACACAACTGGCTCTGCAGCTGCAAGTCTTAGTGGAAACCAAATGGATACATTCCTGGCATTAGGTTACGTTTTGGCAATTTTAACTGTATACCCCTATATGCCACTATATATGTAATTCAATATAGATTCATATTTACATTTACCAAGGTACCGCCACTAGACAAATGAGGATTTAAAGTTAAAGGTATTTTGAATGTGGGTGCCAGCCCTTTTAAAAGCATCCCATGGCTGTTAGATTTAAATTGATTCCAGCAGGCTGTTTTAGGAAGGCACATGTTACTATGTAGCAATCATGTTGCCAAATCACACTGCAGCTCCTGCTGTGTGATTAAAGGTGGTCAAGCTGAGTACACCTTTTTTTATGTTTTTGAAAATGGCGCTTTGGAAAGTGAGGTCTGATAAGCAGAGCATAGATTTAGGAAAGCAAATCACTATCTTTTTGCATAGCAAAAATGAAAAAAAGTGCAAGGTTGCACACCCTCACAGATGACATTCTGTCACAGTGTCAGTGCCGGAGAAAGGGCGTGTGCCACTGTCATGTGCAGGCATAGACAAAATGTCCAAAAGCGAAACAAGGTGACATTCACATCCGACTTCCCTTTCGCACATATTGTGTTATTTCATGTGCCTCGTTCGCCTGACTCACACATACAGGAGCCCTTCACATATTCTAGAATGTCTTTTCAGATGGCTTTTCCAAAGACCCAATGCATGCTTGGCAATTCACTGATTTCGGGTCAACTCCAATGAGGCAAAACTATGGAATTTTGTGTCTGTATTTGTCCGTATTTAAGCATTAACCACCCGTTCCAAGGGCTGGAACAAGTGGTAAAGGCCCGGGGTCCAAGTTAAATACCCAAGCGCAGCAAGGGCGTTTAACGAGGTATTGCCCAAGTTGATCAAATCTTTTTGATCACATGGCATTTTTGACCTAATTTCACATGCTCTATTTGACCTTATTGTTCACTTACCTGATACAGTCCTTCGTTGACTTACCTGAAACTGCTAGGTAACGCACTTTATTTGCTCTCTTCTTTCAATTCCAATTTCACATGCACTATTTGACCTTCCATATTTATTTACCGTATTTATTGATCGCTAACCTGAAACTGTCCTTTGTTGAAACTTACATGAAACCGCTAGGAAATTGACTTTTTTTCTGGCATAATCCTTTATTTTGAAATGAGGTAGGAAAGTAAAATCGAACTGAACCAGAATTTGGGAATGTTTCACAGGTCTCAAACGTAATCCTTGATCCAACATGTTTACATTTGGCAAGCTGATTTACAGACATGCGTGTAAGTCCTTCTCTGGGATGCATTACTGTAATAAAGAAATGCAATCATTCTAAAAGGTGTGCGAGGTCTGTAGCTCGATGAAATACACCTTGTATTGTCGGATTGTCACTGTGTGCATAGGTCGCTTATGCATTCTTTGCATAGAGAAATGCCCTGTGGAGACAAAACACTGTACAAATGTACATGAGACATAATTTCAGACTTGGGCCAAGCCTTTCTTATTGTTGAAATACTGGTGACGTTGTGCAAAATTGCTAATGTAATGTGTTGGTCAAATTGTGACAAAAGCATCACCATTTGTTTGAAACACTGAAGCGGGCAATCTCTTTCGAATATTATGCAAGTTGAAGAATAAGGTGCTTTGAGAGTAAATGATAAAGAAAAACAATGATGATAGATGGGAAGGAATAAGTGAATTGGCGGTGGCTTGTAGATGTAAAACGAGCAAGGAATGTACGATCAAATTGTTCGTTCGGTCATTTTTGCTTCGGTAATTTCCGTATCGGGCAATCTCGTCACAATCAAACAACCCATATCCGTTTAACGAGGCTATGGTGTGTTACCTCCCATTCCAGTCCTTGGAACAGGTGGTTAACACTATTAACACCCGTCGCATGGGCTGGAACAGGGCTAATTTAAAGTATTTCCTTTCCGTAAACGGGTCGCCTCATGGAGTCCCGTTCACGGAAAGAGAATACTATAGAAACATGGCCGCCATGGAAAAGGAAGGCAGGGCTCTGTACTGAGCCCCTCTTCCATTTCCATGGCAGCCAAACGGGGCAGAGTGGAAGAAGCCGCAGCAGCTGTGCCGGCAGCAATCGCTGCTGTCGCAATGAGTTAAGTGGGAGGGAGGATTGATAAAAATGGGTACGGAGGGTGGGGGGAAGATGGCAGGCGGGCGAACCGGCCATCAGGCGGCTTGGAACGTGGGCTAGATCGGCAGTATCAGCCTGCGTTCCTAGACTCCTGATTGGTTGACTCCCCCTCTCAGGGTAATAATGTTCTTAATAGAACATCCACTTATTTGTTTAGCATGTTAACTTTGGCCCAATCATTGGGGGGGCACTGAGTTAGTGACTCACCTGGGCTACTATAAATATGTGTGGTTGCTCTGCTGTTCTGTCAGAGTTGGCTGCCTCAAAGACTGACATTTTCTACTACTACCCTGCTGATACTGTTGATACCTGTTGATACCTCTACGGCACCCGTCCCCAGCCTAGGTAATTATCTTGACTCTGGCTTTGTTGTGCGTGGTTTTAGGGCCAGTTGCTTGATCTTACTGGGGTGGGGCCTATAATTATTTTATTTCTGGCCAATTTTCCTGTGTATGGTGTGGTATGGAGCTGACTTAGAAAATCCAGGTCTATGTGCGCTCTATTGTTGTATCTCATATACATGCATTGTGTTTGTCTGCCCTCCTGTCACTTGTGGTGTGAGTATGAGTCATCACACCTCCTAGACTTTCGATTAGACAGGATAAGACTGGAGACAGGCTGAATTATTGCTCCACGAGATAGTTAATCATTTGGGGGGCAGCACTGAAACCTGGGTTTTTGTATAGGTATTCCATGAAAAATACATGCGCAAATGAGATAAATGCATGTTTTGCGTTGTTCGAAGCAAATCGTGATGCAAAGGGCATGGGCGGATAAGAGAAAATAATAACTTTTTACGTAAGTACATGCTCAAAAGAAGTGAAGCATGCGCTTCTGGAAAATTGAGGTGTGTCGTCATTGCGCATGCATGATTTCTGCGCATGCACGGTCGAGAGAAAGGGCCAGATTCATTGCATTTTTTGCACGGTTCAAAGTGACTTTGCACTGCTGAAAAGTGACTTTGCACTGCCAATACAAACCCTGATTCATGGAACTGTGCAAAGTGTATTTCTGCAGTGCAACGTCTGTGCAAAGTCAGAGCATAATCATTTTTGCAATACGAAATGACTAGAAAACGGCAGATCTGTAACACTTGTGCATTAACTAGCTGGCATTTTGTATAAATATATATATATATATATATATATATATATATATATGTATATATATATAATGTGTGCAATTTACGACCTCATTGGTAGGTTGTTTTAAAGCAGCTTTTGCGTTGGCAATGCCAGGTTTTGTTTGCACATGACAGGCACAAACGTTGATAATTAGAGAGAGGAAGAGTTGCATACTGAGAACAATGGATAATGCAGCACTTTCAGAATTAAATGTTTAATGTGACTTTTTTGTCAGCCTTTTTCAGTCATCATTACAATACAAAGGCAGAAGAGGGTTCTACCTTTTAATGTCCCCAATACATCACCCTGGCGACCAGCTAGCTGCTCAGTACAGGTGTGAATGCTGTCAATCATTCTGTACCCCCTCTCTGGCCCCTGTCTGATCATGTAGTCCCTGTTTCTTGCTTGTCCGATAACTACAGTCTCAGACGATGTGGAATTATGATCATCACCACCTCGGTTTATCAGCGCTTAGGACTATAAATATCACCCTGTCACAGTGACCAGGTCTAATCAAGGATGTTTCTGTCCTCCCAGAATCCCACTGTGTAATATAATAATAGTATTGTATAGAGGTATTTCATGCCAGACTCCTCCACCTTCTAAGAAATATAATAACGTTATTATTTCCTCATTTTTAATGATACTTGATTATCGAAAATCGGAGGAAAGAAAGGATAAACCAGCCCTGCTGTGGGATTCGAACCTGCGAAGTGATACCAATTACAGGATTCAACATTAAGATTGGATAAGCAGGAGCTAAAAGTAACTCATGGGTACTGAGCATTAACCAGTGACTAGGACCTACCACTGGCGACCCAGGAGCAAGTACATAACATTCTGCAAATCTAACTTCCAGATAAGATGGAAACCTATAATTGTCCGCCTTAAGTTATGACCCATTATGCTTTAAATGTTGTTTAGATGTTCCCTAATGTTTATTTATAGATTGTCCCAAATGCACATAGTTAAATTCACTTAGGTTTGGGTGTGTGTTTGCTATCATTTGCCCTGGGGAGCCAAAGTTAGCTCCTCGTAGCTGGTGGTGACAAGCTAACCAGGCTCTTCTAGGCTACAAGCAGGAGTTAAATAGCTCCCAGCTCCCCTCAATTTCGAACCCTGTTCAGTGCTTTAGCAGTATAGCTACCCACCCTGGCCTTAAACCCTTAAATACAGAAAGTGAAATGAAATTCCTCCCTTTATGTTGAGGACACAACCAGGGCTGTAAGAGGGCCAGGGATAGCTGTGGCAGTCTCGTAAAACTCTGCCTGAGCCAGGGCTGCCTTGGTCTCTCTACTGATAACCATCTAACATAATGTTGACTATGCACGGCCAGTACATGTGTGAAAGCATGAAAAAGTGCTTTATAGCAAAATACAAGTAGTGAAAGGAATGAATTTAGGGCTGTTACCAATGTGAAAGCATTAACAATGATTATTTACAAGCAGTAAAAGAAAGGCATTTGGGACTGAAAGTAGTTCTCTGATCACACAGGACAACCCAAAACTCACATATAAATGCTGAAGCTGATGAGTATAAATGCCTCACGGTTTCCAATTGTTTACTGTTAGGGTGAGTGCTGGGACAAAAAAATCTGTTCCAAGTGCAGTGTGCATTATGCGTGCAAACAGATGACATGCTTGAACCACTTTGAAATACGTATTTGTCAAATAAGAACATATGTGCTCATTTTCTATGTTCCCAGAGTACTCTCTGATGTTATGTAAAGGAAGGAGGAGCCCACACTGGTGATTGGTGCACCCTCCCCTATGTCAAAGAGAAGTATTTACAGAATACGGGTGATTTATTCAATCAATTAATTGTTCTCTACGGAGTGAGAGTGATTTATTTACAGGCAGCGATTTATTCACAAAACATGACAGAGAGAGAGTTATTTACAAGATGCAGACTGGAGGCAAACAAGACCACCTTCAACAACAAAGAGTGACCCGAAATACCTGTTGGCAGGTTCTCATGATGTATTGTTTGGGATCTGAGCCACCGGCCTCCTTTAAGCCTAGAACTATTCATGCCACACCTATTACTTAGGCCACACAACCTTGTTACAGCCCCTCGCCCCTTGTTTTCTCATCCCACTTAAAGCACTTAACACAAAGTTATTTTGATTGCAGGTTCAATAAGTATTCCAATGTACAGAAGCAGTTTAGTTTGAGGTAGCCGGAGATTTCTGAGCAGGCCAACAAGGCGTAGTAACGATTCGGTTCTATGAACCTTTGCAGCATTTGTTTTGCTGAATGCATTTTTGCTGAATTTTCCACGTTTTTAACCACAAACATTGGGTGGCGACCTCCCGGCTCTTCGTTTGGACCTCCACTTCCCTCCTGCCTAAATTCCTTTCCCATACTTTCCATATGCAAGTTTATGGTTAAAAAAAAGTGGGGGGAAAAATCTGGCGAAAATGCATTTGAGAAAAGTGAGTTAGAACAATGATTCAGAATATAGTGGTCTTGTAAGTACTGCTACTGGACCTACGCGCATTACAACAAGCTAAACAACATTTCATTCACTTCCATAGACGTGGTCCTCAAACGGTCTACATCAGCATGCGCAAGGGCAAGTCAGCTTTGGCGGAAGGGGCACATGTTGTTCTGCTGTGCAGCAGACACTGGAATAAAAGACGGTCCATGGTTTACAGTGCTCCAGCACGGTGCAGGTCTCGCCAATTCGCCCTTTCGTTTATTTGCTGGTGTTGCCTACTGCACCGAATGTTTCATGGTGCAGCATAATGAGAGCTTTCTACATTATGAGCTATTTAACCAAGTTATTATTCTGACAAAAATGATTTCAAGAAGTGAGGTCATTAAGGTCAGTCCAATATGACCCTCTTTGAGGTAATCGGATGACATCAAAGTTAAAGCAAAGTTCAAGATTAGGGTTTATAGAAGGGGTGTTTGATGAATGGTATCCTGGATAGAGAGTCCAACTAAAAGGGAGATAACCTTTTGAAGGTTGATAAATGGCCCCTAAAGAATGGTTTTATTTAGGGGCCCTCTCCTGAGAGTTTGTTTGACACAAAATTGTCCTCAGCATCAAATCCTGACTCTCATATGTCCCTCCTCTCTCACAGTCTGTAAACTATGAATTTTTCAGATGAATATTCTGAAGTATAGTCTCCCTTTCCTCCCCAACGCAGTGGGAATTATGATGAGCTCCCACCTAGACTAGTGTACTCCCCCCTTCCCTGATCTCCCTAACTCTTCAATGAATAAAATGCAGGTTACACAGATTCCTATGGTTAAACATGCTCTGGGCCTCAAAGAAACGTGATCTCACCTCAGCAGGTAGGAGATCAAGGATCACATTGGGTTTCAGACACTGGGCCGTATCCGCAAGTGCCTCTGCGGTCAAGCGCCGTCTTATCTCCTGACCCCGACACACCACTATAATCCGTGTCGCTATCTAAAACCAGCTAATAGGAATCTCCTTAATGTACTTGACACTTCTTTTTACAGGTCAAGTGTGCATCTACTCATCAAATATGTTTCCTCTTTGCAGTTTTTATTAACGCCAAGAGGTAATTTAGTAATTTAGTCGCTCTATATAGTGTATTCTATATAAATCACCTCGGTGACTCCCTCATATGAACTGAACATCTCTAAAGCATAATATCCACGTAAAAAGAATTGGCCAAAACTACCGCTAACCACTCCCCAGCTATTTGACACAATGGTAATTTTGGTTGTTACTCCAGCCCCAGAGTATTTATGTTGCAAAATGCTTGGCAGTGGATCTGCCAGTTTGTTGGCTTTTGATATGATAAGTTATGAAAAGACAAAGTGCATGTCAATATTTGCTGGCAATATTTGGGAGTAGCGATGGGGGGGTGTTTCTGTGCCCAGATTAGGAGTGCATTCCCGTGCAGTATGTAGTGCAATGTGGCAAGTGGCACTACCCATGATTGATTCTACGCTTCCCAGCCCCCAGCAGGCCTAAATCCAATGATTTCCTCCACAATATCAGATGTCCTCTGAGGAATGCACACGTTGTGTTCACATTGCCAGGTGGTTTTATGTAGCGCAACCTCTGCCATTTTGGTAGCCTTTTGGTGCAAGAGAATTATCCCGGCAATGAACAATTCAGGCGTCCAAAAATAGGTTCAGTTTGCAAGTTTCAAACTCAGTGTAGGGTTGTGTGAAAACTTCTGCCTTCTTGAGGAATTTGTGACTTACGAGTAAACAAACTGCTGATTCATATGAATACAGCCCTCTGCCAAGAGGAGAGTCCTTTGGGTGCTCTCGGCCAAGGCAGCCTTGCGCACCAAAAGCTAATATTAAGGAAAGAAACCAAAAAAGGTATTTGTTAGACTAAAACGGTTGCATCGAGTGAGGCCTACAGTGATGGAGTCGTACAGCAACTTTGTGATGTCATCAGATATCCTGATGGGAGGAACCGTAAACAGGAACATGCTAATAAAGTTAAACAACACAAATCATCTGTTGGCATACCTGTTTGTTTTGGAAGCGGATTCGGCTTGCTATTGTCATTCCCAGCTTCCCACAGATTCTGGCACTGCAGATTAATGTCATTACTACTTTGTTCAGACGCCATTGTCCTTTCTACTAGCTTCTCGCTCCAGTGGGCCCCTCAAGTCTCAAGGCTGAGGGGCTCGAGTTGGTTTTAGGAGACAGTTAGATTTCCGTAGTGCAGAGCGGTGTGGTTCATGTTTCCCCTGGGGGTTGTTTGGCAGGCTCTTAGGTGGCCAGCACGCGCGCAGAGCGGCAATGGCTTGTGTGAACAACTTTGTTTCCTTTTCAAAAGACTTTGCCCTTCGCTGGTGACAGAGGCTGCTTCTATTCTTAGTGGCCTATCGCAGCGAAGGGGGCGGGAACTGCCGCTCACTGTTTCGTCTTTGCTTTAGCACAAATTATTTGAGGCATTAGCATTCCTGACGGATTAGGTCACGTGCTCCTCCTGCTTCGCACCTTTTTATAAAGAGGAATACGGGAGACGGTTTAAAATATTCTTTAGAAAACAAGAGACTTGTGTATGTTATTAACCTATAAAGCTCTTTAAAAAAAAATAGCAGTTCATAGTTTCCAGGGCGATACTGGATCAGCAGGGCTTTTTCCAGCCGTTTCGGACGTTCATTGGCAATGCATCAGTCACCTGCCTGGTGCAGCTCCCCCAGAGAGGCTACATTGAATTCCACAGCCAGCCGCCATTTTGCCTGAGGCTGCTTTGCACCAAATGGCATCCTGGAGTTTGGCCAAAAATGATTTTCCTCACCGGCTGGAAAAATATCAACTAAAATGGAAGCGCAAAGGACATATTCAAGTTGCACATGCCCTTTGCACTTTAATTTTAGTTGATATTTTTCCAGCCGGTTTGGAAAATCATTTTTGGCTAAACTCCAGAATGTCATGTAGTGTAAAGCAGCATGCAAGCCATCAAGGGCAAGGTTGTCTTCTATGTGAAGGATTGCTAGTTCGGTTCATTGGGTGGATGTTAAAATGAATCCTAACGGAGAGCAGAGTTAGAAAATTGGAGGTCACAAAAATGGTTTCTACTAACCACACACAGTAAGAAAGAAGACTGTAAGAACTATCGGCGGCATGAGTTGTAATAGTCACCATCATTGTTTGTCTGTATAATGTTTAGTTCACGTTATATTTCCTTACAGTATTTCTTGGTGTTAACAAATCTAAAGCTAACATTGTAGCCTTAAAGCTAAAACCTGCGCTCAAGCCCGTTTCTAGGGGTGGGCAAGCCGGGCGATGGCCCGGGCCAAAGTTAGATGCAAGGGACGCAACAGTCAGCCTGGTAAATCTCCCACTTGGGAGAGCAGGAAGCTGACGCATTAAGTTCACACAATAGATGGGAAATATACATCTGTGTTGTTCGCAGCCAAGTAAGAACCAAGGGAGGTCCAGTCGGCACAACCCAAATGACTGTGGTATGGACTACAATATCAGCTAATATCTAGCTCAAGATCGAGAAAGATGTAAAAACAAGGCTGTGGCAGAAGACAGACGGATAGAACAAGAAATATACTATCCCTGCCTAACGTGCGTTCTCAACTAGGTTGCGGTGTTACAACACCTGTCTAAAAAGTGACAGAATAAGAGTCAAATTACCAACTTCTATGGTATGTAATACATCCAGCCTTGTAGGTCCTTGTAAGTCCTGTACCACTTTATTCCAAATCTGGTACAGATTGGGAGAAACTGTAATTTAAAAGAAAAAGCGCACCAGGGGTATTGAAGAGGATATATATCCCTCCAAAAACTCATGTGGCAGCTAAAAGGGTAAACAGTCCTTTAATAGCCCACAGATTTGTCACACTGACCCTGGATTGCTAGGGTTAAAAAGACACAAAAACAATTGAAGAAGGAGAAAATCCTTATTCTTTAAACATAAAGACAATACAGTCACAACTTCCCTTCCAAGGCTCGTTTTAATTAGAGGGGAGTCGGACAATGTAAAAAGGTTTGCTCAAACAATCACAAGTAGGCTAACTGTTGCCTTTTTTAGATGTAGCAAACACCGTCGACCAGTTTCAGTGGCATGACTTCATTACAACCACATTCATCAGGACAGTCTTAGCTTCCTCAGAACTGGTGTATTTTGTGATTTAACAGCCAGTAAATGAGGAACAAAAATAGAGAAGTACTTTACCACCTTGCCATAGGTGTCAATGGACTGGAACAGTCTAGGAGGGAGCCTGTAGGATCAAAACAAAATAATCCACAGTCACAACACGGCTGCTAGGTTCCATGCATTGGATTACGAATAGACCACAAACTGAGTGTCATTCATCTATGCAAACAAAGTCTGTTAAAACCACACTACATCAGTCAATCTTAGTATATATCTCTCAATCTCCTTCATATGTAGCCATCATGGCATCTAGGGCCAGAGTGTGGGCTACGGTATTCAAGGTATTAAATCAATAATCATGGGTACATGTGAATCATTCATAGGCACGTCTTGAACAAGTGTTTTTTTAGGTCAATGGAGATCAAACGTTGTAAATATGCATATATAGGGTTGAAAATATACATATAAAGGAAGGACTCACCCTCTATTTGCTTCCCTCGAGAGTCAAAGAAAAAAGGTGATTATGCGTTAGCTGGAGGCACAGTTCGACTACCCAGTCCCATGATGTTAATCTGTGGGGTAATATAAAGATGTAACAGTGTTACTCATATTAAAGGTACCAGATTTTCGGTGCCTCTGCCTGCAGTGCCACTGATCAGGTTGCAGGTGGAATTTGGCACTTCTAATGCATTTTAGAAAACCTATAAAGGGGAGGGCCAGGAGTTACTGCTCCTAAAAGGGGGGCGAGTACTCCCTGTCCAGCGTGACATAATCCCATGGCTCTAGAAAACTTTAAGTCAAGATTATATGAAACCTCAGAGGAGGTCCCAAAAGCTTACCAGCATACACCTTCCTCGGTGTGTGGTACGGCTGTAATGTCCGATGCGAGTGCGACCGCAAATCTATCGCATTTGCTGTTTTAAAGGAAGGGGGAGAGCGATGAGCCTTCCGTTTACTTCCGTGTCACGTGATAGTTGCAAACGAGTCACATGACAAGCCATTGTATGTCACGTGTTCTCACTCGTGTTGGCGTAATCAGCCCGGAAGTCAGGCTGATCGACTGAGACTAGGTCAGGCACTATGTATCAGGGTGGGTCAACGTGAATATCCACCAATCCCAAACGGATCGAGGTCCCATTTTCTAAAGTAGGGCCAATAGATGTTACTGTCTAATTAGTAGCCGTATTGTTTTTGCTAGGATATTTATTTCACAGGACTGAATGGTAGATTAGTTAATCATCGCTAAGGAATGCCAGGGTATGTTTTCATTCAGACCAACCTTGTCGGTTTTTAAATGGAACACCCATTTTTGTTCACGTTTCAGTAGGAGGTGGCTCATGTCTCCTCCTCTTCTTGGGCATCTGACTTTTCCTATGATTGTCCACTCAATTTCAGTGGCCAGGTGATTCGACCTAATGAAATGGTCAACCATTGGTGCATTTTCCCGGTGGGTCCTAATGCATGATAGGTGCTCTTGGATCCGTTTTTTGATTGGCCTGGTAGTCATGCCTTTGTATTTTTTTATCACAGGGGCACTTTATCATGTAGATTACATTGGCTCTATTACAATTAGTTAAGCAGACCTGTTTCCACGGTGTCCTTGGGCCAAGGTCTAAAGTCTTGGTGCGTTTGTTAAATGTACATACATTGCACTGACCTCACGGTGTGTGTCCCTGTGGAGCTGAATTGTTCCACAAAGTGGTCTGCCCAGTGGCCTCTAAGGCTGGTGTATATGAGTGTATCAATGTGTCTCTTAAATGTTTTCTTTTTTTCATGGCAAAACGTGGTAATGGTAGCGTGACAGGCCCTACGTTAAGTATTGGCCACAGGTTGATAATTTCCCTTTTGATGAGGTTAATTTTGTTTGAATAGCTGAAGACTGCTGTAATGGTTTTTTCTCCTGCTGGTCGTGTTTTTTATTGCAAGGTTATATCCTGAGGGATATTTCTTGCACGTTTCCTTGCTGTTCTCACAGTTCTCTTGGGATATCCGCGTTCTAATAAGCGGTCTGTGAGTCCATGTGCTTGTACATCATACTCCTGTGTAGTTGAACAATTACGCCTATATCGTAAAAACTGGCCAAATGGTAAGTTTTCACGAAGACTCCTTGGATGAAAGCTGGTGTAATCCAGTAGGGAGTTGCCATCAGTTGGTTTACGAAAGACTGTGGTGACCAAACAGCCTACTTTAGGTGTGATTTCCACATCAAGAAAATGGATGTTTCTTTCGAAATGCTGTGTGCAAATTTAAGATATCTATCTCTTGAGTTGAGCCAAGTCATGAATTCTTTAAATCTTGATTCTGTTCCCGTAAAGATGGCCAAAACATCATCTATATACTGTGTCCATAGAGTGACCTGTGTTCTGAAAGTTTTAGATGGCTGGTATATGTGAGTCTCCTCAAATTCGGCAACATATAGGTTTGCCAGAGACGGGGCAAATGTGGCGCCCATTGCGGTGCCTGAGCATTGCTCATAAAACGATTCCTTATACAGAAAGAAATTCTTGGTAAGTGCTAGCTCTGGAAGTTGTAGTATAAGCTCTATGGGAACCTCTGGGGGAGTCACTAGATCTCTCAAGACTTTTTCCACTATCTCAAGGGTCGCCACCTGAGGAATATTGGTGTAAAGGGCTTCTATGTCCAGTGTAACCAAAAACTGAGTAGCTGGGTCGAAAGACACACCTTGAAGCGTATTTAAGACACTCATGGTGTCCTTGGTGTAAGAACGCATTTTGGGAATTAGTGGCCTCAGAAAGAAGTCTACAAATTGGGAGAGTGGTTCTAGAATGGAGTCGATCCCGGCAACAATGGGTCTCCCCAGGGGTGGTGATATCCCCTTGTGTACCTTGGGTAGTGCGTAGAACACCGGAATATTTGGAAATTTAGGAGTCAGGAAAGCCACTTCTTTGGTACTGACATGGCCTTCACAAGCTGCTTCTTCCACAATGTTCGTAATGGTGAGACAGAGACTCTCAGTGGGATCCCCGTTAGAATTTTGTAGTGGTCCCCATTTCCAAAAAGTGATGTGACCATGAGATCATAATCTGCAGAATTCATAACAACGGTTGCACCGCCCTTGTCTGCCTGTTTGATTATAATAGCTTTGTTGTTACTAAGATCACGTAGGGCATTGCGTTCTTGCATGGTGATGTTGTGGAAGGTACTTTTTTCTTGCTGTTCAATCTCTTCCATTTTTTTCACTATGGCTTTCTCAAAGGTTAGGGATTCCGCTGAGACATTCGGTGGATAAAACGTAGATCTAGGGTGCAGCCCCATCACATCTGTCTCTCTCTCATCGGTGGGTGCCGGGTCTAACATACCAAAGTGTTGTCTGAGTCTAATATTTCGCATTAGTCTTGCAAATTCAATGCGTGGTTGGAAGTCATCGTGTAGTGCAGTGGGGACGAAACTTAGTCCTTTTTGTAGGACTTGTTGTTCTACATTTGTCAAGACATGTGCTGAGAGATTTATTACTAATAATTCTCGGGCTTTTGGCGTCCCCTCCCTCTGCTCCTCGTTACTGCGGGGGAGCCTTGCTCTTGCCCTCTCCCTCTGCCTCCTCTTGGGCCTTGATATAAAAAAGGCCTTCTGTTTGAATTCTGGCCTCTTTGGTTTTGATTGCCCTGGAACCGTACCCTCCTGTCATTCGATTGGTCACGATTACGTGACGAACTACGCTTATGGGTGCCTACTCCAGACGGGCCCGGTCTACTGTCTTCATCTGAGCTGCCACTGGAGAAGGTCCATTGTGCTGGTGTGTTCCTCTGTTTAGTCTTATTGTTGTTTTGTCTGGGGTACCAGTTTCTCTTGTTCTGATAGGGCACTTTTTGGCCCACTGCTGGTTGTGGGTCGTCATAGTAGCTATTGACTACATAGGGGTAGATATTTTCATGCGAAAAAAACGAGATATCCTTTTTTAATTTCAAGATTTTTTTATTTAGGTTGAATTCTTTGAAAACTTTGATCAAAATATTAAGGTCTTCTATTTTTTTCTTGAAGTTTTGAAGAACTTCTGATGATTTAAGTAAGTCAATTTTTGTTTCAATTTCTGTCATTAGTTTAATTGAGACCGTTTTGGCTGTATTGATTATTAGAATCAGCCAATCCCTTGTGCTTCCTTGGTCTAGGAGGATTCTCGGTTCAATTCGGATGATAAGGCCGCCTGGAGCTGTTTGTGCACGCAGATATTCGGCCATGATAAGACCATGGAGCTCTGTTCTAATCAGCTTCGTTTGGAGGCCTTCAAATTAATTCCAGGAATCATTATTCCCTGTGACTTGGGGTACCGAAGCCTCCCCTATTAAAGAGGGGGCTGCTAAGATAGATTCCACCAGATCTTCTGAAAATGCGAGAAAATTAGATTCCGTCATCATATTGATACTGACGTCCGCCATTTGTGTATCAGCTGAGGACGTCAGATCTAATAGGGCTTGGTGATAGAGCAAGGATGTTTCGAAAGGAAGGGGGAGAGAGAGAATGTTGGAACAAAGGGGTGTGGATAACAATACACAGAGCAAGTGTCAAAACCTAATCGACATGTTCAATAGATTATAGGACAATTGAAGATTTGTTTGTGATATTTTGCAATTTATTTTTGTTAACTTGTTTATTGCTTATGCGGTCCAATGTTAGTTATTTGGTTTCTGTGATGAGGAATTATGGGACAACACCCATTTCATGTATATTTTTGTTTGACATTTTGTTTTTTTAATTTTTGATTGTTGAATGAAATATTGATTGAACACTTTGCGATACAATAAATCATTCTTTGTTTTTGAGTTGGTTCCTCAGGGTAAGCTACTTCTACTGTATTCATAATAGGATAGCTATGGCATCCTTTGCCTGAAAAGGACACCTTTGTCTATATATATATATATATATATATATATATATATATATATATATATATATATATATATATATATATATATATATATATATAAAAGGACACCTTTGTCTATATATACATATATATCTTCTTCTCTTACAAGGTGCTTTGCCTACTTATAGCAGCGGCTTGGGACTACAGTCAGGGAGCAAAATGTTTTTAACAGAGTCGACATATTGTTGGTTTGCAGCTCTTATGCTCTTTTAACACTGCCAAACTCAAACACTTCAAATTATCCCAGCACCCGGTCTCTATTGTGCAAAAAAATACATTTATTTAGCAAAATGTCATCATTAAAAGCATTCCAACCAGCATGGACTGCCAGAATCTTGTATTCCACTCAAGTCGGCATCACATCGCCGTGCGGTCCGTCTTGTTATAGAGACTTAGTCAGGCAATCATTATTCAATTTTTCCTTATTTAATTTATCTCGCGTTACAGCGCGTGCATATTTCCAGCCAGGTGACCCTTCCATATGTCTATATCGATATATAGACAACTTTGCGGCCATTTTGTAATAGTTGACTACCTCATTGTTGCCATGCAATCTCAGTTGTTACCTAATATAGAGGCCGATCCATGGAATTAATGTGCGCTGACATTTTTGGCACAAGCGTGCGAAAGCGTGCGAATCGCAGTGCAAGTGCGAAAATCACAGCGAAACCCGTGCACAGCGATTCATGGAAGTCCGTGCATGTGTAAATCCCTAGATGTGTGCTAAAATTCTACGTGGCGCACGCTGGTGCACACGTCTCCAAACAGCGTGCGCTAAGAGCACAGTGAAAGCGCACATAGCACAGCGCACACAACAAAAGTAGGCGGAACAGTGTGGTCACACGCGGAATGGGGAACAACGCCTGAAATGTGGGCGTCACGGGGGAAGTACAGGAGGCAAATGCACGGAATGGCCACACGCGCGTCTACAACACGTATTCATGGAATTGAACGGGGGTAATGCGTGCTCCAAAAAAGACGCACTAATCCGGAAACACGTACATCAGCAGGAAGCAGGCGTACGTGGACCCGCGCAGCATAAAAGTACGCGCAAACAACAAACAAGCCCAGACGCCAAGATGAAAATACATTTCCTAGCAGCAGTGGTAGTGGGATACCACAGGAGGAGGAGGATAGTCAGGCCCAGAATTTTTACACCCAGCACCAGCCTTTTTGGGATGCCTGATGACCAGGTGTATGGGAGGTACAGGTTTCCATCTCACATAATACTCGACCTGGTGAGTGAGTGGGAGGATGACCTCACATCACCCACCCTGTTGTCGGGGGGAAATTCAGCCGGGGTCGGCCGGGCCGTCCGCAGACCTCCGGGCAGGGAGGCCCCAACTCCTCCCGTATATCCCAAAAGAGATAGAGTATGAGACACACACAAGAAGCAATGTGACTCTGCTGTTTATTAAACACAAACGGCAGGGATGGGTCAAGGATCATACGCGCCTGTCCTGACACACACACAATCGTGGGGCTCGCAGGCCCTTTTTACTGTAGTATGACGCGCTACCTGCGTCACTTTAGAAAATTAACAAAAAACCTATCGCCACTCTTAATTGGATGCTCGAGTGGTAGAGTTAGTATAGCATACGTATAGAGAATAATACGAGTGGCTGAGGGTTAGTCAGGTGATATATCTGGCTTGTGCCTACAATTAGATACATGAGAATTGTTACATGAAGACTCCTAATGGTTGGTTGCTGTTAATGACGTCAGTGATAAGAGCCCCATGTTCTGATTGGTGCGCCCGTGAGCTTCCCAGCCTGGGACCATCGCTGTTCCCAGCTCTCGGTGTACCTACAATTGCAACAATGTTTCACTATTGGTACATGCAGACAATGTGAAGACTTATTCATGAGCTAGACGGCCGACTACTCCCATCGTTGCAGATGTCCATTGATCCTTTCAAGTGTATCTGCCTGTGTCTTGTAACGAGGGATCCAGACACCTCCTTCCTCCCGGGCTTGGCATCTCGTCAGGTTCGGCTTGGTCACATGGGATGGGACCGTGTTGGAGGCAGAATTCTGCACAATTAATATTGTTTTTTCCACTGGGTGCCTGGTTTAATTGCAGGTGTGACTTTGATGTTGGCGCGCGGCGTGCGAGGTTGCAACATCGTGCCCTTGATGGTCTGCTTTTGGAATGCGGGTTTGCAACATTACGACCCTGGCTGTCTGCTTTCCCCAGGCTCATTCTGCAGGATCAGCAACCTGACTCTTGTTCTGTTAATCGTCCACGAGAGCTCTTGCTTGCGGCCTACTCAGGCCTAGTATATAGGTGGAACCGTCTCATGCACAGGCACTTTAGGTTATAGTCTCATATTGTCTTATGGCCAGTATCGTGTCTTTGTTATAATTCTCATTGCGGCACCTAAGTGTAGGAGAAGCGTAAGCAAGCTCTTTAGATGAGTTCATGATGCGTCTTGCGTTTCTGCATTTCTGAAAGCCTATATGGAAAATAATAAAGATGCACGTCCGTGAGTATGTCTGTCGCCTATGTCATAGCACTGAGTATATTCTTCATGTAGATTGGTGCGGGAGTGTCCAGTGTGTATGTTGGCACAGGTGTGCTATCCGTTGGCTAGGTCGTCATGGCATCTCTAACGACGTATAGTTTTAGTCCAGTTGATCCATGCCGCAGGCATCGGCATGGGCAGGGCGGGCTGCTGGGCAAGCAGATGGACACATCCGTATGTTCCTGTACCAGGGTATCTGGTCGTCTGGTAGATGGGCAAACTCTTCTCGTGGCGGGTGCTTGGGCCGTGAACCTTTAGGCCAGGCGCGAGAGGGGAAAGAGGGGAGTCTGTTTTTCCATTTTCCCACTTCAGTCCCCCCTCTGGTCGACTTGTCGACCACAAACATATCCTTTTCATTATCTCCTCTTACTCTCCACACTTTAGTTATTCCTCCTAAGTGTCCATAATGCTTAACATGATCTTCAAACGACCAATACATATACTCACAGGCTCCTCCAGGAGTACAGTATACCCATTTCCCTATGTAACTCCTGGGGTTTCTTGGGTTCTCGACCTTCACCGATGGTGGGTCCAGATGGTTGGTGATAATCTGGTTGCTCAATTTCTCTCTCTCTTGTATTATTATGCCTGTGTGTTGGCCATCATCTGCTGGCATCAGTGGGTGCATACCGACCATTTCAAGCAACTCGTCAGTGGTGCGTGCCTTCCGGGCTTTCCAAAATCTTATTATGATCAGGGTAGCTCCAGCCAAAATAATACAGCCAACTATAATTTTCAGTCCATCTGACAGCCAAGATGGCATCCATGACCATAATAACGAAAACCAGCTCTCATCCTTTTTTACACCCTTACTTTCGTCCACCATTTTGGAGTGTAACTGGGCCAGTTGTGAAACTGCTTCTGTCAGTGTACCGTTGTCAGCATCATTGGCAGGAATGAATGTGCAGCATGATTGTCCTATCTTTGCCAAACTCCTCCTTCCATGGCAGTGAGGAGGTCCAATACATATCTGTTCTGTAGTGCTACCATTCTTATTGCTCGCAGCTCTTCTTTTATTGCGTTGAATCCGTTTACTGTAGAATTGATAGTCATCATGAGTTCCCATCTAGGTATCTGGAGCCATTTTGCATTCGCGTAAGCCTGCAATCCTGGATGTATTATTGAGGAGAAGAACATTGCTGCTCTGCTGAATAATCTGTGTTCTGGTGGAATCGAAGTGAGTGCCGTTTCCGACCTTCCCCATAGGTAATTTCCTGTCAGAGGTTCCCCTTGTCTTTTCTGTCTGTTTAGGACAGTTTCATTGCCGTTGGTCCTGTTCCCTGGCTCCCCCTGAGGCGGTGCAGATCTCTTATTTCTCTTGTCCCCTTCATCCATTTTGGGAAAGTTTGCCACATTCACATGCTTCTGGGGTACCACTAGCGATGGTACATTGACGTGCACCATCGTGCATACACCATTGCACAGAGGGGGCAGCGTGTGATACGCCTTTTCTCCACAGGCCCAGTAATGGTCCATTATCACTGCTGTTCCTGCTCCCCCCTCAGGTAACTCCATCACGCTTCCACAATTGGTGTTATATCCTACGTCCACCTCTCCTTTATGTTGGTAGCATATTTTAGGCGCAGTCAACGGCAGTATTGTTATCGGGTCTTCATCCGTTTCTATCCATGTGAGCATGGGCACGTATTTGATCCAAGTTGTCCAACATCTGTGATTGTGCGCATCGATAGTTGAAATAGTTTCTTTTGTTACCATGTTGCTGCCAACCACTCCTATCTCCCATTTGTTGTCCAAGTATACTTTCCCCGTTATTGTCACCAGTGGCCTCTCCCAACATCCTAATTTACCAGGAACTTCAGTGGCGTACCAATCACATGATAAGTACTGCAGTGTTACTTTCTTTGTTTCTCCTTTTGCAGGACCACTTGTTATGTATCTAAATGCCTCAGCATGTAAACTGCTCTTGTGGTAACTCAAATAAGTCTTGAGGAAGTTGTTTTCGTATGGGTATGAGTCTCGTGTTTTCCACGTCATATGCACCACTGTTCCTTGAAATCTTCCTTTCGTCTGGAACAGTGCCAAGTATATTATGCACCGTGCCGTTTTTTCGTCTATTTCTGTGGCAACAAATGTTCGAGAAGCGCTCATGGCGTATGGTATTAGTGAGCAAACGTAGCAGCTGTCTTCTGTTGTCTGCTTACCAATGCGGGTCATGTGTTGATACCATATGTTGTTTGAGACGTGTGCCAAATCTTGTATATAATTGTCAATACCTTTATTATCTGAGTATGTGCTGCGTTGTACTCTATTCTGCTTGTGCGCAATTTTGCTAATATCACCTGACATAACACCTGTTGCAGCTGGGAATGGGGGTGTGTTAGGTTTGGGTACAGCAATAATATTGGTAGCATAGCTGTACTGCCATACAGAGGCAGCTACGAACCCGGTGATTATCAAAATCCCTATTACTTTTATTACATATGCTAATTTCACCGGCATTTTGCTCTTACCTTGCTGCAGTCCGGCAGCTAATTCTTGCGATGTTAGAGTTGCCCGCCTGAAAATTCTTAATATGCTGGTTAATGTTAGTTGTTAAGCTCTCCCTATCAAATAGTCATTCAGTGCCCAGGCGAAGAGCTGTTCCCAAGCTACTCTGAGCGATCTATCTCTTAGGGCAGGTAAGTACGGGTGAAGGTGGGGCATCGAATATTCTATGGCCAAAAGGAACGCTGTGTAGTAGACTCGTACCCTTTTTCTTTTCAGGTACGTTGGCCTTTTTATTTCATATACAAATTGGTGTGACAATTCTTCTGGGTAATTATCGTCCGAGGGTACCATCTACTCCTGGGCAGTGAATTTGTTAGTTATCTACTTCTTGGTAATACAATAATACGCGTTTCCTGCGTGTGCGAGAGAAAAAGAAAAAGAGCATTCACGTGTTTACATGTGTATCTGTGCGAGGCAATGTCCTTTAGTACAGTTACTACTGTAATGGGTACAGGGGTCAGTGGATGGTGGGCGGGGGGTGTTTGTGTTCAACCGGTGGGCGTTGTTTTACTCCTTGAGCGTGTGATCATGGGGTGGGCTGGATGGGGATCACCCCTTTCTTCTTCAGTTATTGTCTCTGGGGAGTCTGGGCAGTGACAGGGTATAGAAATACTTGAGCCGCTGGCTGTGGTACAACCTCCTTCTCCTGTTGTCGATGTTGTTGCTGTTCTCTCAATGGACCTGTCGGTGGCGCTGGGGCGGGTCTGTTGTCCGTAGATCTTTACGTCGTGTAGGTGGTTCCAGGCGCGCTTGTCCTGTAATTTTACTGCTCTTGTTGATACCTCCTCTACCAGATGGGGACCCGTAAAGCGTGGGTCATTCCATCTCCTATTGAAGTTGCGAAGCAGTACGTGGTCACCTTTAGCAATCTTACACAGTCCTTCCTTTTCCAGTTCTTTATCCGTGTCTTCTTGTTGGCTTCTATTAGACCCGCCCCGTGTGCGCTCGAGCTGTTGAGACACAAACACTACACTAGTAATCAAAGAAGACACATATTGGTACATTTCATCACCCAGAACACTTGCAGTACTTTCATGGTCGCTAAATGCTCTTGACGTTGGCGTTAGGGGAAGGCGCATTTGACGTCCGGTAACCACCTCATGGGGAGTGAGGTGGTGGTCGCACCCTGGCCTATTCCTCAGCTCAAATAATGCTAAGGGAAGACAATATAACCAACTCTTCTTTGTTGTTTGCTGTATCTTAGCAATTGCCTCCTTTAATAGGCCATTTAGGCGTTCACATATACCGTTGGCCTGTGGGTGGTATGCACATGCAAATTTATGTTTAATGTTCAGCAGCGATGTGATGTGCTGAAACATCTCGTTTGCAAAATGTGGGCCGTTGTCTGACCTTAACACCTCGCACACTCCCCACCTGGGGAAGACCTCCCTCACTAAGAACTTGGCTGCTCTAAATGCATCTGGGTGTGAACAGGGCCCTGCCTCAATCCACCTAGAGAATGGGCATACTACTACAATCATATACCTATTTCCTTGACATATATGGATCATATCAACATAGTCAATGTGGAGATGCCGGAAAGGTCCCTCAGGCCGGGGTATAGTACCTCTTATTACCTTTAGAGTGTGGCCGGCCGTAAACTGTTGACATGTGATACAGTTAGTGATAAAATTCGACACATGCGAATTTAACTCGGGGCAGAACCAGTCTTCCCTAATTCGTGCTGCAATTACTTCCTTGCCTGTGTGGGCTGGATGATGTAGTTGGCTCAGGGCAGTGTTCAAAAGTGCCAATGGTATTACAACCTTTCCAGTGCCACCCTGGCGCCATAGTGCGTCAGTTGGGGACATTGTACATCCTCTTTTTACCCATATTTCCTTTTCGGCCATTGGTGCAGCCGCTTGTAGCTCCATAATCTGCGTGGCTGGGAGATGGGTATACCCTTCTTTTAACAACATCTCTTTTGCTATTCCCCTTCCTCTCCCTCTCTGTGACTCTGGGGGGTTCCATATCTCACCAAAGTATGCAGCATACTTCGCATGTGCGTCTGCTGCTGCATTCCCTTTTGAGACGTGGTCTTCACCATTGGTGTGTGCGGTGCATTTTACTAAAGCTAGTTCCTGGGGGTCATTTATTACTTCAATCAGTTCAACCAATAAGAGAGCATGTTGCACTGGGGTGCCATCAGCTCTCCTAAACCCTCTTCTTCTCCATTTCGACAACCCTGAGTGGACAGTTGATGTAACATATGCGCTATCGGAATATATAGTCACTCGTTTGTCAAAGCTTTCCTTCAACGCCAAGATCAGTGCGACCAGTTCAGCTGCTTGAGCGGAGTAATGCTGTGGTAATTGTACACATTTCACTGCCACACACACCGGTACCTCCATCATTTTCACCACTGCTGCCCCAGTTCTCCTCACACCATCCCCCTGATCGATGGTTGATGACCCATCAATAAATAACAGCTCACCCCCCTCTAGTGCGTTTTCCTCAACTTTCCTAGTATATGAGTACATATCAGTTGTTTCAGTACAGTCATGGGCATAGTCTCCCTCCTCAATTACTTCTGCTAGGAACCTTGCAGGGTTGACCGTGCTACATCTAACAATTGATAGTTCAGCTCTGGATAGAATGATCTCATAACCTGACGCCCTTTGCGTGGTTAGGGTGGATTTAGGTTTATTCAATATTGCAAAAAGTGCATGTTCCACAAATAGTGTAGTCGGGCACCCCATGGTTATTGTTGATGCTTTCTCCACCGCAAAAGCGGCTGCGGCGAGACCTTGTTCGCAGGGGAAGTGTCCTAACATTACAGGATCTAAGTGGCCACTGTAAAATGCTACTGGTTTGTAGCCCATGCTTGTTTTTTGAGCCAACACGGCTTTCATTACTGCTCAGTCGCAATGTGAAAATATAAAAAATCGCCGCTCATAGTCTGGGGATGCTAGCACCGGAGCAGTTGATATCGCATCTTTTAATTCATCAAAAGCTTCTTTCATTTCCCTCGTCCACCCCAATTTGTTCTCCCCTTTATTAGCTTCTCGTAACGCCTCAAGCAGGGGCCCTATATATGAACTGTAATCAAATACCCAAGCTCTACAGTAGTTGCAGAGCCCCAGGAACTGTTGCAGTTCCCTTACAGTTTGTGGCATTGGAGTGGCCGAAATAGCTCGTGCTCTCTGTGGTGCGATCTTTCTTCCATGTTGGGATATAAGCTGACCAATGTAAAGTACCTGTTCCTGACAGTACTGTATCTTTTCCATGTCTACCTTGTAGCCTTTGTCAGCCAATATTGTCAACATCTTTAATGAGTCCTCTCTGCATGTTTTTTCGTTTTTACTACAAATTATTATGTCATCCACGTACTGCAACACCGTGCTTTCTACTTCAATGTTACCCAAATCCATCTGTATCACTCTGTTGAAAATTGAAGGTGATTCACAATACCCTTGTGGTAATCTGGTGTGCTTCCACTTAGCGTTTCTGTAAGTGAAGCTCGTCAGATCTTGTGAGTCTGGGTGTAATGGTATTGAGAAAAAAGCATTTTTAAGATCGATCACTGTAAATCGTGATGCTTCTGCTGGAATGCCACACAATATTGTGGCCGGGTTTGCAGCTACGGGATATTCTGCTTCTACTATGTTGTTTAAGGGCCTGAGGTCCTGTATAAAGCGCCAAGACCCTCCTTTAGCCTTGCGCACAGGGTACACAGCCGTATTACATGGTGATTCTGAGGGGACCAATATACCATTATTTATAAGGGCCGTTATGGTTTCATATATGCCCTCATCTGCCTCCCTTGATAGTGGGTACTGTTTTACTCTGGGGAGTATTGCACCTTTTTTCAATTTTATTTTTACTCCCCCTATACTTTTTATGCAGCCCACGTCATAGGGGCCAGTAGTCCACAATGATTTGGGTACCTTTGACATATCGTCCTTAAAGAAAGGGACCGGGGTGCATGTGGGTGCCTCAAGTGCCATTGCAATTTTCTGTGCTACTTGTTTGTAGGCCACTCTTAGCCATATTTCCACACTCATCATAAACACCATTTCACCTTCCTCCTTTTCATCTGAAAACAGCTCTTCATCTGACACCTGGGTGAGCCTACATCCTTCTGCTAATGCTATCACTGCCCTCCATGCTCTTCCTTCTTTGTCTTGGGCATGTACAGCAATATAATCAGCTGTTGCAATAATGCTCTCAATATCCATTGAAACCACCTTCCCTTCTGGTTCATTAACAGGTGTTTCTGGTCTGAACAGATAGGCTGCTGGCCTTCTCCATATTTTCCCTTCTATCCCTGGCATCCATGCAATTGCCATGTTGGTTCCATACTGGAACAGTTCACCATCTACTGGCTCCGCCCTAATCGCTGTCTGTCCACAGTATGCCTGCATAATTTGCCGCGCTGTGAGCATGTTAATCCCTGGAGTAGAGCAAATTATGCCGTCCTCAGTAAAGGAGATCGTCATATTCAACCTGTTCATTATATCTCTCCCCAGTATATTTACTGGTGAAGCACTATAATATAAAAGTGGAACTGACAGATCATAATCTCCAATAGATAAGGGAATGTTATCAGTAAAGGGAACCAACCCTCTAGCCCCAGAGAATCCTTGGGTGTTCATGGTCTCACCTGACATCTTAAATTTACCTTCCCTTATGCAAGACCGGGTCGCCCCGGTGTCAACAAGGAATGATAATTTTTTGTCACCTATCGTTACCTCTATGCGTGGTTCCTCCGCACTATTAGGTGTTACTGATAGGATGGGACACACCAAGGCTGTCTGTGGGCTGTCCTATTGGGGGTACAACGACTGGCCATTCCCGGTACAAGGGTTGTGTCCCAAAACCGTTACCCTACCCAATTGCGTTTGTGGTATTTGCGGTTGTTGTGTGATCGCTACCTGTTGTTGTGGCAATGGTTGGGGCTGTTGTTGTGTTAATTGTTGTTGTTGTTCATTTCCTTGTGGCAACATTTGCTGTTGTGGTATGCCTTGCTGTACTTGTGCGGGCCGTGGTTGTCCCTCACTATTCCATGATGATGTTCCTGGTCTAACTCTACACGTGCGTGACATGTGCCCCAATAGTCCACAGCTCCAACACACCGGTGGTTCCCTATTCTGCCATGGAAAGCTCCCGGTGTTGTCCTGGTATACTGGTTGCCCTGTGGGATAGGAATTTCTAAATCCTCCCACCTGCGGTTGGGTACCATACCCGTACCCTCTCCCCCTCATAAGTCCTCCTCTCCCCCTGTTATAATTGTAATATCCAGCTCCTTGCATTGGGTATCCTCCTCCCGTGTATGGTTGGAGTGGCGGCACCTGTTGTGTTGTAATCTGTGAAGGTGGTATTTGTGAGGAATCTTGTGCAGCCACTACTTGTGTGGGGCTTTGGGTCATTGTTGGAGGTGTAGTTATTAGTGCCCCTTCCATTGTGTACTTAGTAAGTTTTTTCTGTACTAGTTTAGCCTCTTCCGTTTTCCTGTCCTCTTCCTTTTGTTTCTTTTTTCCTTGCCACGTCCTACAATGATGCACTATAGTCAGTTGTATTTCGGGCCATGGTTTTGCTTCCATTCCCACTACTTTCTTTAGTTGTTTCTGAACTCCTTCCGGGAGCCCTTGTACCAGTATATGGTAAAATATTGCTGGTGTTTTATCCCATTGTTCTCTAGTTTCCATGCGCCACTTCTCTTGGATTTCCTGAATATAATCAACGGGATCTTCGTTCTCATGCATTTTGCGAGATGTAATTGCTCCTATATCTGAGGTGTCTGGGTACTGTACCCTCAATGCCTGCCATAGTGCATGTCTGCAGTTTGCGAACGGTGCCCCGTTGTGCGATGTATTTGTTATTGTTACCCCATGAAATCCCGCTCTTTTCCATATGTCATCCGCTCTATCCCCTAATATTGATATTAAAAGGCCCTTTACATCTCCTACTGCTAGCTTCTGTCCTGTGGTGTGTTTTTCCACTTCATATATCCATTTACCCGCACCTCCACTTAATGATGGGAGCCTACATTTGATATTTTCTTTATCGGTATGCTTCCAAGGAACATACTGTGGTCTAACCCCACCTCTCTCCAACAGTGGCATCAAATTAAGTTCTGTTTCACCCTTTGTGTTCCATAATATCGAGTCCTCACACCCTTCCTCCACTTCTCTTTCTTCCGCTTTTTCACTTTCGTTTTTATTTCCCCTGCTCATACCCCTTTCTTTTCCATCTTTTCCCCCTCTTCCATCTTCCTCTGTATTTAATGTGGGCATGTGTACACCCCTTTCCTGTCTGCGACTAGGGAGGTCTCTAAGCCGCCATGTATAGGGTGTCAGTTCGTCTGTGAAGGGAGCTAGTTTTATTTTACGTAATGAACGTGAGGTGGTTGATCCTGTAGGGTGCGATGGGGGAGGGCGTGATGGGGGTGATGGGGATGGGTGCTCAGGGGATGATGGGGATGGGGATGTTGCGTCCTCATTTGCCCGTCTTTCCTCTACTCCTTTCTTTCCCCCCTCACTTCTCTCCATCTCATCCTTTCTCCTACTGATCCATGGTGAGTCCATATTGGTCCGGGTGATGTATAGTTTGTCTAAGCTTTCCCTTTCACTCTTCCTCCCGTCACTTTCCACTCTCTCTTCCTCACTACAAAAGCTATTTATAAACGGCACCCCCCACTCGGTCTTTTTCCCCTGATCGTTACTGTTTGTAAATCTATTAGGTCCAGTTCTCCTCTCTCTCTTTTGTCCACCGCTCCCCTTTGTGCTGACGTTGTTGCTATTTCTGTGTCATGATATATATTCCCCCATCTTCCACTCTCTCTTCCCCTATCTCCTCTTTCTCCTTCATACCTTTCCTCCATCTCCTTATTATTCTCCTCCCTCTTCCTTTTCAATTCCTCCATCATTTCACTTCTCATCTGTTCTAATATTCTCTCATCCTCTTTCTCCCTCTCCCATTTCGCCCTTTCTTTTTCTACTATACTCTCCACCACCCTCTCTTCTTCGTGTTTCTTAGTTGATTCTGATAGTAACCTCCTCCTCCATATTGCCATTTCTTTTTCTTTTTCTTCTTCTTCCCTTTTCTTTTCCCGCAGTACTACTCTTGATACCCTTTCTGCTGCTGCTTTTACCCTGTCAGCTTCTCTCCTTTGCTCCTCAGTTCGTTCCCTTATTTTTTCCACTTCGTTCTTACCTTCTCTCCTTTTCCTCGCTCTCTCTCTCTCTCTCTTCCCTCTCAAGCTGCTTGGTCAATTCATTCTGTTCATCCCTTAGTTTTACTAATCGTTCCTCCAAAATCTCTTCTGTTTGTTTTAACAGCTCTTCCTCCCTCAATTCACTCTCCCTGGTATTATCCTCGTCTGTTTTCTTCACTATCTCCCTCTCTTCTCCCGTTAATGAACCTCGTAATTTTAATAATATCTGTGCAGCTACCCATTCATCATTTCCTATCTCCACAGACTGGTCTTCTCCAGTCCTCCCTTCCCCTGCTGGCATTTTCCTATGAGCCACATATGGTGGAGGGCTGTATGCCGGGTTCGAGTATCCCTCAGCCGCCCTTAACTGTCCTCTTTCTATTTCTCCCAATTCTCTTAAAGGGTACAACCCCCTCCCTCTGCTTTTACTCCCGCTCCTATGGGTATATCATTGCTCGGTTCTTTTTTTATTTCATCTGCTTTATTATTCTTTTCTCCTCCCTCACCTCTGTTCCCCGTGTTCTTTGGGTCCTCATACCCCTGTTTCCCATTTTCTTCTTCCACCTTAATCTCTGTTTCTTTTGGTATTTCCCCCATAGTGAATATTCCATTTGGTCCTGGTCGGGACCCCTGGAACATCCTCCATAAGTTAAACACCTCCATGTGGTTTGCCAACTTCTTCCCTTTATAGGTATTGTGCAGATGATTTAATAGTGAATGTTGGGCATATGGATCGAAGCTACCTTTAGGCGGCCAGGGTGTTAGCATTTTGTTATCCGTCCCCTGGGTCCATTCTATGCTATACTTAATCAGTTTCTCCCTATGGGGTGGCAGTGTTGTGCATATGTATTGTAGTGGCGTAGTGAGGGTGTTCCCCCACCCTCCTGATCCTGTTCCGTATGACATAGTAGCGCTCCACTCGCTACCCTCCCTTAATCTGGTGTCAGTTTTATCCCACTAGTGGTTTACAACATACAACCTTATATCGTTACCTGGCCCCGTAAGTTTGGGGACTTACGATAGTCTGCTTAAGGGAAATTATAAAAATATAGTATATCACATTTGTACATTTTCCTCTGCCCTTCTTCCTTTATACAACACCCTTACGGCCCCCTGCGGCTGAGGCGCACGTAGCCCCCTGCGGCTGCGTACCCCTTAGTACGTTCTTATACAGTCATCCTGTTTTCACATGCTCCTCCCCCTTCTACACTTGTCGTGGCCGGCGTTCTCCGTGCGCAGCCACGTTCCCCGTTTCGCCTTTTCTCGATCAACTCGTTTTACTGTTTATCTCCGTGTCTACTCCCTTACCACCGTTCTCTTCCTCAACACTCTCACAACAAGGATGCCTCATGTTTGCGATATCCTATGAAAACCCTACTGGTGACGTCACCGATCACGTAGAGCTACTGGTAAGTTCTTCATATACTTTTTAAAACCAAAATGCATCTGCAATCTACCCCCGTTAACCCCACAGCTGTCTTCCTGTCACTCCTGGAACAAGGTAACCAAATCAACACTATAATCGGACTGCGCACGCTGCGTCACCTCGCGTGTGATACGCCCCTCGACAGGAGGGCTTAACCAGCCAATTATCTTCTGTATTTAGGCAACTTAACTAGCTACCGCCTACAGGGAAACGTCATCTACCTATCGAGTGTCTTGCTCGAACAATAGGGATCCTCATCTACTCATTGATCAATAAATGCCAAATCGTAGGAAACCACACACACACACACCCTTACACGTAGTCGCGGCCTAGGCCAATCAGTTTCTACGAGCGGCCGCACGTGATGTTTTCGTGCTCTGCCCCTTCTCTCGTATTACGTTGCCAACTGCTCTCGCGCTTGTTCAACTATCATTCATTCTATATCTAACACTAAACTATCAAACCTTCGCCATTCACCTGTTCAACACCTCCCGCCTCCCGTATTTAATTCTTCCCCCCTCCCTCACAATTTCACATTGTTTGTTGTGCGTGGCATGCTCACCAAGTTCTCCTGATGCGGGGCCGCTCGACTGCGTGCACCCCTCCAAGCGGCTCGCCACCTCCCCTCGTCTGGACCACGTCTGGACACTCGCCAACCGCGGGCGGGATACTTCTCAACCGGCTCCCGAGGGCCAATATTCGGATTGCGCTGTCCGGTCTTCTCGCAGTTCCGCGATGGTCCTGTAGTCCTCAGAAGGGGGCAACGGCAGAGGGGGCCGCGCCGCCGGGCCTTCTCGCACTGGAGTCCCTGGAAAAAGTAAAAGTAAAAAATGCCGATCTTAAACAGATCTCAGCAGTGCCTCCAATTTGTCGGGGGGAAATTCAGCCGGGGTCGGCCGGGCCGTCCGCAGACCTCCGGGCAGGGAGGCCCCAACTCCTCCCGTATATCCCAAAAGAGATAGAGTATGAGACACACACAAGAAGCAATGTGACTCTGCTGTTTATTAAACACAAACGGCAGGGATGGGTCAAGGATCATACGCGTCTGTCCTGACACACACACAATCGTGGGGCTCGCAGGCCCTTTTTACTGTAGTATGACGCGCTACCTGCGTCACTTTAGAAAATTAACAAAAAACCTATCGCCACTCTTAATTGGATGCTCGAGTGGTAGAGTTAGTATAGCATACGTATAGAGAATAATACGAGTGGCTGAGGGTTAGTCAGGTGATATATCTGGGTTGTCCCTACAATTAGATACATGAGAATTGTTACATGAAGACTCCTAATGGTTGGTTGCTGTTAATGACGTCAGTGATAAGAGCCCCATGTTCTGATTGGTGCGCCCGTGAGCTTCCCAGCCTGGGACCATCGCTGTTCCCAGCTCTCGGTGTACCTACAATTGCAACAATGTTTCACTATTGGTACATGCAGACAATGTGAAGACTTATTCATGAGCTAGACGGCCGACTACTCCCATCGTTGCAGATGTCCATTGATCCTTTCAAGTGTATCTGCCTGTGTCTTGTAACGAGGGATCCAGACGCCTCCTTCCTCCCGGGCTTGGCATCTCGTCAGGTTCGGCTTGGTCACGTGGGATGGGACCGTGTTGGAGGCAGAATTCTGCACAATTAATATTGTTTTTTCCACTGGGTGCCTGGTTTAATTGCAGGTGTGACTTTGATGTTGGCGCGGCGTGCGAGGTTGCAACATCATGCCCTTGATGGTCTGCTTTTGGAATGCGGGTTTGCAACATTACGACCTTGGCTGTCTGCTTTCCCCAGGCTCATTCTGCAGGATCAGCAACCTGACTCTTGTTCTGTTAATCGTCCACGAGAGCTCTTGCTTGCGGCCTACTCAGGCCTAGTATATAGGTGGAACCGTCTCATGCACAGGCACTTTAGGTTATAGTCTCATATTGTCTTATGGCCAGTATCGTGTCTTTGTTATAATTCTCATTGCGGCACCTAAGTGTAGGAGAAGCGTAAGCAAGCTCTTTAGATGAGTTCATGATGCGTCTTGCGTTTCTGCATTTCTGAAAGCCTATATGGAAAATAATAAAGATGCACGTCCGTGAGTATGTCTGTCGCCTATGTCATAGTACTGAGTATATTCTTCATGTAGATTGGTGCGGGAGTGTCCAGTGTGTATGTTGGCACAGGTGTGCTATCCGTTGGCTAGGTCGTCATGGCATCTCTAACGACGTATAGTTTTAGTCCAGTTGATCCATGCCGCAGGCATCGGCATGGGCAGGGCGGGCTGCTGGGCAGGCAGATGGACACATCCGTATGTTCCTGTACCAGGGTATCTGGTCGTCTGGTAGATGGGCAAACTCTTCTCGTGGCGGGTGCTTGGGCCGTGAACCTTTAGGCCAGGCGCGAGAGGGGAAAGAGGGGAGTCTGTTTTTCCATTTTCCCACTTCACTGTGCTCCCAAGCACTCAGCCCCCTGCAGAAGGTCCTCAATGTACTGCACTTCTTGGCCACTGGATCATTTCAGCGGACAAGTGCTACAGTGGGGGGTGTGTCACAGGCCATGCAGTCACGCTGCCTACACCAGGTGTTGGCCATCATGACTGCACGCCCATCAGTCCGCAGGCACATATACCTGACCAGAACACCTGCAGAAAGGCAGGCTGCCATACAGGATTTCTATGGGGTGGCACAATTCCCCAAAGTGCTAGGTGCCATTGATTGCACCCATGTGGCTCTACGTCCCCCCAGGGCATCTGAGCACATCTATAGAAACCGCAAGCACTGGCATTCCATCAACGTGCAGGTAGTATGTGATGCCAAGGGAATCATCACCTCAGTATATGCCAACTATCCAGGATCCACCCATGACAGTTTCATTTACAGAATGTCAATCCTAAACCAGGACCTAGAAGCTGGGCGGCATGGCGATAGATAGCTGCTTGGTGAGTATAAATGACACTGCACATGCATGCATGTCAGATACTGAGTAATGTCACAACCCCACTAATGATACCCATCACCACCTCCCCAGGGGACAGTGCCTACCCTCTGAGCACCCACATGATGACGCCAATTCGGAAACCCACCACGCCACCCGAGGTAAGATACAACACAGCCCATATTGCAACCCGGGGCATAGTGGAGCGCACATTCGGAGTACTCACGTCACGCCGGGGCCTGCCGGTGGACATGGTGGTGCCCCCACATCCCCAACCACATGCACGCCCAGTGCGCATGGGAGGGGAAAGGGCACGTGGTGAGGCAGCCCGTACGCAGCTGGTGGCTAATTGCTTCACCTAAAATCACACCCCTGTGGAGTGCACACAGTCCTGGCACATACTAGCTGACAATCAATGATGATGACATAAGGGACACTCAACTGTCACAGCCATACCATCCTGAGATTGATCACCTGGAAGTGTTACATTGTGTGCATCCCTACCTACCCAAACACCACCAATGCTGTGTCAGCAAAAGACATACATCTATGCTGCGAAATTCATAACCCCCTTGCTAAATACAACATGAGAACAGCGCCATGTCACCCAACCCTTCCCCAGCTCCACCACCAAACACACCATGGCATGTCATGCAATGTGAATGCAAACAAAGCAATGCACAAGACCTGACACAAGTGTCACAAAGTACACTGTCCCTAATGGAAACTGCCCAAACACAATATGCTCCAAGTAATGTATAACTAACAGCACACATTACCAAATACTTACCACCAACACAATGCTGCAACACACCATGGAAAAATGCAAAAACATGACAGTACTAAGTTCAAATAGTGGTAGTCTTACAACCTGAATACGCCAGCACATCGGCCCCTTACAACTGTAGAGTGTTGCTGCCATGCAAATGTCTCAGTGTACTGCATACAACATGAACTGCATCTGCAAAGTAGACCGCCTTGTGAAGACATGAGGAATGAACCTGCAGATTAGGAGGAAGACATGGATGCACAAGCACATATCAATACACCATGCAGTGTACAATACAACAACAATATCCACTAGGGATGTCTACACAGTATTGACTACAGACTGCCCACACAGCTCATGGGAGCCCAACGTCACTGTGTAATTCACTGTCACTTGGTCACACCCTTTGCAAGCCCATGGAAAAGGGAAGCAGGAGGGGTGTGTGTCTCACGAACCCAAGCATCTAACCCAAAATCAGGACAAGTCTGCATGTGCCCAGCCGGAATACAGTGGATGCCCACAGGAGCCACACAAGGCAACACACTGTAAAAAAACAAAAAAAACAAATCAAAAATGGCCATGTGGGGTTCAGGGGGGTGGGGGGGAGGCGACCCAGGAGGTTCGAGGACAGGGAGCACACCAACACCCACCTGTGTGGATGTTGCGGAAAATAAAATACCTCCTTGGCTCATGGCCTGCACGGCTATGCCATTGTGGGAGAACTGCTGTCGCTCTGCTCATCCTCTGCTGCTGCATCAGGAGGCGGTGGCACTATGGGAGACAGCCCACGCAAAGCCCTGCTATGGTCCTCCATGGCACCAAGCATGCAGATCTGGAAGGTCTGATTCTGGAGGATTAAAGTGCGGAGATCCCCATGCATCACATCACGGGTTGCCTGCATTTCTGCACGCATGGCCTCGCGTGATGCCCGGATCTCCTCACGTGTTGTATGCAGCTCAGCTGAGAGCGAACATGTGAGCTGCTCCAGCTGCTGTTCTGCCCTAACATTTCGGGAAGCCTCAAGTTCAAGCAGACTCTGCCTGAGGTTATGGAGTTCTACCCTCAGGGCTTCCCTGTGGCCCTGGAACTCTATTGATATGGATTGGCGCAGAGTCTCCAGTGCCGCCCGTATGTCCCTGTTGGACGCCAACATGTCTTCCCTGTGTGATTGGCAAATGGAGTCTGTTGCCTGCTGTGGTAGCTCCATCTGCCTTTCAGGGGGGATAATAGAAGTGGCCACCCACTCCATTGCCTGAGCCATCATTTCTACTGATGCTGCCTGTTGGGTTGCCATACCGTGCATGGAGTTTTCCCATACAGTATTGCCAGGTGGCGCACGGCCACCGCGTCGACGGGCACCACACCTGTTTGGTGCAAGGCGATCTGCACCTTGCTGCAGGACTGCATTCCCCCTCTGATCTGCTGGCCCAGGAACAGGATCAGATGCTGTGGAGTGTGACCCTTCATCCTTAACCGCCAAAGGCAGATCTACCAACACTGAAATCCCCATAGGGGGTTCTACCCCTGGTCCAGGTGGGTTGGACAGAACAGAATCCCTGCCAGAAACACTTACCTGCGACTGCACATAAGTCTCATCATCCGACTCAGCACCTGAATAGAGGTCTGAGGAGGTGCACCCAGAGGCACCCCTGGACAGTATGGTCTGCAGTAACATTGGGTGTTCACCCACCACCACACCACGTCCCCCACTGGTGCCCGGTCATGCCTGAGATTCCTCCTGGGTCTGCACCATCTCCTCAACCTCAACAGCACTAAGTGCGTCATCACCTGCAAAAACATGAAAGACAACAAATGGAAACAGGCATGAGCACCATAGCACACTCATAGGCCGTGACAAGCCAGAGATCCTGTACATGAATTACACATGTCCCACATGACTATAACCCTGCCATGCATGCACTGTCAAGGAGTTGGAAGTGGAGTCAAAAAGGCAGACACTGGGGAGAGCAAGATGGATATGCAACACATTTGCAGCATGTTGGGTAGCACTGGCATCACACATCAGGCTGTGAGTGGCATGTCCAATACACATACATGACACATGCCACCACACAGATGTCACGTAGCATAGCCACAGTAAATTACAAAACTACAGCAATATGTCAGTGAATGATTACTGTCACACATCCATGTCACATCGACATGATGCGAAGATTGATGCTGAATAGTGTTGCAAAATATGCATGTGCCACACACAGAAACACATCCAGTGTCCAATAACACAGTCATTGTGGGCTGATAAATGGTTGGTCACTTTAACATTACAGGAAACACCTGTTATCTTCCACATGCAAACAGGCCGTAATAAAAAATTTCTGCAGCCCAATACTCCATCGGCCTGAATGGTGTAATCATTAACATAACCAGGTAAAAGTAGTGGCCCAGTGTGGGGTGTAAACAATGACCGAAGCATATCACATATGTTGCAATAGGGCAGAATAATGTGTACTAAAAATGGGAGAGTGGAAACAATCAGCCTGAATGAACACTTACAAAATCTGACCAATGTAGTTGCAAGATGACAGTTCAAGGTAAAGTGCACTAATCTGGGCGTAATTGGCAACTGTGGGCAGAAGGGATACAGTCATACCCAAATCCAAGGCACGTGAATGTATGGGAGGAAGCAAATGGGTGACCCATAACACTCAGGAGTACACACCCTCACCTGGCACTCAACCAGAACCCGTCACCGAAACAACATACACATGGATTACACACACACGCATGGGCACTCACCGGACAATGCCTCGTAATCAGGTAGTTCTCCCACACCTTGGATCTGTTCCTCTGTGACGAAGGCCCCAGCAACATACTCATGTTCAGTGAGTTCGTTGCCCTCTTGTGGAGACCCACCGCCAGTCACCAGAGTAGCGGCATGATTTGAGGCCAGCTTGTTCTTTGCTCTGCGTTTCAGGTCATTCCACCGCTTGTAGCAATCATCAGCTGTGCGCCTCACAAATCCAAGAGCGCATATGCGGTCCGCGATGGTCTGCCAGTGTGCCCTACGTTGACCAGGTGTGGTCTTGCACCCTGCAGTCACCAACATTTCGTGGCTATTTGCCGACACATGGGTCACAAGTGCATCAAGTTCCGGGTCATTAAAGCTAGGCTTCCTTGACGTGCCAGAGTGTGTAGCCATGTCTGGGGTCTCAGCCTGTTGTGCCAGAGCACCCTTCTTCCTCGTTTTCAAAGGTGGAGCGGAGCCTGAGTGGCTTACGCCGATCTGGTCAGTAGGGGCAGATGCACCCGTGGACTGGGTAGTAGGAGTGTTCGAATGCACTATGACCATAGGCCTTGCTAAAGGCATTGGCAGAAGTGTGATGTTGGCAGGGGGAACGTCAGTTTGATGCACCTGGACCGACACTGTCCTGGCTGGGAGACTCAGAGCTGTGGTGGATGGAGCTGCAGCTGCCCTGTAGCCTCCCCACCCTGCCTACTTGGGGCAGCAGATGACATAGCTGCCCCAGATCCATGTGGCTTGGTGACACCAACTTGCACTG
Organism: Ambystoma mexicanum; assembly: GCF_040938575.1. NCBI lineage: Eukaryota > Metazoa > Chordata > Amphibia > Caudata > Ambystomatidae > Ambystoma > Ambystoma mexicanum. The sequence goes on from NC_090927.1 coordinate 1,102,243,785, forward strand.
CCACACGTGGCCTAGACTTGCTGATCTGGTAGTCAGCCTGGGAGTCATCCTGTGCCAGGTCAGGTGCCACAATGGGCTGGTCCAACAAGGGCTGAGCCGGGATGGTGTCAGCCCTGTTTCCCTCAACCATGGGGGGGGTGGGTGTCCCTGATTGGTCCTCCACACATGGGGGTCTAGGGGCACCCGGCAAATCCTGGCCATGTCCCCTACCGCGCCCACCACACCCACCTTTTGAAGGTCGGCCACCTTTGCCTCCCTTACCGCTTGGTCGCCTCCCAACCATGGCACTGATGTTGTTGTGCATATGGAAGTAGCAGTAAACTATTGTCCTGGGCAATTGGGGGTGAAAGGGGTAGGGTACTAGATGGAATTCGTACCCTAGTACTCTAGCAAGGCTGCCTGTGACCCCTGGGGGAAGATGACGGGTCACGCAACGCAGAGGCAGCCCAAAATCAAAAAATAACATGCACGCAACCCCTCGTAGACCACGTGCATGAAAAAATGAACCCGCACTACACTGTGGCACGCAGAAACACAAAAATAAGCATACGCGTAATACACGCAGCCTACAATGACCTCAGAAGGGGTACGCAACACACGGGGCAAGCACAGTTGGTAAATACGTGCACGACTCAGCTTCCGCCTGGAAAAAGAATGTGAAAAAGACACGCGTGTGCGCGTTGGCAACACCCCCGCCAAAAGAAGAATTGTACGCTGTCTGAGGAGACAGGACAAAAGAAGAAGTGAACGCTGTTTGAGGAAACAGGCCCAAAAAGAATAAAGAACGCTGTCAGAGGTAACAGGGAGTACGAACTTGAAACGCTGTGAAGTAATCGCGTGTGAACCGACAAGAAGTACAGAATTCACCCAGTCGCTCTCCACGAAAAGCACGTACAAGGGAATGGGGTCCTACACGTACCTTTTAAAGCGGCCCACACATACAGCGTCACTTACCCGTGTACGCGCTAAGGCCCTTTCCTCCAATTACACGAGCTGACACTCGGACATGCAGTTTTTGGACGTGTACGATGAACATGCACCCGTGTTGATGGAAACGCCCATGCGCGTCACGTCACTTACGCGTGTAGGCCCTTTCCTCGGATTACACGCATCCACACGTGGACGTGCAGTTTTTCCACCCGCGCTGCCATGTCACGAGGGAAACGCCTGCGCGAGTCACGTCACAGAAGCGCTTACGCGCTAAGGGCCTTTGGCCCCATGTAACTGCGTACGTGTGCTGACACGCTTACACGCGAAGGGCCTTTCCTCGAATTACACGCTGACGTGCAAGATTTTCACGTGCCAAATCACTCCGTATCAAGCTGGCCACGCAACAACACACGGAAGACCAAGCTCCTGCCCAGAAGGCCGAATTACTGCCCCCCAGAGCCCCGAGCATGCTCCCACCTGCCATCTGCTGCTGCCTGACTGCGTGCTGCCCACGTGCCCTGCTATTTGCCGCCTGCACATCAGCCAGGGGTGCAGTTACTGTGACCACCCCTGCCGGAACCGAAGACTCCCAACTGGGATACCATTGCTCCACAGCCCAGCCCAGGATCCAGCTGCCCACCCTCTCCTGCCTCTGGGGTTGCCATGTCGGGCACAAAACCATCTGGCACCACTGGCAACCCCCAGCCAGAGAGGCAGAGGGCCACCAGCTTCAGTGCTAGGGAAGTTGGAGTCCTGGTGGAGCAAGTCCTGGGGCAGTATGATGCCCTCTTTGGAAGTTCACGCACCGACAATGAAGGACGGACCAGGATCTGAATGGACATCGTGACTGCCATCAACGCGGAGGGGGTGGCAGTCCGCGACTTACACCATGTCAAGAAGCGCTGGGAGGACTTCAGGTCCAGGACCCTCAACAAGGCCCGGCGCCTCTTGAAGGCAGCAGATGCCAAGGGGCGCCGGGGCCACCTGTCCAACCACCAGATGAGGGTCCTGGAACACATATGCCCAGCGCTCCACGTCCAGGTCCTTGAGAGGCAGACCCGTCTGGAGTCGAGCGGTAAGTGTACATGCATACTGATTGGACGCTGTGCGTGTGGTGGTGTGCCAGTAGTGTGCAGGTTGCACATGTGTTTTTGTAGGGCCATGTAGGGATGTATATGAACAGGGGTGTGAGGCTGCCACATGTGGGTCCTCTTAGGTGTGAGACACATCGATGGTGTATGTGTTGGTAAGCATGCTGTGCAAATACAGGTGTGGTAGCACACATGTTTGAATTTCTGTGTATGTACGTTGGCATGGTTGTGGTGTCACACATGGATGTTGGTTCCTGCTGCATGTATCGGCACTGTGTACATGTGCATGTGTGTGTATTTGACAAGTGTGCAAATGTGATGCAACATGGATGCACGTGACACTGATATGTAGAAGGCTGAATGCCAGATGTGACATGTATGGCGATCACATCACTGCGACAGTTGGAGGAGATGTAGACATGCATGTAAATGTGGTGGCGTGTGCGTGTCTAGTGCACTCCCTGTGTTTCATGTGATGTCAGGCTCACTTTTGGCTGTTCATGCTGTTGTATGTGTATGGATGTTGCTGCCTGGCGCAATATTGCTGTGGAAATGCTCATGTGTGTGAGTTGAAATGACATGTGTGTCGTGGAGTGTGATGCCATGTCTGAAGTTTGACACTGCCACTCATGTGCAACTGTCATGTGTGTATCAGTCCATTGTGCAGTGCCCTGATGTCTGTGTTTTATCTCTCCCTGTCTGCAGCGTCAACTGATGAAGAGGGCGGAGAGGTTGCTGTGGAGCACAGCGGCATGGATCGCACCACCAGCCGGAGACGCAAGGCCTGGCTCCCCTCCCAGATTGTCATCTCGTTAGGGAGTGAGGAGTCTGGTGCCGCATCCCAGGCTGCAGCTGCCGAGGGTAGGTCCAAGAGGCAGAGGTCGAAGGTGGACTCCTCAGCAGCAGAAGGGGCAGCTGAGAACCCACAGGGTCCAACGGAGGAAGATGGCACAGAGTCATCCAGGTTGGTGGGGGTTTTGGTGGAGGAGGAGGCCGCAGAAGAGACACACACGGGGTCTGGAGGTGGGGATTCCACTGGCGCTAGTGGTGCAGTGCAGGGGCAGGGACAGGAGGCAGCACAGGCCGCCGCACAGGTGCCTGTGTGTAATTCTGTCCCTGATCCTGTCACTGCATCATCTGGCACCAGCAGGGATGCCTACGTCCAGACCCGTTTTCAGGGAGGGGATGAGCGCACAACAACTGGCCTTCCTCTCCCTGCAGACGTGGCTATCCGGGACCGTGTTGAGCCTATCCTGAGTGGGATAGCGTTGCGTCAACGGGGCATGCGAGGTGACCTGCAGTCTTTTCGTAGAGAGACTGCACGTCGTCTCACATGCCTCTTTGACCACGTTTACCTACTGGGATGGGTCACCGGTGCTGGATTCCTCTGGGTGCGGGACCTTCTTGCGACCCCCTCCTCACCTGAACCCCCTACGCGCCAGTCGTCCTCCATGCTATCTTCCCACCCATGTGTCACCTGGGTACCCTGTGGAGCTGCCCCTGACCCAGCGGCCAGGCTGGTGGAGGACACATCCCTGCCACAGTCGGGAGTCGGACGTCCAGCAGGGGTGGCCACCACAACAACTGCACCCCAGCCGGAGGAGGACATGCAGGCAGCAAGAGCCAGGGCGCAGGCACAGGCACAGCAGCAGAAACATGGTGGGAGCAATGATGGCTCGGGGCCTTCAACACCAGAGGGGAAGGCATCGGCCATAGGGCAGGAGGTCCCCGGATTTCAAGTGTCTTCTGTGTGGCAGCGGTTGGGCCACGCCATAGATGCGGAGCGGCAGCGGGCGGAAGAGGCACGGCTCACAATGGTCAGGGCGGAGAGGGCCCTGAGGTGGGCCGAGTGCCTCGAGGCAATTCGCAGGGAGTTGGAGGTGAACATGTCGTCCCTGTGAACCCTCGGGGCCATGGAAGAGGACCGCCTCCAGGACATTGAGCGGGAGTTCGATGATGCCCTGGCCCGGGACATCAATAAGTGAGCCGTCAGACTAGCCCGCTGCCATTGTAAATAGTTAGATAGTGTTAGGTTTCCTTTCTGTTTTTGTTTATTTTGGGGCGATTGGACAATGCACCATGTTTTTGTATACAGTTCTTTATTAGGTAGTCTTTTTTGTAGGTTTCATTTCATTTGTTGGGCTCATGGACCCTGGATTGGTGATTTGTATATAGTTGAACAGTGGATTTTCTTTTTTTTCTTTTCATTTCACCATGGAGCAATGAATTTCACTTATTTTTTTCCCTTGGATTTGCTTTGTTGGACTGAGACTTTGGACACATTTTCATTTGGATTTCTTTGGATTCTGATTTCATATTTTTCATTATTTTTTGGACATGCTGCGTTTTATTTCTTCTTCACATTATTGTGTGTTTTCTTTTAATTACATTCATTTTGGATTCAATACATTTTTGTTTCATACTTTGGTGTGTGGTATTCTCTCATTGATTTCATGCATGTCATGATGCGGGTTTTCACATTCACTATGTGGGTGGATGCAATACTTGGTTGGGTCTTTGGGCTGGGGTGGCATGGGGTGTGATGTGGCTGGCCATTAGGCCCATGGTTGAGGATCGTCATGACGTGGGGGTGCTGGGAGACATGAGTGGGGGCCTGCTGGCAGATGCCCCTGACTGCTGGGGGTGGGGGTGCTGGGGGACATGAGTGGGGGCCTGCTGGCAGGTGCCCCTGACTGCTGGGGGGTGGGGGTGCTGGGGGACATGAGTGGGACATGAGTGGGGTCTGCTGGCAGGTGCCCCTGACTGCTGGGGGGTAGGGGTAGGGGTGCTGGGGGACATGCGTGGGACATGAGTGGGGGCCTGCTGGCAGGTGCCCCTGACTGCTGGGGTGTGGGGGTGCTGGGGGACATGAGTGGGGGCCTGCTGGCAGGTGCCCCTGACTGCTGGGGGGTGGGGGTGCTGGGGGACATGAGTGGGGCATAAGTGGGGGCCTGCTGGCAGGTGCCCCTGACTGCTGGGGGGTGGGAGTGCTGGGGGGCATGAGTGGGACATGAGTGGGGGCCTGCTGGCAGGTGCCCCTGAGATGCTGGGGGGTGGGGGAGCTGGGGGACATGAATGGGGGCTTGCTGGCAGGTGCCCCTGACTGCTGGGGGCTGGGGGTGCTGGGGGACATGAGTGGGACATGAGTGGGGGCCTGCTGGCAGGTGCCCCTGACTGCTGGGGGGTGGGGGTGCTGGGGGACATGAGTGGGGGCCTGCTGGCAGGTGCCCCCGACTGCTGGGGGGTGGGGGTGCTGAGGGACATGAGTTGGTGATCAGTAGTGCAAGGTGACATGTGGCTTGGCTGGGGGGCATGCCCATGGTGGATGGGCTGCTGCGGGACCTGACCAGCGGTGCAGGGTAGTCCCCTGTGGGTTGGGCTGCCTGCAGGGGCCGTGGAGGGTGTAAAGGGAACACCTGGGAGGACCCACACTGCCAATTCACGGGTAGGACTCCCCGCGCACCCCAGAAATTCACGTACCTCGCTCTGACAGCAAAATCGCGTGTTTAACTTTCCGCGCACCCCCGAATTACACGTACCCCGCTCCGATCGTGTGTGAAACTTCCCGCGCACCCCAGGAATACACGTTCCCCACTCGCACAGGGCCAATCGCGTGTGTAACTTCCCACGCACCCCAGTTATAAACGTACCCCACTCGCACAGGGCCAATCGCATGTGGAACTTCCCGCGCACCCCCAATTTACAGATACCCCACTCCGATCGCGTGTGAAACTTCCTGCGCACCCCAGGAATACATGTACCCCACTCGCACAGGTCCAATCGCGTGTGGAACTTCCCGCGCATCCCCGATTTACACGTACCCCACTGGCACAGGGCCTATCGCGTGTGTAACTTCCCGCGCAACCCAGTTATACACGTACCCCACTCGCACAGGGCCAATCGTGTGTGTAACTTCCTGCAAACCCCAGTAATCCACGTACCCCACTCGCACAGGGCCAATCGCGTGTGAAACTTCCCGCGCACCCCCGATTTACACATACCCCACTCCGATCGCGTGTGTGACTTCCCACGCACCCCAGGAATATACGTACCCCACTCGCACAGGGCCAATCGTGTGTGTAACTTCCTGTGCACCCCAGTTATACACGTACCCCACTCACACAGGGCCAATCGCGTGTGTAACTTCCAGCGCACCCCAGTTATACACATACCCCACTCGCACAGGGCCAATCGCGTGTGTAACTTCCCGCGCACCCCAGTAATCCATGTACCCCACTCGCACAGGGCCAATCGCGTGTGAAACTTCCCGCGCACCCCTGATTTACACGTACCCCACTCCGATTGCATGTGAAACCTCCCGCGCACCCCAGGAATCCACGCACCACACTCGCACAGGGCCTACCGTGTGTGTAACTTCCCGCGCACCCCACTTATACACGTAGCCCACTCGCACAGGGCCAATCGCGTGTGAAACTTCCGCGCACCCCGAAATACACGTTCCCCGCTTGCTGTGTGCTGTGTGCTGTGTGCGGCCCTGTATATTGGTACAGGGTTAGCGCAGCCCTTTGCGCTGGATTGGGGATTTTCATGGCTTTTCCTTGTGCGAGGGGCGTTCTTGGGGGCGTAACTGGCGCTGCTGCAGGGTTGCTGCGCCACTGTGCACCACGGCTGGTTTTGGTAGCTAAAATCCATGAATACGCTGTGCGCGGAAATGGATTTTAGCGCACGCGGCTGGTGCAGAAAGTCGCACGCGCACACTGTGCGCCAGCCGCGTGTGCCCCTTGTGCGCTGAATTCTATGAATTACCCTGATAGTGTGGTCTCTAATCTTTAATAATTACATATAAAATCAAACCGTTTCTGCAAGATTTAATTATTGTGCTGGGATAACAGTTTGAGTTTTACAGTATTAAAAGAGCATAAAGCCTGCAAACAAACAAGTTGTTGTATTACACGGCGCACGGTAGTGGCTGTGTAGTTATGGTTAAGTTGCTAATCCCCTAGGAAGAGCACTTTTTTGGGCGGCTCATAACTTTGCTCCCTGTGGACGAATCCACACCAAACTTTTCAAAAAAACTATCTCACCCACTCTGAATTTTGCAGAGTTTGGTGAGGTTTGGCCCAGGGGGGGCTAAGTCATAGGCGGGACCCAGAATTTATTTTTTTCCCATAGAGTGAATGGAGAAAAGACTTTGCTCACGCCTACAGCCCAAACCGCTGGACAGATTTTCACCAAATTTGCGGCAGGAGCAGCGGCTTGATCCCGAAAGCGTGCTTTTGTAAATTTGGTGGGAATCCGTTCAGTATTTTTTAAAAAAATGATCAAAAAGTAGGTGTAAAAAAAATAGTGATATCTATGTCCGCTCCGTGGACACACTTCCGTGTTCGCTCCGCAGACAGGACACTGATTGGTTAATCGGCTTGCGTCATGTCCGCGGACATGCAACATGTCCGCTGATTGGCTGGTATGAAGCGTGAGGTGCGTCATATTGTTTTAATGCGTCCACCATCTTGGATCCGCGGACATCCGCGGACAGCGTGGCAATGAACGCGGAAAAATACAAGTTTGGGGAGTGTGTTAGTGTGTAAGAGTGCTTGGGGAGGGTGGGGGAGTAAGAGATGGGTCAAATGCTGTATTTGTTTAGGTGACAGGCACCCCTGATGTGTTCGTCATGTCCACGGTCACCGCGGCTGTCTGCGAATATAAAAAATGCCCATGTAGCATAGTTAAAATGTTGATTCTATGGGTGTGTTATGCTGCGGTGGTTGCGGCCACGGCCTAGAGTCTTGGGTGCATGGCCGAAGGTTTACAAACCAGTGTACTGTGCAATTTGCTCAGTTTCTGTGTTTGTTTCTTAAATCATTGGGTCTGTGGGAAAAGAAATCCATGCTGGATTGAAAAAAAAACTTTTTTTGTTATGGTACAATACATTTCTTTCTTTTCAGTGTGTATTTGTTGTTTCTGGCTAACGTTCTATCTGTTGGCTTGTTGCAGATTGTTAGAAACCTGTTGGCGCATTCCAACTGGTTATAGTTTTTTATTTATATTTTCAAGTTGCTCATTTATCTGTTGATTGTTGAAGATTTGTGGGGCAGTTAGATACCTGTTGGTGTATTCTAACTGTTTATTTCTTCTTGATTTATCTGTTTGGTTGTTGCAGAATCTTAGGGCAGTTAGATATCTGTTGGCGTATTGCAACTAGCTATAATTATTTATTTATATTTTCAAGTTAGTCATCTATCTATTGGGTTGCAGATTTTTGGGGTAGTTAGATACCTGTTGGCATATTCTAACTCTTTATTTCTTCTTATATTTTAGTGGTGTTGATTTATCTGTTTGGTTGTTGCAAAATCTTGGGGTAGTTAGATACCTGTTGGGGTATTCTAACTGTTTATAGTTTTCTAATTGATGTTTTATTATTGTTTATGTACAGATTAGTTATTAAATTTTGTTTTTAAGAATATTAAATAAGCGTTTATAAGATTTGCTGGTAATCTCTGCTTTAGAGTAATGGTATTATCATTACAATCAAACCATCCACAATTCTTTTTTATATATGCAGTGTAGTGACCTGCATTGGTTGTGGCTCCTGTGTGGTAGGTTATACCTATTGTTGTGAAGGTTTTCTTACCAAATGATACTTGACCATGTGTGAATCCAGTCAGCTTGCAGTTGTTTATGGTACCATCTGCATTGTAACGTAAAAGCATTAGTATTACGTATTTACTATGTATTTGTATTTTTAAGGTGGAACGATTATCTGAATTGCAGGTAGTACATAATCTGCCATGGTTTGTTTTTTGTACAAGTTGCTGAAATGGAACAGATTCACAGTTAGGTATGGATACATACACGAAGCATTCATTAGGGATTTGTTCCTCTGCAATATTGTTGCAGAGAGTGCATGTATGTTTCCACATGTGTGAAATCTGGAAGATTTCATTTATAGGTATATTTTTGTTTTCCAGTACTTGTAGTAAGTACATTAGAAATTCTTGTGGAGCTTCTTGTGAGTTTATAGTGAATTTCACCATTCCAGCAAAGTAGTCCAATTCTTGTCTTATTCCATGAACACTTTGGGGCTGATTCATGGAATTATGTGCGCCTGAAAATGGGCTTTGTGCGCCATTCTGCTTGCAAATCCCCATTTGTGAAACAGGTATTTGCGGGCAGAATAGGGCACAAAGCCAGTTTTTCGGCGTACATAATTCCATGAATCAGCCCCTGTATGTGTTGTCAGAATTGTTGCTTGCATTTCTATGAACGACTAACATTTGCAAACACAATTGGTCTGTATTGTGCAAGTAAATGTTGTCAAAATTTGGTGGCAATTGGAATAGAATATTTATTGCTACATTTGCGTAGCAATTTACACCAGTTATATTTGAAAATTTGAATGGACCAGATACTTCTGTGTCCAAGTCATTTCTTCGGAGTGTGTGTTGTTTCTTTGAAGAAGTACCTGAGTTACTTTGAGTAGTAGTTTCTTCTTTGGTTGTAGTAATTGATGAAGTATTAGCTTCTTTTACTCTCTTTGAAGGATTTGCAGTGAGATCCTTTTGCATTTCAGTTTGAAGTAATTTTCTTTTACAACGTTTTGCTTTTTGTGGTAAAGGATAGGTTTTCAGATGGGGGTGTATAGTGAACGTAGTCTATTGTTTTCTAAAATGCAAGGAATATCAGCGTTTACTTTACTTGCATCAAAGTTGATTAGAAATAGACCGTCAACTGTACGTAATCGTGATAGTGCTACGTAGCTCATGCCTTCTTTAAAGACTGTGTTCCCAATATCTATCAATGCTTTATCTAGGGTAAGACTTTGTGATTTGTGAATGGCGACTGCGTATGCTAGAGTTAGAGAAAATTGTTCTCTGTTTACATACATGTCTTTGAAAATAAGGAAGCAGGCTCTTGAGCGTCCTATCCTTTTAACTTCTGATAGTTTGTCAAAGAGAATATTGACAAACTGAATGTTGTTGTCACGTGGGTATGTTTGAAAGCCAACAACTGTACCAACTGCTCCATTAGCTAGTCCTTGCTCCAAGTCAAGGTTACATTTAAGCATTACTCTAGAGTTTAAAAGATAATTTTAATATTTTCTCCAAACTTGCTGTGTTGGAGATAGAGTTTTCTAAGGTATTTAGTCTTGTTGTGGCTTGTTGACACATGGGTAGTGTCATACCATGTACGTCCAGTTTGTCTGTGGAGCAAATTTCAATTATTGGTTGCATTTCTTTTTTCAACATTGTTTCATTGAATTTGGAACAGCTTGCAAGAGTTGGCATCAAGGACATGCATTTATTTGTGTGTGCTAATTGTTCCATGACATCAGTAGCACATGAGTTATGGCCATAGAGTGCATGGATGTGCCGGGTTTTTAATATTGCGTGTGCTTCTTGAGATAGTACACCAACTCTAATACTTTTTAAAATGTTGGCGTATGTGAGGTCTGCAGATTGGCGCATGTTTTCTGTTAATTCTCTGTATTGGAAATGTTGCCAAAGGTTGACATTTCCTATGCTGCCAACAGTTTTATGGCAGAGTTTGTGTCCTATGGTTTTAAAAATAGGTTCACCTTTCACTGGTATCAATTGAAGAAGATCTCCAAAAACAATAATGTGTTTTACTCCAAAGAGCTCTTCGTAGTTTGTTTTGAGTACTTCTTGTAATCTGAGGTGAATCAAAGCCACCATTAGGTTGGAGACCATGCTCACTTCATCTATTAGTAGCATTTTTATTTGTTTTAACACTCTGCATAGTTCCATTGCAGCTTCTGTAGAAAGTTTGTAATATTCTAATTTGTTTTCGTGTTCTACTGGAAGGAGTAGTAATCGGTGTAAAGTGACACTGCCTATGTTGTCGGCAGCTAAACCTGTGGGGGCAGTTACAACAGCTGACAGTTTGTTGTTTGTCAGTTGTTGAAGGAACTTGCTGATGATTTTGATTAAGAATGTTTGCCTGAACCAGTTTGACCACTGACCTACAGTAGTATAGGTTTGTAATTTTTACAGGTGCATTCTTTATTTTCATGTTGTACACCATGTGCAATTTCTTTTGTTACTTCTTGAAAAATTCTATGCTGCTCATTGTTCAGTTTTGATTGCAGTACAGTTAAGTCTTCTGTATCTTCTTCATAGTGACACATGGTGTTTTCTACTTCTGTCATAGCTAATTCTGCCTCATTTGCTATTAGTGGCTGCCCCAGTGGTTCTTGGATTCCTGTTACAGAAGGTTGACTACTGTCAGGAGTGTCCTTATCTAGTTGGGCCTGGAGTTCTTCTTCGTGTTGCTGTTTACTGTGCAACATTGTTTTGTACTGTGTAAAGTTTACATCGGTTGTAGTGCTTTCATTTGCTTTGAAAGCATCTTCATAGGAGTCATAGATATCTAGTAACTCTTCTTCTTTCTTTTCTCCATGGTTTAAAATGTTGTAGCAGGGACATGTAATATAGTTCTTTATGTTGAGGAGTTTTTAATGACAACTTGATATGATTAATTAAGCTTTGTTTGGTAAGTTTCACTAAGCTGCCTTCACAATTTGTCACTCCGTATCTACCGTTGTTTTCATCTGGTTTTATATTATTATTGTATGTGAAGTTTTGGGCTATGTGGTATAGACACATGGTTTCCAAAGTGGTACTCCTGTTTGTGTAATATGTGTGTAATAAATTGTTTCTCAAAATTTCTTGGCTGTTGGGATCATTTTTGGCTATTGTGTCTATGTCGTCATATGATTTTAGAACTCTCTTTCTAGATTTAGCAGGACCAAGACTTAGCCATGCTATATTTTCAGATTTTCCATACAAAGCAGTACAAGTTAAACGGTCTGCAGCTTGATTGGAGCCACATTCTCTATGAGAGAGCATTTTTATGCTTAAGCTGTACAATTTCTGAGATAGTTTTTTGTCTGATGATAGGTCATCCCAGAGGTCTTGAAGCTCTGTTTTTCTGCTTTGGTTATGTAGACTGTAACATATCGTGCGACTGCAGTGGAATTGTCTGCAATGTACTTCACATCTATGTTTGCATTCCATAAGAAGGCAATGATTGCATTGTAATCATTGATATATTTTGCTTCTTCTGTTCTTTTTATGTAATATGTGTTCTTAGGTTATTTACCTTTAATACTATGTCTAACTGAAGACATGAAGTTGTTTACTTGACCTGTTGCTGTAACTGGTCTAGGGAAACCAAAGCGACATTTGGTGTAGTATTTCCCTTTGTTTTTGTATTTGCGACAACAATATTTCCCACATTTGTGTCTTTGAATTTGTAAAACGTATGCATGAAGATCACTATTTGTTGCTTCTGAAGGAATTTCACAAGTGACATATTTTTGATAAACTGTAAAACAGTGGCATCACTGTCTTGACCAAATTTAGGAGCATCTTTAATCCATAAAAGCATGTGGATATGTGGTGCTCCTCTGGCTTGGTATTTTTTTCGCCAAAAGAAGTGTTGCACTTCTCCAAGGGGAGGAACAGTTTTATTACAAATAAAGTGTAGCATAGCAATGAAGCGATGATGGAAATATCTTGAAACATTAACAGGATCTGGAGAGCAAAGTTCTCCATGTGCTAGTACATCTATGTTTGTTTTGTTTTTGTTTGATATGCGTAGGAAATCATGTAAATCTTCCCATGCATATTCTGCACAACTTAATGTAACAAACCAAGTGGGTGGGCCAAGGTTTCTTATCATACAACGTACATCTCCGTGACGTCGGAACCAGTACTCTTTAGTACCACAGATGTTTGCTAACAGATTTGTAATGCTTGATTGTAAAACCTCATCTTTTTCTTGAACTTTTTTGTAGTAATTGCATAGCTGAAATATTTTGAAAATGGGTACCTGATTTCAATGTGTGTGCAACTCCGTAGCATAGAGTTGCTAGTTCCCTTTCAAAGAATAGGTGGAATATGTATTGCAAATTTTGTCTAAATCTGGGATCTTCAGAATACATTCGTAACGAGCAGTATTCTGATGCTGATATCTGAGTGGGTCTGTCATCGTACCTTCCTCCTTTCCCAGTAGGAAAGAGTAGAGGAAAAGCATGAGCTTCTATACTTTTTTCCCATATGCTGATTGGTGATCCTTTGGTTTGTCGCATTTGGTACGTTTCTAGTGCATCATCTATGGTGTCTTTAGAGTGTAATGGATGAATAGTATAATGGTCTATAATATTGGATACTGTAGCAGGAGCTAGAAGTTCAAATTGACCAGTTTCTGGTGACTCTTGTATTATTTCAGTGGTTTCCCTCAGATTTTTTTCAATATTAATTTCTTTTTAGTATTCATTATTATCTTTTAGATATTGTAAGGCTTGTCTAACTTTATGTAAGTATACGAGTTGTTGCCAATTTTTTTTGTCTTTTGTAGGTACACCATTTACTAAGACCATTAAAGATTGCTCTATTGGACGTTGCACTCCTAGAGTGTGTACATTTTCTTTTAGATATAATGGTAAATAAACTACTTTGCCACAAATGCCTTTCACTAATTCTGAGGAAGGTAATTTTGCTGTTTTTAGTTGAAGGTGTATTATTGTTTGGAATGGATGCACTGCTTGAATTATGGTGCCATCATATAAATTGAGTTGTTGCAAGGGTTTTGGTAGTGGGAATAATTACAAGTTATTTGTGATAGCACGTGAAGGAGTTTGATTGTTGTCAAGTTTTGCAGTGCAGTAACTTCAAACTATTAAGGGGTCATTTATTGTGTATTTCCTTTCTGCTATAAGGTAGATAGCTAATTCAAACCATTTGGAATCTTCATTGTCTTCTATTTTGTATGTTATGTCTACAGTTGTTGTGCTACTTTTATAAAAAGTTCTGCGACAACACACACACACATGGTTTGGTACTTCAGCGGATGTACTTTTAAATTTTAGTATTTCTTTTTTGTATGTGTGTAGTAGAAGGTTTCCATTTGTAGAATTGTTCCTAGTCTGTTGTAAAGCTATTGCATTTTGTAAGTGGCTTTCACTTCTAAAATATTTTCTCGGGATATGCTCTATTTCTTCGAGTAGGTCTTTGGCTCTACCATGTAGAATATTGTTATTTAAATTGTCTGATGCTAAAGCTGGACTTTTAGCATAGTACAGTTTATGGACTAGATTTCTTATAGCTGAATGATGAATTGATATCATTTTGATATGATGGAAGGTGCTTTTGCAATTAGGTCCTGAAATACAGGCTAATGAATGTTCTTGTCGTCCTGTGTTTTTATGCACTGGACAGGTAGCCATATTTTGTAGAAGTTTTATTGTTTTATTTGTCTTTGCCTTTTACATATTGATTGAGGAACTGGCGTAAAGATTTGAAAGATTTTTTGACAAGGTTACACATTGACATGCACAGCCATTTGTATAGTGGACGTTTTCTGTCTGATGGAGAGGTGATACTGAATTTTCTGGGGATATTTTTGTGAGCAGCGTTTCTTGTTCCACAATGGTATTATTAAGTTTTTCATACCCTCGTCCGCTGCTATGTATGGCAGTTGTGTTTGTTCGCTTTTGTTTGTATGCTTCTTCATTGAAATATGGTTCTGTGCTCATGGTGTGACTCCATTCACCTCCACAGATATTTAAGAAGTTATTTTTTGTTGACATTCCATTTATTGAGAAGTCTTTTTGTAATTTAGTAGTTACTTTTGTTAGTGGTTTCATTCTGTTTAACACTAAAATAAATAACTTCCTTTTGAGAAGGATTGCACCGTCTATGAGAGCTTCTAAGATTCATTTTCTACGGTAGGTTTTCAGGGTTGTGCATGATTTCTCTCCTGTTTTTATAAGATTCTGAAGGACTCTGTGGCGGAACATATTTTGTATAATAGTTTTTTGGTATGGTTACTTGCCACTACATCAAGATGTATAGGAGCACTGTTAGCAGTAGTGGTAGCTGAATTTGTGTTAATCACTTTCTGTTTTGTTTTACATTTTGAAAGAGGAGGCAATGTTTTTGTACTGGAAACTTGTTTTGTTTCGCTTAATGACTCGATTAGATCTTTCGTTTGAACTTTTTTGTACAAATTCTGCTAGCGATGGATGCTTATTTTGGACCCTTTTATTTTAATTTGCTCTACTTCTGTGTTGCTTTCTATGGGCGTGCTTTTTGGTAGGCATTCTTTGGGGTCTGTTGAAAAAAAAAGAAGGTATGGGTTGGGCTGTTCTGCAATGTATGTGTGCTGTGTGCTGTGTGCTGTGTGCATGAGTGTGATGGTAAGGATGTATGTGGTGGTTTGTGATTGTGCATTGGGCAGCTACAACTAGTTGGGAAGGCTATTCTTGTATTTGTGTGTTACTATACTGGGGTTCAGATGACAGTACAAAGTAAGCTAGTGGTGAGGAGAAGCACTAATATTAAATCTAATGGTGTAGAATTAAAACAGTTCTTTGTTCTGTAATACTAACATTCTAGAGGCTGATTTATGGAATTTGTGCGCCTAAAAATTGGGATTTGCTCCAGTCTGCCTGCAAATCCCTGTTTAACAAATGGGGATTTTGGGCTGAATGATGCACAATGATGCACAAATCCCTGCTTTTTGGCGCACAAATTCCATGAATCAAGCCCACAGTGTGCTTCAGTAACAGTAAGAATATTATGGTAGTATTGTACTTTTTTTGTTTTGAATGAGCAGGTTTCATCTGAGTTGTTGTTTGTACTTCAGATGCTGTTGCTTTTCAGGAGAGTTGTCTTCACTGCAATTGTAAAAGAAAGAAGTTAGTAATTTTGTGTGTTTATAGCATTGATGTCACTTAGACATTGATTTTTATGTTTTTTGTAGTACTATTGTTGTTTGATAACTGAATATAGTGTGTTCATGCAGTTTCCTTTGACTATGTGCAGCCTTTATATTTTACTTACAATATGTTAGTTCAACATGCTTTGCAAATGAGTAGAATACTAAGTGTATGAAACACACTTGGTTTCTTAAGACTGTGTTATTGCATGTTAGGAGATAGAAGAAATAATGATGTTCTTGTTTTGCAATTTTTGTAAGGTAAATTGCAGGAACTGTATAGAAAAGCATAGCATGCATGCGTTTGTGAAGGTGTGGGTAATAAAGCAGAACGATGTGATGTACAGGCAGTGGTGTTATTTCAGCTGGGAGTTTTTCTCATGATAGTGTCTTTCTGTGTGAGTGTATAAAGATGCATGAACTTATCCTGGCTGTGTGTAATTTTATGATACACTACTAAGTGTTTTTCTACAATTATGCTGTTATTTCTCCCATCTTTTAATATTATAATTTTTTAGATATTTGTGTGGGTAAAAAAAGAATTTAGATAGCAGACAGGTTTGGAAGTGACAGTTGATTATAGCAGATGGGAAAAATAATAGTAAGTTCATTTTATAGGTTATACAGGTTAAGTGGTAGTTACTCTGTTTATATGCATTTATAAGAGTTGTACATGTACTGTGCATAAAATATGCATACCTGTGGTTTGTATTCATGCATGTAGCTGCAAGTAGAAATCTTGGACACTTGTACAGTAGTTTTTGTAGTAGGTGCTTTCCAATGATATGAGATTTGTTCACAGAGTGATCAACAGTACATTTGAAATGCTGAACTCTGATGATGGAGTTAGATGTAGAGGTCTTGGATGTGATTGGTGGATGGTTGTGTGACTGCTTAGCTGTATCCAATGAGGGAATGGCACAGAGAGTGAAGTGGAAAGGGTAGAAGGTCTATCTAAAAGTTACGCAGTCCGCAGACATCGCAGCTGTCTGCGGACAGGGCGTGCAACATCCGGGATTTTCCAGCAAGTCCAGCATGGAAATAGGACTATAGGGATTAGCCAATCAGGTGTTGAGGTTGTGGATTTGTGTTGAAAGAGGCTGTGTGTAGTGAAGATGGCAGAGTTGGAGAAAGTCAGGGTGTTGGTGGTTGGAGATATGTTTGTGCATGGTTTACAGCAGTATGCTCAATGCAGACATGTGGCAAACAATTTTTATGTTAAAGGAGTGGAGGTGGTATGGTGCACTATGCCTGATTGCAATGTACAGGGAATTGTACAAGTTTGTGAATATATGGGCAGGATGAACAGTCCCCATGTGGTAGTATTGCACTGTGGTGCTTTCCATTTGGGCTATTTGAGTGCCCCTACTTTGTTGGCAGATTTGGAACACGTGGTTCAAGCAGCAATGAACATCCTTCCAGATGCCAAACTTATTTTTTTCTGGATTAGTACCTAGGGCAATATGGGACAATAGCTCCGTTTTTTGTCCTCAGCAAAACATTGCTGGGTGGGCAATCAACAGATTGTGTGCTTTCATGCTTAGAGCTGGTATGTTCTTCTGTAATAATGAGAATATTGATTCCAGTAATGCTGTTTATTTTAAAGAAGATAGCATTTCTTTATCTTTTATGGGAAATGCCATGCTGTTCTGGAATGTAAGGGTTGCTTTGGAGAAGGTTATGCGAACATTTTAGGAGTGCAGTAAGAAAAAAAAAGAAAACAAAATACAAAATAACTGGTGTCTGTCAAGCATCTGTAAAAAAACAAAAAAAACGGCTCTTTTCAGAGCCAACCTCAGAGGGGAAATGGGGCAAACTATTTAAATTTACATTCACCACGCTAAGATTTTCGATATGTCTGCGGACATGGCGGTAGTCCGCGGACATCGCGTATTACATACAGGGATTCTGGGGTGGAGAGGCATGCAAATGAGAATGAGTAGAGCAAGGGATTGGTCAATAAAAAGTTTACAGGGTGTGTTGTGTAAGGTGAGAGTTTGTCAGAAAGTCTTTTTCCTGAGAGAAGAACAGATAGCTATGGCTGTGTGTTTCAGAAAACAGATTATCTGGATTTTGGGAGACTCATGGACACATTGGTTGGAGGTGCATGCAGAACGCTGTGGAGTAGCTGCACATCTTGGATTCCCTCATGTGGAAGTGCACTGGTATGGAGTGCGTGGAATAAAGTGGGTGGACTTGGTACCTCTCTGTGCTACTTTGGAGACACAGCATCATCCAGACATAATTATAATTCATTGTGGAGGGAACAGTTTCGGACATGTGTCTGGAATTTCTTTGCAATTTGCAATGAAAGAAGGACTTGGGAAGGTAATGGACATGTTGCCAAATTCTCAAGTAATTTTTTCTCGTATTGCGCAGAGACAAATATGGCTGCATTATTCTTCATTTGGTCCACAAATGAAGAAAGCGAGCCGCAATGTCAATAAGGCTGTTTGTGCCTTTTTAAGAGATATTGGCATGCCCTCTTTTCACAATGAAAATATTATGTTTCGTAGCACATACATTTTTCGCAGAGATGGTGTCCATCTTATTTACGCTGGCAATCAGATTTTTCTGAGAAATGTACAAAATGCATTGTGACCTTGTTTGGAATTACAGCCATCCATTTTGCAGTAGGCGTTGAACATTTGAAGTTTTTCAAACACAAAAAAACACCACCAAAAGGCTCTTTTCAGGGCCACCACTTCCTCCTATAGAAAAGTACAATGGTTATGATAGGGCAGCACCCCAAAATTTAAGATGTCCGCGAACTGTCCGTGGACTTCTAAAAAAATGCAGAGGGCCCTGCACTATTTATTTGTCACTTCTATATTTAAACTGTGAAAGGCGGCTCTGAAAAGAGCCTATTTTGGGGGGTTTTGTTGTTTTATATATATTTTTTTTTACATATGACACACTAGGAAAGGAGGGGAAAGGAGGGTAAGGAAGGGACATCAACCACAGGGATAAGAAAGGGCAGATAGAGAGAGGAAGATGTAGGGTGGCCCTTATTTAGTTAGGTAGCAGACCTTCTCATCCTCCGTGACCGCAGTCGCGAAAGCACTTCGAAGACTCACCCCCCTGTAGAGCACTGCATCGCAGTACATACACAATATTGTGACTCTCGAAAGGTAAGGGTCAACAGCATCATGGATGGCCTGTGAGGCAGCTGGAGGGATGCGCTGTCCCACAGGCGTGTCTCTTCTGGTGACAGGAGCAGAAACGGAGGATGGTGTAGAGGAACTCAACCTACTACATTTATCACAAGGTACAACCTTGCAAACTGCCCCACAGTGGAACGACCTTAGGTGTCGCTTCATGGATGTCGTACCAAAGCTGTATGAACGAGGCCTCCCACGACTCAGCACCATTTTGCACTGGTTGCAGGTGACCTTGTTCGCACACGCTTTGGTACTCCACCCTGAATGGTAACCAACTGCCACACCCAAGATTCACGGCGAGTGCTGGTAGTAGGGACTTCCACAACCTCATCCTCTTCATCCTCCTCCTCTACATCCTCACGCCTGTTCCCCTCTGCAGGCCCTTGGGGAGGTGTTGGTGGTGGAGGGGGTGGGGGTGGTGCTGAGGCACTAGTAGCACCAGCTGGAGCAGCAGCAATCATAGATGCCATCAGGTCTGATGATGGGAAGCAGCAAGAGCAGCAAGATCAGCAAAAGCTAATATAGACAATGCTCTGTCAGGTAGCCAGAAGCACAATGAGGATGAGCTCTGGGGTGTGGCCTTTTATAGGGGGGCAGGTGCGCGCTCCGCGGACAGCCGCGCTGTCCGTGGACAGATCGAACACCCCAAAAAGGCTCAAAAAGTTCCAAAATGTATGTAGACGGCCAGGGTCATTGTCTGGGACATGTGCAATGGTGATTTTCTACTGTAAAATACTTTGGAATATCCCAAAAAGTACTTTTGAAATGTTCGGGGACCCGGACTGTGTCCGCAAATCAGGACACACGCTCAGCGTGGGTGCGGTCACATGATGACGTTGCAAACATGTCTGCGAATGGGATGGGTGAACAAATGCGTGGGAACGGTTGTGCGCATGCGTGCAGATGTTCTACGGACAGTGTTCGGGTCCTCAAACTAATTAAAAGTGCGACACACGCGAGGTAGACAGTTACGGACAGGAACGATTTTCGTAGGACTTATGGGCGTGGTGCGCATGTGCGTAGATGTTCTACGGAGAGTACGGACAGATATGGTGTCCTTAGGACACCGCCATTTTGGTTAATTGCGGACATTCCGGACACTGAGTGTGTTCTAAGAACAGTTCCATCTTGCATGACATTTGTGATGTCATCTTTGATGTCCTGGGTGTTAGTCTTAGCAAAGCACGGTGGTGGTGCGAGTTATGGTTCCTTAGCTTACCATAACTTGCAAATTTCAAGGGTTTTTCGGTTTTACTTGGAACATAACGTCCCTTTAACAAAGTTATTTTACTGAATTTCATAGGTTTTTAGTAGCGCAACTTAACCATAATGTCCCTTTAACAAAGTTTTTTTACTGATATATATATATATATTGCCTCATTACATAACCTACCTACCGCCCTGATCTTCCCCTAAAGTGCTTTGAAGTTGTTTCAAGGCATCTTCACAACCTAACCTTACCTGATATAGCCAGTAGCTGCCTTCTTTTCACCACCGCCTGAATCTTTTCCTTTATTTCACACCCATCTTCCATTCTTCTGCCAGATAATTTGGAATAGCCTCTGAGCACTGTTAGGGAAAATTCTAATGTGTGTGCTAATTTCCTTCAACCTTAGAGGCGCCCAGCTCTTTTGCTGGACTTTAGGACTTTTTAATTTTTACTGTGGAGTGAGTGTGCCCTTTTTCTCACTCTCTCATGTGTTTTGACCCGATTTGGATTATGTGTTTCATTTGTTTTTTTGAGTCTGACAAACTCCATAGGCATCTACTTATTGTATGGTGACACACAGCATCTTCAGTGCAGTATCACAGAGAATCCTTTAGATTTCTCATAAGATTTAAATACCTTTTCTTGTGTGAACTACTGTTCCCAAGAATAGTAAAGTGAAATTGGCTTTACTTACCTTTTCTCTCTGTAGGTCCAGCGCACACCATTTTATGTGGAGTGCTGGGGGGTTATTTAGTAGCCCTTATCCTACCTACTCATTTAACATTGTTGATGTTATTAAATGGCTGGTGGCAGTGGTTTGATTTTCCTACCATTGTGCTTTTCTACTGCAGGCTGAATCCTCAGCTGCAGTATAGCACCACTGGGTGACCATTTTGTCAAAATGGCTGCTGGTCTTTTTTTTGTCTCTTTGCGAGGTCTTTCTTGAGATTTACTCTGCACGCCAAACCAGGTTTGGGCCCTTTGTTCATTTTGCCTTTGGTGGGCTTCGGTACTGAAACCCGCCTCTGGTTCCAGTGTGTCTGGAAGGGCAGGATGTGGCAGAGGTTCCCAAAACTCCCCTGTGCTTTGTCTTTAGGAATGCCTGAATGCATACAGTCCTGATTGACTGACTGGCTGGACAGCCACCCTGATGTTTGAGTGACAGTTAGGCTGTGCATGAATGGGAGAAACCTGCTTAAAAGGTGAGGGTTTTGAGACTGAAGACAGAGTCGACCACTGGGAAGACCAACCCGATGAAGAAACCGTGAACAAAGCTTGCTATCCTCCTGCACTGTTGAACTGCCTGGTGAAGACCTGCTGCTGTGCTGCAACTCCTTTTTCTAATCGACAAGAGAAGCTCTGGAAGGGACTTCTTCCCTTGGGTTAGTGGGATCAACTAACACAGAGACAAAATCCAATGGACAACCTTCCCCGACAGGCTGTACTTCTTTTCTGCTGTAGGAACCGAGTGCCAGGGGTAGAGAAATCCATAGTCGAGTGCAACATCTGTGATCCAGCCAAAAGCTCCAGGAGTCTCCCCAGGACCCCCCAGAAGCAAGACAACCAGAGCTTGAGTCCGCTTACCAGAATACAGGACTCAAGGAGTGAAGGAAGCCCAACCGGTATCCAAGATCCGCAATGGTGGTGTTTCCCGAGCACTGAAACCACAAAGTGCCGCTGATTTGAAAAGAGCCCGTAGCTGCCACCGCCCTTCAAATTGCTGCCGCCGGAGTCCCCAGACTTCCTCCCTCTTGTCCCCATTACTGAGGCCCAGAAACACAGGATCTGCATCACTGCAACCAGACAGAAGCGAGCTGGACCACTCTTCTTCTAACCAAAGGTACTGTTCTGACTTGGGGTACTTATCTCAGTGTCTGTAGCTTGCTCTTCTCAATCGAGTCTTGCAGTAGCTGCTTTTCTAGAGTTGATTCCAGCTCTAACTTTCACAAGTGTAACAGCGTGTGACCTTACAGTGATTTTTCTGCAACAAACTCTCTAACTTTGTACAGGACTTTTACTATCTAAGAAGGGCCTCAGCTCCATAGACTTTGCTCCAGTTGACTTCGGCTGTCCTGACTCCCTGTAGACTCTACTATTACATTTGACTTTGATTCTTACTGTCCCTCATAGGTGATGCATTGGTTTTAAACTAACATTCCTGGCAAAGGTTTTTATCTAGACCTCATTGGAAGATTTAAAGTACTCACGTGCTCTAAAAACCTGTTCAACCTTTTTCCCTCCTCTAACCTTTCCTTTCTGCCAACCTCAGAACCTACAAAGTATACTAGTGATATATAAATGCCATTACTGTCCTGAAGTAACCTCAGGGTGTCTGAGGTGTGTATGAAGAATCTCTAAAGCTTATCTACTAGCTTTGTGTTGATTCTGGGAAAGTATTTGAAGTGTATTGGATTGCTGCATATGTTGCCCTTTTTAAAGAATGCTTATTTAAAACTATCGTTAAATACATAAATAATTATTTATAACCGAAACCTTCAGTAAAAGTGTTACTTGGCTACTTGTATTTGTGGATTTCATTGCTACAGCTCTACAGCTCTCATGTACCCCTCTTGAGATAAACCTGGCTGCTCATTCAAACTACCAACTTGTGTAGTACAGGCCTATACCAATAGGTGGGTTACCTTATGCCAAGAGGACACGTGCTGTGTAGTCTCCCACAGGGTTACTACATCAATTCTTGCCTAACAAGCACTTTGTTCACCAACTTAAGAGAGCTATTGGCTTTTGCTACACTTTCAATTGTGAGCAAAGTAGTTGGAAAAATATATTGTGCAGCAGCAATAGACGTTTTGCAGAAGCAACACCTAGGAAAGTGTCCTTCATTTAGACAACAAACAAAAACATTAGATGAGGAGTAAATGTATTCCTGTTTAAAACATTGTTGCATTCATTGTCTACATATTAACTTTAAGTCAAAGCAAATAAAAGAGTATTTAAATTGCAAAGATTCAATTATTTTGGAGACATGTGCAGTGTGGGGTAGCAGTAGAGGAGCAATGTGGGGCGCAGTATTAGCTGGGAGCTGCCCTCCCTTCATTCTATAGCAGCTGTTAATGGCCCTGAAGCCCAAGCTAAGTTTCTGAGCAAAACAAGGGAAATGCAGAAAAACAAAAGGTGGCTTGCACGTAATACTAAACGTTCGCAACTCACAGGGCTTCAGATAGGAACAAAAAGAGGGCCTCTAGGTAAACGGGAGCACTGTAAAAAAAGGAGTTGGTGTTAAGCCAGCTTGGGAAGTCTCTAATTACACAGAGGTTCTGGAGCCAATTCAAACCAGACTCAATTACGGAAAGAGACAAAGTGCAAGGAAAAACCCAGCTTTATCATCATCAAAATAAAGCATGGACAGCATACAAGCACCAAATTCTTGGCAAACTCGACCAGTGGTTGAAGTGGGTGGGAGCAGTTGGGAGCGGTTTTTAAATTAAGTTTTACTGTTCCTATACTTTTTTTTAAAAAAAGAAACCGTTCTGGGGTGGTTTCATTTTAAAATAAAAGTGTAGGAAGCAGTTGAAACTTGCACTTCACTGCACTGAACTGAACGTTCCCTTAAGCAGTAGGTGCATTTGATTGGGGGTTTGAATTGTGCATGGGAGGGGTCTCGAGATGGGGGTTCGTGGGGAGCAGGGCAGGCCAACAGGGAACATAGTTCCAATACTTCTTTTCATGCACTTCCACCACTGCTCTTGACATGCTTATCAAAAACAATGGTTTATATATTAAACATTTTTCATAACTGAAATACTGTAATCTGAGTTACCAAAACCTACAGGGTACAGGCATTGGTTAATAGCGGTGACTGCTTATACATTCTACAGGGGTTACATTCTAAATTGCTAACCGTAAAAAGACATGTAATTGGCAGACACTGTGCTTCATGGGCAGTGTAACATTGGTGATTGTTATTGGTTGGCTTCTTACTAAGCAACCTTTAACAATGGACAGGTCGTTAAGACATGAGCCAGACAGGAGTAGGGGGAGAGAGGTCCACAGACTGCTTTCATTCCAATTGAAGAACATACCATCCCACATTTCTAGGCCATGAGCCAGGGTGATCGCTTTGTATTTGGCCTTGTGTGACAATTCTTGTCTGGGGATATGTGTAAGGAGTAAAGCAGGTGTGATGGGGCCGTGCTTGGAATGATTTCACCCTGCGTTTATTGGAAGTTTAACTAATATTAATGTGAGTGTTATGTGTTTTTTTTTTTACCACTGGGGTCACTCTTGAGTTATTCCTTATAGAGTCTTTTGGCTTATAGTTGTCCTGAACCTGCCTTACAAAGGCTGGTTGTACTTAATTAATCTGAGAACATATGGCTTGCGACTTGAGAATCGTTATCTTGTGCTTTCTCTCTGCTGTTCCTATCCTCCCTTATTCATGGTAACCATGGCTTGGGTTGCTAGCTATTGCCTGAGCTCTGCACGGATCTGTATTTTGTTATTTCAGCATTTGGAGTTCTCATGAAGCCTTGAGGCCTCTTGTTTACTTAGAAGCATGTTATGGCTTCCATTGTGGAAAAGATAGCTGCCCTTTACTGTTGAGTTTCTATATTAGTGAGCTATATTTGCGTGTCATTCATGTTGCATTCAGCTTATACATTACTTAGGTTAGTATTATTCATGTGTTATGGATGCTAGATTAATATTCTTCATATATAAATGCATACATTACCTAGTGTGCGCGTTCTTCATGTTGAGTGCACATTTGCTTTTTGTCTAATGCATACACATGTTTTGTCATAACATTAGTTTGGTTACTCGTGGCATCTTCAGCTTAGATTGTGTCCATCTCCTGCTGAATATACCTGGGATAAGGGTTGCATGGTTATCTTAGTGAGTTACGTTTCTCACCTGTGGAGTATTGAACTGGGAGAGGGGCAGAAGCTATGGATCATATTCATCTGTCTCTCAACAATCCCACAGTAGGTGGCGGAACGCAGATGGGGGCAGCATGCAAGTGAAAGATGCACTAGAAAAGATCAGGCATAGGAAGCAAGGGTGCTGTGGGAAATCAGTGGTAAAGAGTTGGACCATGCAGCTAGCAATTTTTTGTGGGGCTTGGTATGCAGGCCAATGCTGCCTGGTAATGCACACATTCTGAACCAGCACAACTTTCATGCTCATAAAATAAATTGGAAATATTTTAGACAACCAAAATCATAACACACATAACAGTCCAGAAAATAAATCATCAAGAGTAGTAAAGCATGTCATAGACATGCAAATGTCCCATCCCCTTTTTCAACTTACAAGGCTTAACATAAAGCATTCCTTCACACCTGCACAATGAGTTACTAGTGTTGTTCCTGTCTTTGCCACTAGAGGAGGGCACCAAAATGGCACTTGAAATTAAATGATACATTTAGTGCAGAAGTCCTGATTACAAGAGTAAAAACATTCTTAACAAAACCTGCCATGCACAGATCGTTGCTCTTCTATTCATCTAACTTGAGCATACAGCAAAATGCCTTCGTACTTATAAGGAAATAGTCAGAATTGCCCACATTAAAAGAAATACCATTGCCCAGTTAAAGGCAGTACACAGGACCTCTGAAACATATATGTACTTTGAAAATATAGATCATGCATAGGCAAAACTACACTGACCTCTGCGCCACATCCTTGTGCACATTACTCAACCTAAAACAGGACATATTACCCCAAACATGCCGGCACACAGTATCAGGAAATTGAGGAATACACTTTTTCAAGAACCTAACTTATAACAAATGTAGCAATGCATTTCCCCTCCAAAGCTTCACTTGCAGGGCAAACATGGACTGTAGAATAGCAAAATCAAAGGCTTTTCCTTGTAAAACCCATGCTTTCCTCGGGGTAAGTCACTGTGTTCAAATTCAGTCAGTGATTTAACAGTGGCGGCTGGTGATTATTTTAATTGGAGGAATATAAATGTTTCCCATGAATATGCAGGAGGGACCAATGAAAAGGAGCGACCCCGAACCAACCAAGGAGAGTTTGGAGAGGTTATTCCCTCGAGAAATTTGAAATATTGGGTTAAAATCATATGCTTTCAGCACACTTTCTGCAGAAAATTGGGTTAAAAGCCAAACAGTTTGCAATTGGTTTTGTTGGGTAAAATCTAAATCCAATAGATGCTAGATACCAACAGTACACAGGAGCATTTTCCAACTCATTTTCATAATGCCTTTGCACACAATATATGCTGGTACAAAAATCATTTTCATGCTGGCTTGGCCCATACATGTCCATACAGGTGGCACCAAGATATGTCATTATTACCACATAAGAAAATACAAATATTGGCTTTGACAGTACAAAATGCCATGCCACAATAAGAAAATATGTCTATGCTGGCTGCACCAAAGTAAGCCAATATGGCCACGTAGGAAAACTCATCATGCTAGATTTACCATTGATGCAAGTAAAACATGCCATGCCACAGTAAGAACATATAACCAGAATAGCTGCACCAACATAATACAGTCTACCCACTTAATAACACTTATGTTTGCTTTACCCTTGATGCTCAGTGAAAAATGCCATGCCACTGTAAGAAAACATGTTCAGACTGGCTGCACCAATTTAAGCTAGTCTGGTTACATAACCATGCTTATCATATTGACATTACCCTTAATGGCCAGTTAAAAAAAGGTCATTACACAGTAATAAAATATATCCATAATAGCCGGGCCAATGTAAGGCAGTCTAGACATGTAATAAAACGTATCATGCTTCCTTCACCGTTGATGCTTAGTAATAAATGACATGCCACAGTTAGAAAATATACCCAGACTAGCTGCACCAATTAAGGCTAGTCTAGCAAGTTGATTCCATCATTCATTTTGATATTGAGCATGATGTTAGACTAGAGTTAAATAACTTTGAGATATGATCTATAAGATTTGTTTTGTGTATTTTGTAAAAGGAACTTGATAAGCCATCCAGGCCTTGCGTTTTGTTCCTTGGTAATGAGTTAATCAGTACCTCTACTTCTACAGCTGTGATTGGGAACTCCGGGGCCTCCCTATGCAAGGGAACTAGCACTGGCAGTCCACAAGTGGTGACGAAATGCTCCTATATTGTCAAATCCTGAGGGTAATTGCCAGTCAGAGCTCTAAAATATGTATCTATAATATTCTGTTTCCCCTTTTACCCATAACAAAGGGGTCCTGCTGAGTCTGAAAGGCTAGGAATACAATTATGTGACGATATAGTATTTGTCTTATTGCCCTTCAAATAGTAGCATTTCTTGGTTCTGAATAATGCGTGGGCCAATTAGTCTCTTAATGCGCCTCTAGTTGTCTACGTGCAATGAACACGACACAAAGGGCATTAAGAGAACTGGTACATTTGTGAGTCTTTTCTTTTTCTTTAACATCCATTTCCAAAGCTAATCATACGGCTGTTTTTGCACTAATAAATGCAGATTCCTGCTGATTATGTTGCCTCTGATGACTGCCTTCCATGCATCCCAATCTCATTTTCGGTCCCTGCATCATTTTCCCAGAAGTAATTATAGAATGTGTCCGCAAAATGAGTTTTAATTAGCTGACCTCCCCACCCCCCAAGATCAAATCTTTTAGTTTCCATTCTCTGCTGATTTTTGGAGTTGAGGTTAGTCAATTTAATGTGAGTGTTAGGGAGATTATTTTCACAGCCCTCCAGTGAGGGATGTGAAACAATCTATCATAGGGCAAAACATGGTTCCAACCAAAAGGAGAGACTAGACCTCTCTATTAAGGTGGCTGTGGCAGAGCAGTCAGGCTTAACTCACGCGAGGGAGGAAGACTGGCAGTGAAGTACAGTTCATCTGCTCAGTTACCCCCAAGGAATTCACTGCACTGGTATAATAAAAAAATATACACGTTATTGTAAAATCACACATAGAAACGTCCTTAGGCTAAACAAGTACTTTGGGTATAGAAAGTAATGATGCAGAGCATGTATATAAAAACAGTAGTGGACAACTAAGACCCAACCCACTCCTAAACTACACAGAGTGTCCACTACCTGCTGGTAGAAAGAGTACAAGGCTAATGAGTGGGGAGAAAAGGGAACCCTAGAGAAAGTAGAAGGATACATTCAAATTCATATTTAGGACCCAAAATGTAAGCACAGACAATAGCCACAATATGCATAAACCCCTACTGCCTAGTAACATACATGAAACAAATGCACACCATACACTAAATACAGAAACTAGAGGGAGAAGAAGGGGTTAATACTTACAACACCAAGTCCAGAGGGGCACCAAAAGGTAGGTTTAGTTTATACTGACAATGCTAGACAGTAAGGTCTTCTTACACTCCCAGAAAACAGATACACAAATGACCAGCAGTTCTACATTTTAATATAGCCATTTTCAGTAGACAGACGTTTGACAACAAGACTTTAAACATACAATAAAAATCAGGAGTAAATGCTAAAATTGCAGTTCTTTGGACTACAACTCCCAGGACCACGGAAGAACCAGGTAAAATGTCCTTGTACAGCTAAGCACCCATTTAATGACTCTACAATAGTTTTAGTTTTGTGTAAAAGTTCCCTATATGAATGAAGCAGGAATGTCTCTAGGCACATCCACACTTTTTGGAAAAAGTCAGGTAAGTGTCTATGCTTCTCCACAGGTGAGGATAAGGTAACAACCTACCCAAAGGGATTTAAGAGGAGACCCCTTTTAAGGTTGGAGAAGGAAACGAAGTACAGTACTATTCGGGCTAATACAAGAGAAAAATGTTTGGTTAGAGCTTTTCTCCCTATGTGAGAGAGGGTATGCTCAGATGTGGGTATCTTGCTATCTGCACCATAGAGAACAAAGCTGCACATCACTGATGAGGCCCAACAATGCTGAAAAATGTCTGGGGTTGCTTATGTTTCCGTGCAGAGGGGATCTGAACTAGCAGTACAGACAGGGCTGCTCCCATTGTTGGCAATTCCTGACTGATTTGCATATGGCTGGACCCCTTTTTCAATGGCGCAGACAGGCTTAAAAAAGGTGGTGTGGAAGAGTGCTCAGAGCCATGCCAGTGGTTCAGATTAATTCAAAAACTTTCACTCAACACTTTATTGGTTACAATACAAGAGAATGGCAAATAACAGCTCTAGAGCGCCTGCAGAAACTCTTGCCCATGGGGCCCTCAGAGGTAAGTATTTTGAATAATCCTCCAAGAGGTATGTGCTCATGGTGGCTGTTCCCGAAAAGATGGTGAAGGAACAGCGAAACAACGATGTGAGTTTGCAGGCCCTGATCATTCTGGGGCTTGAGTACCAGACCAACCCGATGACCCAGGAGACCTACAAGAACAAAGGGCCTTCAAAGGAGTGGGACTTACCAGCCTGAAGTGAAAACAATGGAGAGCATGGCTCCAGGAAAACGGAGGATCATGACCTGGTGGATCCCATCTGTTTGATGGGTAAAGAGGGGCAGCCAGATAAGCAGAAAACAGCCCAATGAAGAAATCAAAGGTGGAAGTGACCCGGAACAGCAGAGGTGAGGTAGTGGTGCCCTACAACCCTTCTGAATGACAGCAGCATCTTGCCCCAATGTGCATGACCAAGACATACATTTGAGAGGAATGAGGTAAAAAAGGCCAGACATGGTCCCTGAACGGGGATCGCAGCATATCGGGTATTGATGATAAGGCAGAGGATAAGGACAGCCTAGTAACGATGTCCAGCAGCCAAAAATAAAATGTGAACACAGGGAAGGAGACAGGGGCCAGCCAGAAAGGGCAGACCTTGCCCTAAGATTGCAGCAGCTTTGTGGCCAAAACCTCCAACAGGTGTGTAAACCTGCAGTGTCCCAGCAGAAAACCATGAGAATATAGTTAGGGTTAGAGTCGATCCTAAATATACCCAACTACGCATATGCTGGCCTCCAATCACACACAGGGGCACTGATACAAAGGTTTCGGCAGCCAGTCAATCATGATGGCCATAAAAACCACTAAGCATACAGCTCTACCCACACAGTATGTGTAATGGCCTGTCTAGGACTACGGGCTGATCTAAGCCAGTCCAAACCACTACTGAGAGTGCAAGGTTGGGTTCAGAGTGAACCCATGTTTGATAAACAGCCATTTTGGGTCCGCCTCGTGGTTTTCCCAAACAAACAAATTGCCCAAAAACAAAAGGGCTGAGAGCAGGACTGGAAAAATACATTAGTAAGCCAATGGCTACCATTAAGGCTCATTGGGAAACTGATCAGGTAAACCAGCTCACACCCCTGCTGAAGGCAAAACTAAATTACAGTTACACCAGCCTACTCTCTAAAACCAATGGAAGGTGATAAAGTCACCCTCTGGTCAAAAGGAACTGTATCGGTTGCTATCATACCATATAATAAAAAAGGGTTGAAGGGGAAGGGGGACTTCACTAGAAGTTCCTCTAAGCACAAAAAGAGGTGGTCCGAGATCCTAAAAACCAAAGATGAAAGAGCAAAATGTTTAACAGTCCCATAAAACGAGTGGCAGGACATCCAGAAATTGATTCTGCCCTAAGGGTGAGAGTGACTGCTGCGTGACCTGAAAGGTATCTCTGACTGATTTCACCTCTGGGATTAGTTGTGATATGATATGATAGGTTATTTATAATGCACTTAATACCCAGAGGTTTCTAAGCACTGACCTGGGGATGGAACCTTTGGTGCTCCGTGGCGTTTTGCTTTGAAGGCGAGCACATTGCCCCTGACCTATCCTCCCGAGCTATTATTAGAATCATATCTATCCAAGAAAATAACCCTGTGGACATGGGAATAATATGTGAATCCCTCTTGCCCTTGATGAAAAAATATGCACGCCTCAATCATACCTATGTCTCTCAAAATAGCAGCTACGGCACGAAGATTGCGTTTATCCACTTCAGTGGGTGCAAGTGGCTTACCGATTTGAGCATCTATAGCCCAATAAAAATCTCAGCTTCCATAAAAAGAGCTCTACATAGGTAGCAGAATCCGCAAGAATTGGTCTTATGCCCAGAGACGTCTTTATGGGGGGGCAAAAGGGGCACTTGCCCCAGGCCCCCACCTTGGAGGGGGGGCAGAAGGCAGCCTGATTAGGAGTCAGTTTCCATTAGTCACCAAAATTAAACATCACACGTCAGGATTGTATATGGTGTGCTGCAGAGGCTCTGAACTTGTTGCCTGTCTGCTGTGGACAAGTACATTCTGCTCTAATATTTACATTGCGTTATTCTTTCTATGTTCACTTTGGCATACATATTTTGTGCGGCAGAACACCTGTATCATTCTCACCTTTCTGTGGTGCTTATATTGATCAAGTGCAATACCCAATAAACTGACACCAGAGTCAATTTCAAGTCAGCCTCCTCAGGGCCAGAAAGTCACCTACCAAACAGAGGTCTGATCCAGAAAATGGAAATATGAATGTTTCATTCACCGTTTTACCCTATGTATGTAATTTTTTTCCGAAATGTCATTCTGTATTACTGCCCATCAACATGTATGCAAACATTTTCCGTAATGTCAATTTGAAATACTGTGCATCAACATGTAAGTACTGAAATATTAATGCCTAAGCTGTCTGTAACCACGCCGTGATACCCCAGGGTCTGGGCGTGTAACAAATACAATAAATAAAAATAAATAAAAAATAAATAAAGTTGAAATGGATATTAACATATTTGAGTGTCGCGATGGTTCAGAGAACAGCTCAGTGTTTCAAGCACTTATTTCAGAGATCTGTGTTCATATGCAACATTATAATACCAAATTCCAGCAAGGCCCACTCCGTCTTTCCAATGTATGAATTTGATAAGCTTGCATGAATATGTACTTTGATTTTTAGCAGACCAGGTGTTATCGTCACCAATGTACCTACATCAGACTGCAGTTGCTATAGAAACAGTATCAGTATGGTGAAGGTCTAGAAATTGGTTTGTTCAAATAGGAAGTTGTAAAGCCTAGGCTGGCACATCTAATGATGAAAATAAAGTGTTACTCCAGAGAGGTGATTATGTATAAAAATTCCAGCCTTTGGAATCAAAGCGTTCATGCTTGAATCCAGGCTTTGCCAGCAATTTATACAGTCTTCATAGACACATGCTTTTCTCACATACTGGTGGCATTGTTTAGTCAATTACCTGATTTTTCCTATTATGTAGGAGACCATTTTGTGTGGAAACTGTCTTAGACAAGAGAGCAGAGCAGATATTGCAGGCTTCTGGGAAGCGGTCTGCTTATGGGACAAAAGGGTATGCTTTTTTGTGCAACTCAAAAGGGAGGTTTTTAATTACCATTGGTCAAGCCTGTGTTTGGTACGTATTTAAAGCTTTAAAATACAAAAGAGAAACCTATATGAAGCCTTTTAAGATCACTTCAGTTAATATGCTGATACTTCTATACTTCTCATGATGATGGAGACAATGAAGCTAGAATTATTGCCATTTTGCATAATATGCTTTATACCATTTTGTTTAAACAAAAGGTTTGGTTATGTGATTTGCATATTTTTCAAGTCAGTTCAGTAAAATGGGATTATGTTAGTTCAGGGTAAGAACTAGAAAAGAAAGTGGTAAAGGGCAGAAATTGCAGAGTGGGTTTGAACCCCAGTTTCTCCTCTTAACCAATGTGTGATCCTGGGCTTCTCATTTAATCTTGTATTGCCTCACATGTCAAAATTGCCAATCCCTAAACATTTCAAAATGGTCAGCTATTCAGAGTAATTTTGTTCTCAGTTTATGATCTTTAAAAAAGACTTACTCATGGTGTAACTGGCTATGTATAATGTTGCTTGCTCTATAATCATAGTGAGCATTGATATATTGCACACCACATCCAATTGTTTATTTGCTTTGGAATGGCAACACTACTTGAAAACCATGTGCCTCTTCTAATCTCAGTCAGTCTGGATACAACACCTTCCTGGGATCTTCAAATAGCACTCTCTGAGGTATGTGTGGCCTCCCTCCTTTCTTCCCATTGGTTGCCTGTATCCATGCTTGAGCACTTTTGCATTCTGTGGTTGCCTGTTTCCATGCTTGAACACTTTTGCATGCATTCTGTGAGGCAGCTAATCTGAGGCGTTTGTCTGTTGTGCTCCTTTTTCATAAAATGTGTCCTGCAGTCATACTTTGTACGGTATACCTTACTCGTGGCTATTATTGATTACATGTTTCCTGTACCTATGCTAGAACACAAGTACCATTCATGTAGGCTGCTAATGTTGCCCTTGAAATGCTACTTGTTTATCATTCTGATCACAGCAAAAACAAAGAGAGTAAGGAGACTGAATGGGAGTTTAGCAAGCTTATTTTGATCTGAGGCAGCATATCAAGCTATGGCTTAAGATCAGGACGAGGGTGGTGTGGGGGCACAACCGATATTCTAGATCCCTTAGTTCCTTTGGTCCGGTGGAGGGGGGCCCCCAAAGGTGTCCATGCCCCGGGCCCCAAAAGTTCTTAAGATGGCCCTGCTTATGCCTCATTAGGTGCATATAAACTCACTAGCATAACCACCCGTTCCCTTAACCTTCCTTTTAGCATTAAGCATTTTCCTTTTGGGTCCCACATTATGCCCTTTTTAGGAAATTGTGTTCTCAGACACAACATAATTGTATCACCTTTCTTTTAAGCAAAAAACTGCAGTTGGAAATCCCTGTTAATCAGCCTAGGTTTGTCCTGAGGCAACTGTGTTTCCTGCAAGAAGGATGTCTTCAGATTCATGTTTTGGAGTCCATTAAAATACAGCATTGTTTAATGGGAGTATTGAGACCTTGAAGATTCAGGCTACATTTTTGTAACTCCACCACCTCAAACCTCTGTCCGAAATACTTGATTTGGCTTCTCATCTCATCAGCAGATCATCCCAAAAATACCTACTGCCTCCCAGCTCCTGCCCTAGATAGCGAAGACAGAAATTGCCCACTAGTACACAAGAGAATGAAAGATTCTCAAGAACATTCAACACATACAAACTTCCAACTGAATTGACAAGGAGGACAGCACTGGGTATCCCACACCAATTAAAATATGCCCAAATAAAACCAACAAACATCTCTGGGCTTATTTCCCATAGAACCCTACTATTGTTAATCTCCCCCACCCCATTCCCTTTATCTAAACATCTAAAAGAAAGTATGAATGTAGCCAATAGTCTGTGGCGCAAGCCCCTCAGCCCCAAATCAACATTCAGAGTGAGTGACACTTATCCCTTGACGGTTAACAGAATCCCACACCATTTTCAAGGCATCTCTTTCACATTTCCAGGGTAACTAAACGAGTTCTTAATTTTTTCACCTCAAGCCCCATCCCTCTCCCTGGAAAAGCGTTTTTACTCTTGGATAATGGGCCTTGTTGCTTCTCCCTCCTTTTTTCGTCTGCTGTCTCTGCCTCACCTGCCCCTGTCTTGATGTTCCTTTGCACTCAACGGTTCCACATCTTATGAAGAATTCTATGAGTTCTCGGTCATCAGTGAGGTTGCTTCTTCTTCCTTGATTATGGCTAAGGCTCCTTGTTTTCCATTTAGATTCATTTTTACACATAACTACAGACTGAAATCAATCTGCTTTCTGACTGTATTTATTTATAAAAATGATTTAGAAAAATGTAAAAAATAAAGGGAAAAGCAGGTCTTTATTTAATGTATTTAATTGTTTTTTATAACGCGCCTAATGCCGTACCTGAGTTCAGTTTCTAAGCGCGGATCTGGGATTCGAACCTCTGTTGCTCTGCTGGTCTTGCTTCCCAGAACTGCTTGCTTCCCTATGTTGTCATGCATGCCTTGCAGGTCAATCACAGTGCAGACTGGCAGCATGGAGAGTGTAAACAGTGTATGAAATATAGTATTAATGTGCTTTAAAATGCTGACAATACATAGTGTACGTCGGGAGCAATCTCAGGAGCAACCATTTGCTTGTTATGTTAAAAATCATCGAGCAGACATTGATTTGGAATAACCCAGTTCCATGTGTGTCCTGTATGGCTGTGTGTCTGTTTTGTAAAAACATTATTTTTTAAAAAATTTGAACAAATACGGAAATATACTGGTTGCACATTTTCTTTTTACATGACAAATAATAAATGTGGAGAAATACAGAAAAAGTTGCCAAAAAATTAAAATGGATGAATACAGACGGAAATGACTGAAACATTAATATCATAAAACCGGGAACATTAGGTATGGCGTAAGCCTGATTCTTGCAGCCAAAAGGGAGATCACAGGGAAATTCCCGTCAATACTTAATTACATGGTCCTGGAGCAGTAGTTAGCAGTGGTTGCCTCTAACATAGTTTTGATGTTGGCTGATAGCCTTTCTGTTTGCATAGTGCCATGGTGTAACTCACCAACAGATGGACTGACCGGGGCGTTGAGAAGACAGAGTACCAAATGGACCGGGAAACTTCTGTCACTGCTGAGAATAGCCCAAAAGGACCCCTCAGACCGGACTACCTCACTTGAGGCAGCTCTTTACGATAATGGACCCCCTTGACTGTACAAATAGAACAGGCAGGTTGGTGTACTACCCAAAAGAGCGGGGAGAACCACGCCGCCACACCAAGCTGCAAGAAACAAGAATACAGGTTATGCTGGAATAGGAATCAGAACTATAAGAGGTCTAGGAAGTAGGAAGTACCTGAAAAGGATTGGCAGCTAGTTGAATAGAAGAGACTTAAAGAAGGGAAAGAAGAAAAGGTCACACAATTGAAGTTCTGTTCAATGGGTAGATTAAATAGGAGAATATGGAGAAGCCTTACCCCCCCTGGTTGATAAAAATGTCCAGAAAGAAGACAACAGAGGTATAAAATAATAAACAGGAAAGGTTAGTAGAGGGTGACTCCCCGAATGGCACGAGGGTCGCAGCTAGAGTCGGGATGGTGCAAGGAATACAGCAGAGCGTCCAACTTGCACTAGTGGTAGGAACCAGAGTGTCCAATTAACTCAAACAGGTTGCTGTCATAGATGACTGAACGTAGAGAAACACAAAAGTCACAGGTGGCTGACTGTTCTTACCGTATAAGTATTCTTGCTGATATCAGGAAGCTGGCCAGTGGAAGCGAAACTTCAAGGAAATATATGTGGAGCACCACCAGGAGTCTGGGAATACGCAGCCACACAGAAGAATAGTGGCAGAGTAGCGAGTTCAGGAATCTTCGTGGATTGGAATCTGCTAACCGAGAGGGAACAAACAAAGGCAGGTCAGAACGTTACAGAGTCGAGGCACAGCCGGTGGATCCAAATGGCAGATAAGGGACGCACGGTAGCAAGGTCAGTAAGCAATTCCAGGATCAAAAATACAGGAGAGAGTTTGGTTCAGCACAAAGGTAAGACGGTGAAATACAAAGGCTAATTAGAAGCACTGAGCTTCGTGTCACGTGGTTATTTATGCGGAAGAGGGCATGAGCTGCCTACGCTCGTTGGTCCACTGAGGCAGGCATCCATGAGCTGATCGGGGGACCGCCGCTCAGCCGTACAACGTGGTTTCCCCAGCCACCGCCAAAGCTGCCAGAACGGGGAAGCTCGAAATTACACTGATCCTTCAGGCGTCGACAATGCTGCGGGCCGAGGCGCATGGAACGGCGCCTACGTATAACACATGGCCATGGGACCCAATGGATATAGTCAGCACTGTGGCCTGGAGGCTAAGCAAGGGGGCCAGCTACCCATAGGCTATTTATTCAAAATATTGGTGGTATTTTGAACTTCCAAAAGTGCTCTCAAGGGACAAATTCCCCCTTTGGGTGTCGGTTATTCATGCCGATGCAATTTGCGTGTTAGTATCCTCTTGTGGGTGCACCCAGTCAATCAGACATGACCACCTCATCCTCAAACAACAGTCCCCCTGATTTTTTCTCCAAACGATCACTATGATGGTCAGGTTTTATTTTGATGGAATGTGTGTCACAAGTATCTGGAGAAGCTCGGAACACCCAGCCAACCCGTCATGCTCTCGGTTGTTCTTTGTGGAGCATAGCTCAGTCCAGCGGCAGATTGCATTGGCTTCCTGCTATGGTACATCTCTGCGCTTGGCTCCTTCCACTGCTGCTTAAAATGATCTGCTCTAAACTAAGGGCACACCTGGCCCCCGTACGCTTTCACTGCTTCCCATAACAGTTAGGACTCAGTGCCATTTTCTTAAGCCACGCACTGCTGGCTTCAGAGCTCATTTCAATGCAATCTAGGATGCACTTCAACTCCTTTCTGTGCTCACAGGGTCATCAGGGGTCCAGGATCTCACTTCACTGAACATAACCCTCTGAGGCAATTTTAGAGGGGTGAAGGTTACTCGTTAGCTGGCATGTATCGGGAGCTCACAGGAGCTGCTTTTGCATTGCTCACCACTTGGCCACACCAATCCCGAATTCCGTTTTCAAGCACGCGTAGTGTAGTTTTGGTAGGTAGGGCATATGTTAGGATGTGCAGTGTTTCCAATGTTTACCTGTTAAACCATGAGTGTATAATATTTCCTTCACTATGTCTATTGTCACTTAGATACTATAGAACATAGAACTGCATCTTATGTAGCAGGGTTCCAAGGAGAGCCAGTGAAGAAGCAGGGCCTTAGTGGGAAGATCGTACTCCTCCTGCTGGGGGTCGTCTTATGTCATCAACTTGCAAATAAAAGGTTCTTTACCTTTAAACTACTGGTTATGTGAAAGCCTCCCTTTGTACATAACATTTGGCGACGAGGATTTTGACTGGGACCCGGAGGACGACCCCCAGCGCCTTTTCTACAGATCTAGTGTGCTAGCTGTGGAGCGGAGCCAGCCTGACTTGCCTGAGGGAGGGCCTTTTTCAGTGGATTATTGACGGCCTGACATCCAGTGTGTGGCATCCACCGGAGGGACATTGCTAGCGCCAGAGGAAAACCCCTGGAGGCTCCGTGGTCTGTGGGAGCTGGAATTGGACCCCTGCAATTTTGTTGAACTTGTGGAGACCAGGCTGGCAAAGACACGGCTTTGGCACTTTTATAATTTGATTTTGGGTTGTGTGTTTTCCGAGCGGCCATTGGACACCCTGGCCCCACACTGAGCAAGGTTGAGAAAGGAGTCGCCGCCGATGACCCTGGTGAGGCGCTCCAGGGTGAGTACATAACCAAGCAGCTATCTTTTAATTAGTGTCACCTACCTGTTTGGGTGGGAGCTCTATTGGTTAAACCAGAATTGCAAGCTTGTTATTCTATTCTGCAACTTTGAGACATGGCAAATGTGCCTGCTCCTGTGTTTTTTCTGGCAGTGCCAGGTGAACCCAGGGTTAGATGGGAAGACTGGAAGGAAGGATTCAGCAAATATGCCTTAGCAGTGTTTGGTGCCAACTACTCCAATGAGCGCAAGGAGACATTGCTATTTCACTGTTTGGGAACTGCAGGCCAAGAGGTCTTAAAGAGATTGCCGGAGCCTTCTGACATTTTGGATGCTGGTCCATATGAAAGGACATTAGCCAAACTGGACAGGCATTTTAGAGTGGAGGAGAACATTATATTGGAAAGATATAAATTTTCCACGAGAGAGCAGAAGAATGGGGAAAGTATCGAGGATTTTGTCACGGCTTTAAGGGGCTTAGCAGTGAAATGCAAATTCACTCACTGTCAGGATGAGCACTTGAGAGACCAGCTAATGATTAAATGTTCCAATGACAGTATTAGGAAAGAACTATGGAAAGAGAGGAACCCCACTTTGGATCGAGCAATTGAGATAGCGAAAATGGTGGAACTACAGATAAGTGCATTGAAGTTCTTCAATCGGATACTGTGAACAATGGTAAACCCAAGTTGGATGAGAGTCAGGGTTCAGTGCTGAAGGTGTCAAAGGTTGTTCAGAGGCAGAGTACGTGGAATCCAAGACGCGCCTCGCAGAATGCTAAAAGGAGCGAAGAGAACAGACCGGCAACTGGCAGAGGATGGTGTCAATGGGTTCCTGCAAAAGATAGCAGAGGGATTCCCAAAGACATGAATTCTTTCAAGATGGTTAGGGATTCAGGACAATCCAGAGGTTTTCCAGGGAGAAGATGCTTTAGATGTGGAAGCTTGTCGCATATAGCCTCGGATAAGGATTGCTTTGCTATTCATATCATATGCAATGAGTGTGGTGTGAGAGGGCACATTGCCCGATGTTGTAGAAATTTTAATGCTGGGTCAAATCAAGTGCATGAAATAAGTGCAAGTTATGAGGATGAGTCATATTGTGAGGATGGCAGAGAAGTGGTATTTACAGTGAATGCTGTCAATGGCAGAGTGAAAATGCAGAAACCTTATGCTAAGGTTGTAATTCGAGGTGTACCCGTACGCATGCTAATGGATAGTGGTGCTGACTACACCTTGATAAGTGTGGAAGTGTGGAGGAACAAATTCGATAGTTGTACTCTGTGGGAAAATACTGTTAAAGCAAATGCTTATGGAGATGTTCCCATAGATATTATAGGTTGCTTTGATGCTGAATTACAGTTTAAGGACAGGAAGGCCAAAGGATGTGTGTATGTTACCAACAGAGGGGGTGAATTGTTGTCATGGAGTGATCAAGCTGAATTGAAGATAAGGCTTGAGGCAAGTCACCCCGAGCAGGTAATGTCTGTTGCGGGAGGAGAGCCCACAGAGATACAAACCACGTTATCTGGGAAATTGGGGTGTCTTAAGGGCTTTGTACATGTAATTCGCCTAAAGAAAGGAGCTGTCCCTAATATTGCAAAACTGCGAACTATTCCTCTTGCTCTTAGAGGAGATGTAGAGGAAGAACTCAAGAGAATGGAAAGAGATGGTGTCATTGAAAAGATAGAAGCATCTGAATGGGTCAGTCCTATAGTTGTAGTCAGAAAAGGCAATGGGTCTTTGAGGCTCTGTATAGATCTTAGACATCTAAACAGCATGGTTGTGGCAGACAGGTTTCCTCTTCCCCGAATAGATGATTTGATGGTGGGAGTAGCTGGGTCAAAAGTGTTCTCCATACTAGATCTTAAATCGGCCTACCATCAGGTTGAATTGCACCCTAATTCCAGGGATCTCACCGCCTTCATCACCCCGATTGGATTGTTCAGGTGTGTTCGCATGCCATTTGGTTTGGTCTCAGCCGCAAGTGTGTTTCAGAGTATTATGCATAAATTACTTGGGGGTGAAAAGGGGGTGATGCGTTATCAGGATGATGTTCTTGTATGTGGGAGCGATGAGAAGGAGCATGATGTTCGTTTGAAAAGAGTTTTGGATATTTTGAAGGAGGCAGGCCTCACCGTTGCCTTGGAAAAATGTACTTTTAAAGCCAACAAAGTGGTGTACCTGGGTCATGAGATCACTGGGGAAGGGGTTAGACCCAAGGAGGAGGTTATTGAGGCCATAAAAAGAATGGAGGAGCCTAAGTCTAAAGGGGACATACTATCATTTTTGGGACTGGTGGAGTTTTACGGCAAATTTGTCAAGGGG
Organism: Ambystoma mexicanum; assembly: GCF_040938575.1. Classification (NCBI taxonomy): domain Eukaryota; kingdom Metazoa; phylum Chordata; class Amphibia; order Caudata; family Ambystomatidae; genus Ambystoma; species Ambystoma mexicanum. Next base: position 1,102,284,244 of record NC_090927.1, read on the forward strand.
TTAGCAGAAATGTCGAGGAATATGAGATTTCTCACTTCTAAGGGAGTCGTTTTTAAATGGTGTGACCGGTGCAAGAAAGAATTTTTGATGATAAAAGAGGCTATTGTCAATGCTCCCATTTTGAAAATATTTGAGGAAAGTAAACCCACATTGCTTTTTGTTGATGCCAGTGATTATGGTGTTGGGGCTGTTCTGATGCAGGAGGATCAGACAGGTTTACAGACTGTGGCTTTTGCGTCCAGGTCTTTAAAGGGCCCAGAATCTAGATATTCAGTTATTGAGAAGGAGGCTCTAGCATGCGTTTGGGGTGCCGAAAAATTTAAAAGATTCTTGTGGGGGAGGAGTTTCACCATTTGCACTGACCATAAACCCTTGGTTGGAATTTTTACGAAAGGTGGTTTGGAGGGAGTGTCAAGACGCATTATGAAATGGGTCACGGCATTGCAAGGGTTACAGTATACCATGCTCCATGTAAAGGGGGAGGTTAATGTGGTTGCAGACGCCTTGTCTAGATCTGTCCAGAGGGAAATTTCTGACGATAGTGACTTTACAAGTTCAGAGGAGAGTGCAGAAATATTCCAGGTGCATGAAACATTAAAGAAAAGTGAGTGGGATGTGTCTTGCACGGAGGATGTTGTATATCAAGGAGTACTTACTCTGGTTGCAGAAGGTAAAATTAAGAGCCACAGGGGCGAGATGAATGGTTTTGCCAAAGTGAGGGAGGAGCTATGGATTCAGGATGGTTATTTATACAAGGGTCACCAGATGGTTGTGCCAGTCGGTATGAGGAAGTCTGTCTTGGAGTTGGCCCATGTTGGGCATTTAGGTCTGGCCAGGACGAAGGGACTTGTGAGGTCTGAATTTTGGTGGCCTGGTATCGACAAGGACATAGAGGAACAAGTCAAAGACTGTGTGGAATGTATTGAGGGAAACAAAGGCTTGAAAGTGCAAAAAGTTCCCATGGTAGTGAGGGAGTCCCCGCGTGTCCCTTGGGACGAAATTGCGTTGGATCTCCTCGGTCCATTTAATATTGGTGGTGGCAGAGATAGCTACCTATTAGTAGTCATGGATTTATTATCAAAATGGCCGGAGGTATGTGTACTCAAGGACATATCCAGTAGTAGTATAATCAGATTTTTGGAACAACTGTTTTGGAGAGAAGGGTTTCCAAGAAAGTGTTTGTCTGACAATGGGACCCAACTTGTTTCCAGAGAGTTTAAAGAATTCTTAGAGAATCATGGGATTGAGCAGGTGAATATTTCTTTATATCATCCCCAGAGTAATGGGTGTGTGGAACGATTTAATAGGACTCTGATGGAGGCTATTAGGATAGCGGTGGCTACAGGAGGAGATTGGGTGAGAACAGTGATGGAACGCACGTTCCAGTATAGGCTAACTACCCATAGTGTCACAGGCGTGAGTCCATTTGAGATCTTGAGAGGAAGAAAACCAAATACTCATTTATGTCCAGGTTGGATGGGCAAATCAAAAATGGTGGATGTGGATCTAGAGAGTGTAAAAAGGAGAAATTTTGAAGCTGGAGTTAGATCCAAGGAGAGGTATGATCAGAAGAATTGTTGTAGGGAACTCAAGGTCAAAGAGGGTGATTGGATTAAAGTCAAGCTCCCCACCAAAGTTCGTAAAGGAGCCTTGTTGTTTTCTGAACCCAAGCAAGTTGTGAAAGACTTGGTTTCGTCAGTGTTGGTCAAAGTAGGAGCTATTTGGAATAAGGAAAGGGTGGCTTTTCCGTTTCAATGTTAATTTGTCTTCAGTTAGTTGGAGACAGGGACTTTCTTGTGACTCTACCTAATCAACCACTAGATGTCATATATCTATGCTCTTGATTTGTGCCAGGACTTGCAGCGCATCCAATGTTTTAACTGTTAAACCACGAGTGTATAATATTTATTTTACAGGTTTCAATTTCAGTTGTTCAATATGTGTTTTACAGGTTTCAATTTTAGTGGGTCCTCACCCACACAGTTACTTGTTATGTTTAAGGAGGAGAGGTGTTAGGATGTGCAGTGTTTCCAATGTTTACCTGTTAAACCATGAGTGTATAATATTTCCTTCACTATGTCTATTGTCACTTAGATACTATAGAACATAGAACTGCATCTTATGTAGCAGGGCTCCAAGGAGAGCCAGTGAAGAAGCAGGGCCTTAGTGGGAAGATTGTACTCCTCCTGCTGGGGGTCGTCTTATGTCATCAACTTGCAAATAAAAGGTTCTTTACCTTTAAACTATTGGTTATGTGAAAGCCTCTGTCACATCGTGGGGCAGATGGCGAGTCTGGGATCGATATCGACGTAGTCTGTCGTAGAGTCTGCCGCCACGTTCCCCTCCCTCTACGTGCCTGCAGGTCTAGTCTTTCTCCGATCGCGTACGCGACCGGGAGCTTTTAGCCTTCAGCTTCCGGGTCGCGTACGCGTTGCAACGCTCCCTGGTTTTTCGCTTGTCGTTGCGTTGCTAGGAAGCCTTCTGTGTATCCTCCGCTCACTCCTGCTGTTTCTTTCTCTCCTTCGCTTTTCCTTCTTCCCGTTCTGCCCTCTTTTACCTAACCCATTCTCTCTCTTCTTGTCCCCTCCTTTCTAATTTTCACTCCTACTTATTGTACTGCCTCTGCCTCCCGCTGCTTAACATTTTGCCTTCCCGTGTACCGACCTAGCCTGCTATTGGACTGCTTCTGCCTCCCGCTGCTGTTCAATCTTGCCTTCCCGTGTACCAACCTTGCCTGCTATTGGACTGCCCCTGCCTCCCGTTGTAGTGAACTTTGGATCATCCTGTGTTCCGACCCTGCCTGTTTTATTGGACTGCCTCTGCCTTCCGTTTTGGTGACTTCGATCCTTCAAGTATACTCCGTCTGTTTACGGACCACCACCTGAACTCTCCCGTAAGGGGTTTTTTGTGCCTTTGGCTTTTTCCCCTCATACGACGGTCGCGGAGGATCTTTCACCGCCTTACCTATACGGTATCGCGGTGGCGTCCTTTCGCGGCCGTCCCTATCTTCACAAAAAAAAGGAGAAACCAGGAAACCAGGAAGAAAAGAAGATCAGGAGAAAAGACAGAGGTGAGGAGGAGGGGGAGGGGTTTGAGACTTCCTTTGAAGAAGAGGACATTGCTGACCTTTGTGATAGTTTGCAACGCCCAATACCAAGATGGCAACTCCCCAACAGATTCAAGAATTAGTAGCCGCTGTACAGAACCTGAACCTGGAGGTTCAGAATTTAAAAAGTGCAAACGCAACATTGCTACAGCGAGTGACAGAAAGAGAACGCCTTTCAACAGATCTACCTCCTCTTCCTTTAGTCTCCGGCAAATTCGATGGGAACCCCAAAAGGGTCAAGGAATTTTTGGATGCGTGTAATCTTCACTTCTCTTTTCGTACACATACTTTTGACTCCGATCATGCCAAAATTGGCTTTATGATTACTCATATGACTGGCAATGCCCTTGCTTGGGCCACCCCCCTAGTGAACCGAACAGATCCAGTGCTGCAAGATTATAACGCCTTCAGGACTTTGTTACAACAAACCTTCTTACGAACCGAGAGTACTTATTTGGCGTCTGAAGATCTGCTGGATATACGCCAGGGCGAGTCAGAATTGCTTACTTACATCACGAACTTCAAACAAGTTGCTTCAGAAGCAGGATGGCAGGAACAAGCGCAGTATGCCATCTTTCGACGGGGGTTGAGAGAGGATCTCAAGGATGAACTGGCCCGTATCGCTCGTCCAACAACGTTTGATGAACTCGTGACTGCTACACTTCGTATTGATTTCCGTTTGGCTGAACGACGCGCGGAGAAAAGGAAATCCAAACCCTATGCGTCTCTTCCTTTGGTTCCCCTTCCTCCCGTCCCTACATCCTCTTCAAGATCCACTCGAGAAGAACCAATGCAGATAGGGACTACTCGTGCTCCACTTACTTCTGAGGAGCGTAAGAGGCGCAGAGAAGGAAACCTGTGCATGTATTGTGGGGCTTCGACTCATCTCCTTAGGGACTGCCCAGATGTCCCTCCAAGACGGTCGGGAAACGGTCGCCCTCGGTGAGTGTCAGGACTAACTTCCGAGGGGCTTCGAATAGTCCATATGTTACTCTTTCAGTCTCTACCCCTGCGATCCCAGAAGATGCTCGCCTTATGATTTTATCAGTAACTCTATTACTGGGTGACTCGGAGATTCAGGCTCAGGCTCTATTGGATTGTGGCGCCGCTGGCAATTTCATGGATACCTACTGGGCCACTCAGAAGTGTGTGCCTCGTATTGCCAAGAAGGAGGATCAGAAGGTGGAGGGGGTCGACGGCGAACCTTTAAGCTCTGGCTTGATAACACACACCACGGAAGTACTAGTGATGTCAGTCCAACAACATACTGAAAAGATATCATTTGACCTTATCCGTGCGGCTCACTTCCCCATCATCCTTGGGATTGGCTGGCTACGAAAACACAACCCCAAAATAGATTGGACAAAGAACCTTCTTAGCTTTCACTCCGCTACCTGCAAGTCTGAGTGCCTGCCTGAACCTAGTTATGAAGTTGTCAAGACATCAAGTTGTTGTGAGACCAGATCTGTTCATTGTTTGCCCACTGATCTTCAGGAATACACCGAGGTAGTCACAGAAAAGATACCTCTGGATTTACCTCCTCACCGTCCTGAAGATTGTGGGATAGATCTCATGCCAGGGGCTCTGGTCCCTTTCTGTCGGATGTTCCCCCTTTCTCTGGAAGAAAGACGCTATCTCAGAGAATACCTGGACAAGAATCTAGCCAATGAACTCATCAGACCTTCAAAGTCTCCGGCAGGGGCCTCGCTATTCTTCATACCAAAGAAAGGGTCACAAGAGCTACGTCCCTGCATTGATTACCGGGGTTTAAATAAAGTAACCATCAAAGACCGGTATCCCATGCCACTTATAACAGAGATAATCCAAGCTGTACATGGGTCCACCATCTTTACAAAACTTGACCTAAGAAATGCATATCACTTACTTCGAGTCCAAGCAGGAGATGAGTGGAAGACTGCCTTTCGGACTCCATACGGTCTATTCGAATATCAGGTAATGCCCTTTGGCTTAGTCAATGCTCCTTCCATATTTCAACGCTTCATGGATCGCCTGTTTTCAGATCTCCTATGCCATACTACCATCGTTTATCTGGATGACATTTTAGTGTTTTCTCGAACACCAGAAGACCACAAGGAACATGTTAGAGAAGTCTTTCAACGTCTCAAAGATAATCATCTTTCCGTCAAACTGAACAAATGTGTTTTTGCTGCATCCTCTATCTCCTATTTGGGATTTATCCTTTCTAGTAAGGGTATCTCGATGGATCCACAGAAGGTCACATCTATTCTAAATTGGCCTTCGCCAAGATCAGTAAAGGAGGTACAGAAGTTCCTAGGATTGGCTAACTTCTATCGGAAGTTCATTCCAAACTTCTCCCAAAGAGTGTTACCCATTACATCTTTACTTAAGAAGTCTTCTATGCCGTTTACTTGGTCTGATGCAGCCGAGGAGAGTTTTCATCTTCTCAAAGAAGACTTTTGCTCTGCTCCCATTCTACGACAACCGAATCAGGATCTCCCCTTTATACTGGAGACTGATGCGTCGGCGATGGCGGTTGGGGCAGTTCTACTTCAAGCTCATGACAATCTCGAATATCCTGTCTCTTATTTTTCAAAAACACTCAACTCTAGTCAAAAGAATTACTCGGTCATCGAACGAGAACTACTTGCCATGAAACTAGCGTGTGTCGAATGGAGACATCTGTTACAAGGAGGCATTTATCCATTTACCATCAGGACTGACCACAAGAATCTACAAGTGTTGAAACAGTTTGAGTGTTATAACACCCGACAAGCAAGATGGGCACACTTTTTTGCCCAGTTCGACTTCAACATCACATACATTCCTGGAGAACAGAACCTGGTGGCGGACGCACTTTCTCGTCGCAGTGATTACCTTACAGAGACAGAGAGCAACCGAGATTTGATGTTTCCGAAAACCAAACAAATCGGAGAACTGTCTACATTCCTTAAGCAAGTCAGAGATACTTCTAAAGAAAAATTCGAAGGGGATCTCCACCCCATAGATACCAAGTATAACATCAAGGATGGGTTCTATCTAGTAAAAGATAGATTGTATCTACCCACATTTGAACAGAGGAAGAAGGCACTGTTATGGTGTCACGATTCTAAGATTGCAGGACATAGAGGCATCAGAGGTACCCAGGAATATCTTCTAAGGCACTTTTATTGGCCAAATTTAAAGGAGGACGCTAAGAAGTACGTACGGTCCTGTCTTATTTGTCTTCGCAACAAAGTATCTCATCAAAGACCAATAGGATTATTGAAGTCCGATGCCGTTCCTGCAGGACCTTGGTACACCATCTCCACGGATTTCATCGTAGAGTTACCCCGGTCTCAGGGTTGCACTTGTATCATGGTGGTGGTGGACTCTTTTTCCAAACTGGCCCATTTTTCCCCCCTACTTGGCATTCCCTCCGCTGCAGAAATGGCAGAGGTTTTTCTAAAAGATGTATTTCGTCTTCACGGAATACCCGCTAAGATCATTTCGGATCGGGGGAGTCAATATACCTCACGCTTCTGGAAGACCTTTTGTGAAAAATTGGGCATAGAGAGAGCCTTATCTTCGGGTTTTCACCCTCAGACCAATGGTCAAACGGAACGACTTAACGGAACCCTCGAACAGTATCTAAGGTGTTTCATCAACCGACAACAGGATAATTGGGTTCCTCTTTTACCCTTGGCAGAGTTCTCATATAACAATTCCGTTCATTCTGCACTTGGTATAAGTCCTTTCTTTTGCACCTATGGCTATCATCCCCATTCCATTCCACCCATCTCTTTAACCCCCTCACACACACCTTCGGTGGATTCTTCTCTTTCTCACATACAGAAGGTACATGAAGAGGCTAAGTTGAGCCTTCAGGAGGCACAAGATCGTTATGAGATCCAGGCTAACAAACATCGTAGACAGGTTCCAGGGTGGGAAGTAGGATCCCAAGTCATGCTCTCTACCAAATATCTACCCCGGTGGGTTCATCCCTCTAAACTCTCTCCTAAGTTCTTAGGTCCTTACAAGATTACGCACAAGATAAATCCTGTGGCATTTCGTCTCCAACTTCCTGTTAGTCTACAAAGGGTGCATCCAGTATTTCATACTTCCCAATTGAAACCATTTGTAGAAGATACCTGGTCCCGTAAGTCTCAATCCAATCTTCTTCCCACTGATCCTACTCCAGAAGAGTATGAAGTCGCTCAGATATGCGATTCACGGTATCATAGGGGTAGCCTCGAATATTTGGTAAGATGGAAAGGATTTCCCTGTTCAGAAAACACTTGGGAGCCCAAATCCCACATTCACGCCACTCGATTGTTACGCCAGTTCCACCGTTTCCATCCGGGGAAACCGGGGGGAGGATGTTTTCGGAGGGGGCATACTGTCACATCGTGGGGCAGATGGCGAGTCTGGGATCGATATCGACGTAGTCTGTCGTAGAGTCTGCCGCCACGTTCCCCTCCCTCTACGTGCCTGCAGGTCTAGTCTTTCTCCGATCGCGTACGCGACCGGGAGCTTTTAGCCTTCAGCTTCCGGGTCGCGTACGCGTTGCAACGCTCCCTGGTTTTTCGCTTGTCGTTGCGTTGCTAGGAAGCCTTCTGTGTATCCTCCGCTCACTCCTGCTGTTTCTTTCTCTCCTTCGCTTTTCCTTCTTCCCGTTCTGCCCTCTTTTACCTAACCCATTCTCTCTCTTCTTGTCCCCTCCTTTCTAATTTTCACTCCTACTTATTGTACTGCCTCTGCCTCCCGCTGCTTAACATTTTGCCTTCCCGTGTACCGACCTAGCCTGCTATTGGACTGCTTCTGCCTCCCGCTGCTGTTCAATCTTGCCTTCCCGTGTACCAACCTTGCCTGCTATTGGACTGCCCCTGCCTCCCGTTGTAGTGAACTTTGGATCATCCTGTGTTCCGACCCTGCCTGTTTTATTGGACTGCCTCTGCCTTCCGTTTTGGTGACTTCGATCCTTCAAGTATACTCCGTCTGTTTACGGACCACCACCTGAACTCTCCCGTAAGGGGTTTTTTGTGCCTTTGGCTTTTTCCCCTCATACGACGGTCGCGGAGGATCTTTCACCGCCTTACCTATACGGTATCGCGGTGGCGTCCTTTCGCGGCCGTCCCTATCTTCACAAAAAAAAGGAGAAACCAGGAAACCAGGAAGAAAAGAAGATCAGGAGAAAAGACAGAGGTGAGGAGGAGGGGGAGGGGTTTGAGACTTCCTTTGAAGAAGAGGACATTGCTGACCTTTGTGATAGCCTCCCTTTGTACATAACAGCATATTTCTGTTTGCGATAGGAAGAGTTAGGCCTTTCTTTCATTATTATTTTTTTAAAAGTCTAAAAAATATCCTCTGTTTTTTAAGACTCCTTCTTCTGGTCTGCACATAACTTATGGCCTTCCCTTCACTGTGCAGTATTTCTGAAGATTCTCAGCGTGGGGGCCTCTGGGTTTCACTGTACATTGGAGTTAGCATTGTCTACTACTCCTCACCATTTATAGACACTCTACACTCACTCTTCGGCTCTGTTTATTTCTCTCATTGCATGTGGACAGCATGTGCTGCGCTATTTACCTGTGGATCAGTCTCCCAGAGGAGTGAGGAGTAGGAGGGGGAGTTTCGTCTTCTTATGCTCTTGATCATTTACACCTTCCCGTTCCTGGATCACCCGTGGAATTATTGGGACATTCCTAAACTCCAGTTCCTTTGCAGAGTAATACTTGTTATCTGTTTCCTGTGTTTTGTTGAGAAGAGTTCAATTCCCTGCAGATCTAAAGGCATGTGTAACAGAGAAACGCTGTGTAAGCTCTATCTCACTTGAGTCTGGCATTATATATTTCTTTAATTTTGGGTTAATACCAACTCAAATAATCAGGATATCACTAATGAAGTAAATCTGCTTGGTGGCAAGCAATTGCAAAGAAGAAGGCTTATCTGTCATGGTATGTTCCCCTTTGCACTGGACTCTAAATAATTCACCATTTGACTGCAAACTTGGTCCCCATCACTGTTCCCTGTCTTTGCAATAGTGTCTCTGCTCAGGAATCCTGATTGATACATAATTTAAAAATGTTTTAAAGGCTCCAATTAGCAAATCATTTGCTTATCAGATACTGAAAAAGGCTACCTATATATATAAAGATGGATAATTGGCCAGATATTGTTGGTTAATGCGGGGGAAAATCACCTTGTTTACAATCTTAACCCTGCCTTAAGCAAAATGCATTGCATTAAAGAAGACATTTAAGACATTCCAAAACCATTTCAAACAATATAGCCTTATAGAATGAGGTCTCAGTCATTATCATGGGATAATGACCCAGCTCAATTTATGCCCCGAGGCCAAGCCGAGTGCTACATGTGAGGAAAGGTGTATTATCCCAGACTAAAATGACCCCGCTCAAGATCAATAAGGCTACTAGGACATAGTGATAAAAGCAGAATTGGTTTTGGAGTTTTGGTGGAGGAGTAAAAAAAAGGTTATGAATAATGAGTACTGTAAATGGACAGCACTTGCAAGTAAATTAAATGTGGTTTTAGTTTGTTATGTTTAAATAACCAGGATGCCTTCATACGATAAGCCTTTTAATTGTAAGCTTAGTTGAATTGGAATGGCTTTAACACGAGCAAGCTTTGGGGGAAATTTAAAAGTAAGCATTTCCCTTATACGAAAGTGAAAGCACTTTCCTATGTTGTATCTTCCTCTTTGATTTGCTGATGCAGTGAAACACTAGAATTGGCAATGGCAACAGTTTTGGCTTTTTTGTAGGCATGGGAAAAGCATTTGCCAGGCACTGTCAGGCACTGCCATAGCAGTATTAACTGGCCATCGATAGTAGCAGCTGCAAAATGGTGCTTGTACCTGGGTCTATAATAGCAGTGCCTGGTGAATGCCTAATACAAGCCAAAACTGTTGGCTTTCCCAGTGCTTGTTTTAACAGGACTTCAGTGAAGGACATGCATAGTGCTTATATATCGAGTAGCTGAAGGCAGGCTTGGTTAAGGCAGTTTTATAACACCAGCAGTGAGTTTACAGCTCCAATGAAGTCATTACTCTCAGAAGACTGCTTTGAAAAAACACTGGCAGTCGCTTTGAGCACAGCGTTTGATGGTGAGGCTTGAGAAAGCTAGCTCAAAGAGATCCCTGGAGGATGTGTTTAGGGTGGGGAGGGGCAGGAACTGTGTGGGAATGGCCATAGGGATTAGGATGGCCATGGCAGTCAATGGGTGGTTAAATAACCAAGCAACATATGCAATTTCTCCCTAGGAGTACTCCAATGCAATAGTTTCAGCTTCTTTGTGGCACTTTAGGCAAAGAGGGAGTGCATTGTTGAAAGAAATCTTGCTGAGAAATTGTATTGCGTTTTTTTTAATGCAGGGACATGTTTGCTGTTGTTTCCTTGTTTCCTTCTGAAATCAGAATTCTCAGCATGCAGTCAAAACAAGCAGGCATTAGCTGCACTCTGAACATTCCTGTATGCTGGGAGGAGTTCAATAACAAACTCGATGTGCCAATAACCCAGAGAGGCCTGTGACCTCTCCCATCAGTAAGATATGCCTATAGTTCAAAAACACAGCATCAATGTTATGATGGGTTAAAAACACTTTTTAAACTTGTCATAATATTGATGTTATTTGGTAAGCCTGCCTCAGCACTGCAATCACAAGGATGTCAACTGTACCCCACTGATGATCCCCAACAAGGGTTAAACACGTATGTGGTTGTTACATGTTTGAGGGCTGCGAGTCGTGGACTGATAAAGATTTGTAAAATAGAGCATCACAATCAGGCAATGACATAGATCTTACATGAAGCAAAAATGCAAGCTTTTCATTTAATGGGTGCATTAGTTCTTTGCTCTGTGGCCCTGCGCTGGAGGTGAACTTTATAAGATGACAACTAAGTCTGTCTATTATTAAATACCCGGTCCCTTATCAAACACGCACTGGAAGTTAATCATTATATTGAGGATGATGACTTAGATTTCTGCGCACTGACAGAAACCTGGGCCTCCAGTTCTGCCGGCCCTTCCCTCAACTTAATCATACCAGCCGGCTACACTTTGTCTCACCACGACCGCCCCATTGGGAGAGGTGGCGGGGTTGCTTTTATCCTCAAGGACTCACTCTCAATCTGGGTAGCACAAAACCCTTGTTTTGTAGGTGTTGAGTGCTTGCACATAAAAATCGGAATGAATTTCCGAATCCACTGTGAACTTTCTCCTCATTTAACGTCCACCCTCAACTACAGCTAACTTTATTGCTGCTCTCTCTAATCATCTGTTATCACTATTAAAACCTAAAATCCGGTGTATTCTCCTGGGAGACTTTAACTATTGGTTAGGCCACAAAGAGGACTTGCTTGCTGTTGAATTAGAGGCATCTCTCTCAGATTTAGGCCTTGTGCAACAAATCCACACTCCTACACACCAATCAGGCCACACTCTGGAGTGGGTCTCCTCTGCTTATGTCTCATGTCACGATACCCAGGTCATGCCACGCTCCTGGTCAGACCTTTCGTTTGTCCATTTCTCTATCACGGTACCATTCCCAGAAAAGATCAAAAACATAAGCCCAATTTCATTACCCAGGATAAAATTGAACCTCTCTTGGACCCTGCAATTAATTTAATTGAGCACACTCCCATAACGCCCATGTCACCTATCCTCACGGATAACCTCGTCAGTATCTCCTCCTGTTTGGCTCCTGCCAAATCCAAAAATTCACTAGGTCCCAACAGAAGTAACCCAAGGTTCACAAAGGAATTACAAAAGCCCAAATCCTTAACCTCGAAGTTATTCCATTTCTGGAAATCCAATCCTATTATATCCTCCTGTGAAGCTTATAAATCAGCAACAAAATCTTACAAAATGGAGCTAATGCCAGCAAAGAAGACCTACCACAATCTTCAGATTCTTAATACCAAATCAGACACTAAAGAACTTTTTAGGATCTTAAGACTCAGAATCCACCCCCGAACCTCAGGGACAGATGCCACCCCAAGACGCCAACTGGTGTCAACAGTTCCGAAATGGAATGCATAACAAACTCCTGGGCATCAGAGCCGATATTGTCCAGAAACAGGCCACCAACCCGGACTCTGTCCATAATAAACCTTATACCAGAAACCCACTAGTCACTGAATTTAACTTTCATCCCATCTCTGAGGCGGATTTACGGATCACCATTGAACAACTTAAGGCCACTAAATGTAAGGGCGATCCTTGTTTCTCCTTGATCATAAAGTCTTGCCCCCCTCTACTTCTAAAAGCAATTTGTAAATTCGTAAATGCCTCCCAATTAGAAGGCTGCATTCCTGATAACTTGAAATTAGCCTAGATCACCCCCATCCTCAAGAAGCCTGGGCTGGCCCCTGACAACCTGCTTAATTACAGACCAATTACTAACACCCACTTCTTGCTAGAAATCCTGGATCGGGTAGAGTAGTCACAAATTGCTCTCCATCTGAATCAGCACCCCATCCTGAACATGCACCAGACTGGTTTCAGACAGGGCTACGGCACTGAGACCTCCCTTTTGGATCTCAAGTCACATCTTTTAGTAGGAAGCATGGATAAAGGTTTAGCCTCCCTCCAAGTTTCGTTGGACCCGTCTGCAGCATTCGACTTGGTTGACCACTCCACCATGGTATCCAAAATGGTAGAGGTTGCCAATTTCTCATTCTCTGTGGCAGCTTGGATTAAGTCATTCTTGGCCAATAGACAGAGCCGAGTCTGCCTCGGGAATCTGAAACCTCTCCAATCCCGGGTGCTCTTCGGGGTACCCCAGGGAGCTAGTACTTCTCCCTGTCTATATAACACCTAGACAGCCCCCTTTTTTAAGATGCTCGAGGATGAAGGTATTACCTTTTTGAACTACGCCGATGACACACAGATCGTAGTCCAACTCTCTGGAGTGCACTCCCAGGATGAGCAAGAGCTAAACAGAATCTTTACACTAATTGAAAATTGGATGATGGCAACAAGCTAGCATTGAACAAAAGCAAAACAGAGCTGATGATAGTGGGGAATCCCAATTAACTCGCCAAATTGGACCCCATTTACAAATCATTTAGGCTAGGACTGGTGGAATTCTTCCTCAACCAAAACTAAAAATACTCCCTTCTCAATCTTCTATCTGCTGCTCTTCACTCACTGTCCTGGCTCTCCCCCCTCAATCTTCTATTTCTGCTGCTCTCCATTCCTTGTCCTGGCTCTCCCTCCCCAATCTTCTATCTCTGCTGCTCTCCACTCACTGTCCTGGCTCTCCCGCCTCAATCTTCTATTTCTGCTGCTCTCCGCTCACTGTCCTGGCTCTCCCTCCTCAATCTTCTATCTCTGCTGCTCTCCACTCGCTGTCCTGGCTCTCCCGCCTCAATCTTCTATTTCTGCTGCTCTCCACTCACTGTCCTGGCTCTCCCGCCTCAATCTTCTATCTCTGCTGCTCTCTGCTCACTGTCATGGCTCACCCTCCTCGTTCTTCTATCTCTGCTGCACTCCACTCACTGTCCTGGCACTCCTGCCTCAATCTTCTATCTCTGCTGCTCTCCGCTCACTGTCCTGGCTCACCCTCCTCGTTCTTCTATCTCTGCTGCACTCCACTCGCTGTCCTGGCTCTCCCGCCTCAATTTTCTATTTCTGCTGCTCTCCGCTCACTGTCCTGGCTCTCCCGCCTCAATCTTCTATTTCTGCTGCTCTCCGCTCACTGTCCTGGCTCTCCCTCCTCAATCTTCTATCTCTGCTGCTCTCCACTCGCTGTCCTGGCTCTCCCGCCTCAATCTTCTATTTCTGCTGCTCTCCACTCACTGTCCTGGCTCTCCCGCCTCAATCTTCTATCTCTGCTGCTCTCTCCTCACTGTCATGGCTCACCCTCCTCGTTCTTCTATCTCTGCTGCACTCCACTCACTGTCCTGGCACTCCCGCCTCAATCTTCTATCTCTGCTGCTCTCCGCTCACTGTCCTGGCTCACCCTCCTCGTTCTTCTACCTCTGCTGCACTCCACTCGCTGTCCTGGCTCTCCCGCCTCAATTTTCTATTTCTGCTGCTCTCCACTCACTGTCCTGGCTCTCCCGCCTCAATCTTCTATCTCTGCTGCTCTCCGCTCACTGTCCTGGCTCACCCTCCTCGTTCTTTTATCTCTGCTGCACTCCACTTGCTGTCCTGGCTCTCCCGCCTCAATCTTCTATTTCTGCTGCTCTCCACTCGCTGTCCTGGCTCTCCCTCCTCAATCTTTTATTTCTGCTGCTCTCCGCTCGCTGTCCTGACTCTCCATCCTCGTTCTTCTATTTCAGCTCTCCGCTCACTGTCCTGGCTCACCCTCCTCGTTCTTCTATCTCTGCTGCACTCCACTTGCTGTCCTGGCTCTCCCTCCTCAATCTTTTATTTCTGCTGCTCTCCGCTCGCTGTCCTGACTCTCCATCCTCGTTCTTCTATTTCAGCTCTCTTCACTCACTGTCCTGGCTCACCCTCCTCGTTCTTCTATTTCAGCTCTCTTCACTCACTGTCCTGGCTCACCCTCCTCGTTCTTCTATCTCTGCTGCACTCCACTTGCTGTCCTGGCTCTCCCTCCTCAATCTTTTATTTCTGCTGCTCTCCACTCGCTGTCCTGGCTCTCCCTCCTCAATCTTTTATTTCTGCTGCTCTCCGCTCGCTGTCCTGACTCTCCATCCTCGTTCTTCTATTTCAGCTCTCTTCACTCACTGTCCTGGCTCTCCTTTCAATGACGGCTTCTTTTAAATTGTCTTTGTCTCACATTTAAATGACTCCACGGTCTTGCCCCACCCTATCTTTTTTCACGTATTTCTTCCTACTCCCCTCCCCCTCTCGGTCTCTTCGATATCAAACTCTTTTTCGCCTTTCTGTGCCCAGACCACCACACGCGCAGTCTCCCTTCCATTCTTTTTCATTTCTTGCCCCTAAGTATTGGGACTCTCTTCCTCTTTATCGTCCTTTAACATGTTTTGCTCCCGCTTGAAAAATCCTCTTATCTCTTCTCCTGCCTAATGCAACCTTTTGCTTTTTACCATTTTTCATTTGTTACTGTATTGTTTCATCCTATTGGACAGCGCTTATGCGGAAGTGCTCTATAAATACAAAAAAATACAAATACAGCCTCTTAAAACCAGTTACTGACGTTTAATGCCAATTCTAGGCTCATAGGCCAAGAACTGCTATATTATCTCTCTCATGAGCAGAACCAGTGTTTATTTTTCCTAAAGCTTATTAGCAAAGCCCCAAATTATGTTCTAAATCAGTCTGAAAATATGAAAGTGCTCTTTATTGAAACATTTTGGGTAAGTTGAGTTTGATTTATTCTCGGTTTGCTAATATAACCTTTTTTGACCTTTAAATAATAAACCTTAATCTTATCCAATTTAAGTACTCCATTTTTCAACATCAGATGGATGGAATGCTATGCCAGCATAGCGGGGATCCAAATCTGTGAAAGGCTGCAGGATGAACAGTTATAGGTGGCAAGCAATTAACTCACCGAGCTACCTCCATCCCTTAATACAGACTGTATAAAAGAGGGCATTTTCCCAAAATGTAGAAAAGTACACAGAGAGGTCTTTTTCACAATGCAACGAAATGCCACACAAGAAATAAAATGTCACACATAAGCAAACTGTAAACACACAAACATCTAATGCACTGAAAGAGTACAAACTAAAATAGCTCCTTTACACAATAACAATCCTGCATACTCTGTGCTATTGTAAATGATAATGATGTTATTTATATAGCGCCTTAATCCAAAACGCGTTACAGAGCACATATTTACATACAATATCACCCAACCAAAATCGGTACCCATTTATCGACCTCGGAAGGATGAAAGGCTGCGTTGGCTGAGTTGGCCTTGCCAGGATTCGAACCTGGGACCTACTGATCACGCTCAGATCGCAGCACCGAGCGTTCAACCTGCTGAGCTATCTTATCAGCTGTAAAGATTTGAGCTATTTCCTCACAGCAATAGGTAAAGGTTGCACTCTATATTAGCTGATTCTGGTGGTTGGGCCCAAATTATACAAAAACGTGTAACTTTGTTTGAAAGGTGAATGGAACGGTACACAAAATCAAGCTGATTAAAAGTCAGGAAACCAGTGCTCTTTCACTGGGCAATAAATCATGTTTTTACTTCTGAGTGCTAAGAACACTGGGCCAGGGGGGTTGTATGAGCTCAAAACATGTGTATTTATCTGCTTGACATGTTACCTGGGTGACGTGTTCGCACAAATGGGAAAGTGTGAAAGTGGGCAAGGGCAGGGACGTCATTTACGGGTTGCTAGGGGTTGCTTTTGTGACCCCTGGTGCTCAGCTTGCGACCCCTGCCCAATCCCTGCGACCCCTGGCAATCCTATAATCACGATGCTGCAATGGGCGTGTGTGGCTAATTTGAAACTGAGACACTGGCTGGTTGCATGGCACAGGACCCATGGGCTACCCCCATTTTGTTTTGCAGCCTTCAGCAGGCCAGCAGCATGTGTGTGTATACGAGCAGCAGCCACCCCTGCCTCCCCTCGACGTGGATCTTGATCAAACATTATGTTACAAAGTGAGTAGGAGAAGACTGGGCAGCGGGCGGAATTATAATATAGGAGCCGCCATCGACGACAGAGCCAGAGAGTGAGTGGTCCATTCCGGTGTGGTGAGTCACCATGTTGTTGGTCCGATCCGGAATCAGAATCGTAGATCCGGAATCAGAATCGTATCTGTTCTGGCTGGCTGCACTGGCTTGCATGCAGGCCCAAAGGAGAAGAAGACTGTGCCTGGCGTCGATGGCACCGGCAGGAGAAATTATAAAATCGGAGCTGCCATCGCCAACCGAGCTGGAGGGTGAGGTCCTCCACTCAGGTGTTGTGAGTCACAACATTGTTGGTCCTATCTGGAATCGGATCTGTGAGTGGCTGGCTGCACAGGCCCAACCATGATGTGTGCCATGGTGCCAAGGGCTGCACCCGCCCTTGGCCCCCACGGCTTGCTTCATGTGTGTGCCTGAGCCAGGCTGGAAAGATAGCGACGAGCGACCGGTGACATGAGCAACCGTGAATCCAGGAGACCATCCAGTTCTGGTTCTTCTCCTGTTCCCGCCTGCTACTACTGCCAGTGGATTCCATAGCAGGCAGAGACACAGCGTGCTGTTTCCCCTGCCTTAATTCTTTTCCCCAGCAACATCACAGGGCTGCAGTCATGAGTGATTGACTCATTTGCAGGCAGCACAGCTTCATGTTCAACTGATATGAGTGACTTTTGAGGTTCTGGCAGAGGGATTCTTCTCGCTCTTTGCATATTGCAGTGTAGGTCCAGGGCAGTTTTATCCACTGGACCCATACTCTTGTACAGAGCTGGTCTCACAGCCTGGAGGTGGAATTCCTGCCTGCAGCACTTAATCGTTCCCATCCTGCCCATCATAAACGGCATCCCTGCAGGAACTGGTGATCTGTGCTTCTTCAGGGCATCTTTCTGAGTTGAAGAGACTGCCGGCTCACCAGATGTATTTTTTTGTTTTTTTGTTTTTTTGTGTGTGTTTGGTATAGGAAAAATGTGTGGTTTTTCCCCCAAAAACGGGGGTTTGGCACCCCCCCCCCCAAAAAGTGCATTCAGTCATTTTCTTTCTCGATCGTTTTGATTCAAACGTATTGTATTCGACCCTTTTATATTCGAAACTTAACTATAAACCATTGCAAGAGCTCAATGACTCTCTGCTATAGGGTTCGGTTTTAAAACAATGAGTTTGTGTCTCCAAAGGGTGGTTTTAGAACAAAGGCAGGCATTTGTAAGCCTGGAAATGAGTTGTTTTGGAAACGGTGCTATGAGCAGGTACATGTTTATCATTTTTCGGAATGTTGTACATCTGATGTCATGTCTGATAGGCAGATCATGGGTCGGTGTGTGCCACTCCCACCGTCAATTATGTGTTTGGAAGTAGAACCCGTAGAGCCAGCGCATTTAGGAGGCTAGTGACCCGTGTGCTCTTCTGTTCAGGGCTTCCTGCCTATAATAAAACTCATCAGCTATTTTAGCGCGTTGACTGTTTGCTGCACTAAATAACATGGGGATAGATAGATTCCATTGCATGTTTTTCCATCGAGGGAGAAATCATTGAAAATAATTCAACTGATGTTTACCACACATGTCTGTGGGTGGGTGGGTTAGGGTAATACAAAAAGGTAAAGTGGAGGGTATGTGGGGGGGGGGACTACCCTGGCATACATTTGTGGTAAAATATCCTTAAAAAAAATCCAATGAATTCGCCCTCGATTAAAAATTATCGGGGGAAATCATATTGAACCAATAGCACGTGGTTTCAGAAAAGGAAGTTCCCCTCCCTTAGAACTGTAAAAGGTAATGCAAGGCAACTGAAATTAAGAAAATGTTGCAGGAAGTTAAAGTGAAATCAGACCAGAACACAGGTACACACAAAACAACAAGCCCACTTAGACTGATTTATCAAGAAAGTAAATAAAAGAAGAGAATCCAGATTCACAGATAAAGGTTGGATTAGTTAAAACCTCTTAAAAGTTATTTATTTATTTGCATTTGTATAGTGCACTTGCAGCCCGGGGGCATCGAGGCGCTGAAGGGTTATGAAGGGTACTTGGAAATAATCTATGGTCCTACAGGTTAAGATACAGTATGAAGTAAAAATATGGACCAATAGATGGAGGCTGACCAGAAAAGATTTATTTTACGGTTCGTCTATCATTCAAGGCATATACAGATAGACACACCTGTATTCAAGAAAGGGTGTTAGCACTTTGTGTTAGTTGTTTCTGATGGATGGGTATAGCAATGAAAATACCATGCATTGATTTAGATAGAGAGATCAAACGTATGAAGGTATGAATGCTGCGTATTAGGTGTGGAGTAAATGGTTGTGAGATTATTCATCCATTTGTATTAAAATATTTTTGTGCATCATGATTTGTATAATGAAATAAAATCATTTCTGTGAAGATTTAACACAAATCTTTTCTGGTCCGCCTCCATCTATTGGTCCATATTTATACTTTATACTGTTAGTTAAAACCTCTACAGAACACAAATTGCTTGATAACATGTTTGGTCACAGGGGCTCATTGTAAATTAAGAATTAAATTGTATGGGTCAGTAACCCGAGTAAAGGAGCAGTATGTTGAACGTTTTAGTTTCTCAATCAGATTGTATAAGACGGGAACCGATACCTAATTTATCCATTCACTAAAAAGACAATAGGTTATGGCGCACAACTCACAAACTGTTGTTTCTTGTTAATTAGGCAACCAAACCGTGGTCCAGAAAACCCAGTTTCAAACATTGGCACACGGTTTGCCGAAAAATGTCCACATACGCATCATAAACTTCCTGGTCAACGTAGTTTAGAAAGCCATCCTTTCTGGTGAACTTGCACATAAATGCCTGCTCGTAGAAGCAGTTGAGAAGAAAGCAGGACCTGATGATGTCCTCACCTGCTGACCTCTGCGCCGTCCTGCTGAACTAAGGCCAGGTTCTAGCCCTGTACTTGTCGTAATACTGAGGAATTTGTGGTAATACCACACCAGGTTTAACCCATACTTTCACTGGGTCAACTACCATACATCCTACATCATTAGATCAAGAGGCCTATATCATGGGGTCAATTCCTTTATGTTCCGGTGGCAATTCATTAGTAGTAGCAACAAAACGTTTTGAAAAAGACTCTGCATTACATGTTAGGTACACTCCATCAGGCGAGGAGTATATATTTGCATGCAAATGTTTCAGCAAATCCATTCCCAACAAATTTAAAGCACATTTATTAGTGAGAACAAGCTGAGCCATGCATGATATAGGCTGTATAGTAAACTGCACGGGTCAGATATTGGACTTCGGACCGGTTTATGAGAGAATCCCACTGATGTGTTTACTTTCCCAGAGAGGGGCATAGGGGGCACTAGTTTGTGGGAAATTGATGTATTGGATGCACCTGTGTCATGGAGGAATGTTGCCTGTTTGCCTTCCCTTGTAGCTTTTACGAATTGCCCATTTGAATCTACAGGAATACTTATGGGCCCTTTTGCCTCTCCAGGGCAGCCCTATGCTACGTAGTTCATTGTACTGTAATCATCCTCATAATAATCCATAGCTAAATATTGCTGGCCTTGCCTAGGGTCAAAATAATTATGCTGTTGCTCATTATTCTCTTCTGGAGTCCCAGTATTTTGTATTATGCTGTTCCCAGCCTTGGTCCTTATAAAAGTTCCTCTTGCCATTCCTCGCTCATAAAAGCGTCCCCGCCCTCTCCCGCGCAACAGACACTCCCTTACACAGTGATCTTCTGCCTTGCAAAAATGACACCAAGTGTCTATCATGCCTGCTCCATAACTTGGCGGGACACTACCACCTCTTACTCCTCTACACATTCCTCTTTCCTTTTGTATACGCATATTACCTCTGCCTCTTTCTGGAAAAGCCTTTTGCATTAGCGCCCTTGTTTTTAATTCCTTCATTTTCTTTTCCGGTGAAATGCGAGCACTGGGCCAGGGTTTCAGTTTACTACATGCAGCAGTTGCTTGGCTACTTCTACTCTTGGTGCCTGCTGCAGGAATAAATGTGAACGTGCAGAGCAAATAGTTTCTTTTTCTGCAAAGCAAGCAAACTGTAACTGTGTGCACAGAACTAACCAGATAATAGAACGAATATTCATTGGTTTTATAGGGTGCTCACAGTTACCTTTTTTTAACAATTTTCCACAGCCAAAGGTCTTGCAAAAACTCCTGTATACAATCTCGCCCCCTAAGCAGATTAGGGTCGGAGGAAATGTAGGTGATCCCATTCTGCACAGAGTCGTCTAGGTCCACGCCAGGGCGAAGCCTGAGATGCAGATGCCCTTGGTGAACTTGTTCAGGTAGTTTTCCCCAAAGGAGCCACCCGGCTGCACCCTGGCTGGCAGGGCAAAGGAGACTAAGGCAAGAAACTGAGAAGACGAACGCAGCGAGAGGACACATGGCCGCCATGATACACTGATGAAGGTGTTGTCGGATCTTAGCACAAAGTGTTTAGCACCACAGGAAGCGTTCGCCAAAAAACAGCCCTCTGGTAAATTATCTGCTGGCGCAGATATCAATCAATGGTCACTGGTACTCTGTTTGCGTCATTATGATTACTTCATTTTACCGAACGGTTAAACCGCTATTATCCAGTTTGGTCCTTTTAGTTTACTTTTAACCACATTTGAGTAGCTTTCTGCCAAAAGCACAGCTGCTTGCGAATCGCGACTATGAATTACTTGATTTCCCCACTGTGAATTGTTTCAGGCAAAAGCACCCCCCGGTCCCCATGGCTCTAGTTGCATGCCGGAGCCAAATAGCTCCCAGCAATTTTGAAACCTGCTATTAACATAGCACCAGAACCAGAGGTGTTGCTAGGGGGGGGCTAAGGGGGCTATAGCCCCTGGTCTTTTGGTTGTAGCCCCGGATAGAATCTCAGGAGCTACAGCCAAAAGACTAGCTAGCCCCCAGTCCCAACAGTTCCGACATTAGGGTAGCCCCGGGTCTTTTCCAGACCTAGCAACACCCCTGACCAGAACAGGAGAGTACCTACTCGTCGGATCTCTGCTCTGGTCTTCAGCTTGGCAGTGATTTGTCTTCTCTGAATAGTTAACACCCCTCAGAAAACAAGCAAACATGGCTTCTGCCACTGTACCCTCCACCATAGTAGATAAGAGTCCCTGGCTCCTTATCCCGCACCCAAGTGCCGGTAATGGTTGAACCTGCAAACTGATGTCATGCGCTCCCTGATTTGCACTGAGTTGCCAATGTGCCTGCTGCCAGATGCGCTGCAGACATAATGCCTGTTAAACCTGGTCTCCCAATTGCCAAGCACCCAGTCATCCCTTCCATCCCAACACACTGAGCAAATAATCCCTCTGCTCCCATCTCCCGCATAACACAGAAGCCCTTCAGATATCAGCACTTAGTTACTGCAACACCAGAATATGCCACCACTAACAGCGTTCATACCACTGCCTCATGTAGGGAAGGAATGGTGTCACAAGTATTGACACTGACACAATGGATACAATTTGTAAAACCTTTATTGAAAATGTTGGGGTTGAATAAAGTCCTATTTTGCCCTATAACTAAGATGAGAGTGGTCTCGACCATCAAACGATAAACCAAACAGTCCTAGTGAAGTCTGTCAAATCAAAATGGCCTATGCTAACAAAACCTAATGCCAGCCCTATCTCTTGTACAAAATTGTCAAAAGAAGAAATGTATGCAAAAGGAAAAATCAGTGTTCAAATGATAATGTGGCTGATCAAGCTCTCCTCCCCATGTTAGACCTCAGTAAGGCAATCCTTGCAAGCAGATGACACACTCTGGCTCGGTTTCCAACATAATGCACAGTTAAACAATGTGGATCGAGCCCCCCCTGGCCTTCAACATTAAAGTCACTTCCTCTGACATCCAAAACAATTTTTTAACCAAAATGTTCACAAATATTCCCCTCTGCCGGGCTCAGACCTTTCACCACACAGTTCTCATAGTTCCCCCCTCTTCCAAGCTCAGACCTCTCATGATCAAGTTAAACACAAAGTTGCCAGGGGGCTCCCTTCCCCAAGCTTATTATACTTCAGGTCTCCCTCAGTCGGGCTTGGACCACTTTCGGATGTCAAAGTCATTCCAATGTGCGTGGCTTTCTTTGCAGACCACCGTAGGACCACTTCAACTTAAAGTTCACTGTTTTACTTTCACTCTTCTTGCTTTAAACAAAGTACCTTTCACAGAGACTTTGGAGTGGGCTACATCCTTTCACTGGATCACTCCGTTACTTAGTATCATTGATCTTTCAGCTGCATTTTACTTTAAAGTTCATTTACAGGTCTGCCTTCCTTCACATCTCATCCACACGCGTGCAGCCTTCACTTGTGATATGACATTGCTACTTCATTCACTTTAACACACACTGGTCTCTCAGGTCACTTCCCAACTCACCGGCTGTGTGTGCCTCTTTCTTGGTTTGCGATTTCCAATTCACGAGTCAAGGCTAGTACCACAGGATTGGCCTCGACGGCCCAACCCTGGCGTTCACCCGGGAGGGTCGGTGGCATCCTTGAAACACAATTCAATCTTCACTTTTGAGATGTGGCCTTCTCCACGTGTCTTTCGCGGTCTGTCAGAGGCAACAACCTCCAGTAGGGAAGCCCTGGGGGTTTCGACCCGCTGCTCTGGTCCCTTGATCCATTGCTCTGCACCAGTAGGCGTGCCTTTATCCCGGAAGTTCTGCTCGCACTTGTGTTCCACCTTGCTCAGAATGTGTCTTTATGTGTTGCCTTTCGTTCATGTGAGGAGAGCTAACTGGTATCAGGTGTATGCACTTAGTGTAAAGTGGTTGACTTTGCCTGACCCGATCAACGGGACATGTCCAGTACGATGTGAGAAAGTTAGTCTGGTTGCTCTCAGTCCTCTGACCAGTGTTTGTGTAAAAAAAGGGGGGCGGTGGGTTGTCAGAGTATCCTAAAAAATAGGAAGGGGTAGATCAACAGAAAAAGGGGGAATACCGTCCCTCACCATCGGCTGTCTCACCCACACTCCCCGAACACCCCCCACCCAGGTGATCCTCTTGCACTGATCCACCCCAAGGGTTTGGATCCAAAGGCAATAGCCATGTCCTGGTCACCTGAGAGAGGGCTCCCTGGGGACTAGCGGGTGAGACACCCTCTGGTTTCTCACACTCACCACATGGCATCACACACCATGTTCGGCCCAAATGCCCGCACGTACTTGGCTTCTGGGCTCATTTGTCTGGAAATCCTGCAAGTATTAGACTCCTGCCTCATGCAACTGCATTCCTTCTGCACTCACAATAGGAAGCCCTTTTATCAGTGCCTGTAAACAATACTTTCTACTTCAGACAGGATCTGTTTTTACCACATCCTGGTGTCCTTCCTTGGTTGACAGGATCATGCCTTCTAATCGGAAAATGGGCATAACTATCCCGGTGCCTGCCAGGATTCAGCCTAGCCCTGATTTGGACAGTTCTCTATGTTTAGTTGGTACCCCTGACAGTGTGGTTTTGACATCTATTGCTAGTTTGCTTTGTGCGCATCAAAGTATTTAATTGTCCTCTTTGTCAAGGGCATCTCTCTGGTGACTTTTAATGCTGCTTGCTCGCATCCATCCCATTCCAAATTCATGTTGGTCTTTGAAATATCTTTTCACGGTTCAGTTCTTTCGAATAATGCTTGGAGAGAAACATGCCACAGATGTTTCTCAGTTGTGAAACTATATGATGAGGATTGATGTCCTTTACTGTCTTTCTTTAGAGCTTAATGCCTTCCTAGTTGAAGAAATACCCAAAGAACTCCAGAATGAGCAAGATTGAACTGCAAACAGCCCTCCCGTGCCCAAACCTGTGTGCTATGTATGCTGACTTGATCTGGCTGAGAACTCACAGAGACTTAGCAGGACAGGACAGGTGGTGTAATACAATAAACTATGTCTGCGTCTTCAGCTGACAAAGGCCCAGCAATTACTAAAGTAAAATGTTTCATTGTTAGCACGTGCATCCGTATGCATATGTTTTTAGGCAATTCAAATTTTGATGTGGATTAGTACCGGCATGTCAGCGGAATGATTGGACGGGCAGAGGGGGCAGGAGACTACACATTCTCACAGCAGTTCTTAAGTAGGTGCTTTCAGATCTAAAGCAGAGAGCTAACTGCATGTAGCATTGACGCTGCACTAGAATAGCAACATAAGAATGTGTATGTTTGCCCCTCTCCCACAATCTCTGAAGCTCTAAAGGTTGCGGCGTGCCCAAAATTTTAAGGGTTAGCTCCATCCTCAAAATAGTAGCCTAGGTGCATGTGGTAACAGTTTAGTATTGGCAGGAGCAGTTGAGAAGCTCCAAACTATCGATGGATAGGTATATTTACCTCTCTACAGCTGAAACAAAGAAAGGCAACCAGCAGGGACTGGAAACCGTAAACAACCACTTACAAAGCGAATTAGCTTTCATTCCCAGAGTCACAGGATGTGGTAGCCCATTTTATTGGGTGGGCATGTGGCCACTAACAATCTCCCACATGGAATTAAAGCCCATGTGGAAACCGTTTGTCTGTTGCCCACCCTCCTAGATCAGTGAGTCTCGGCATGCGTGGTGTTATGCATCTTGTAGCCAGGAGATTACACAGGGATCTGGAAACGAGGGTGCCCAAAGCAACTGACACCCATGAGCTACTTCCTGCTCCCTGCCTAGTAATAATCAAAGGTTTCACGAACCTTTTCATCTGACCTTTCATTATTATTCACTTGGCCCCCTTAAATTGGAGTAGTTCAGTCCTTTGGGCATGAAATTAATATGGTGTGGTGTTGCACAAATAATTCTTCCATTCTGATATTTTGTTTTTATTTTCAGACCTGCTTCTTAAAGAGCTGCATCTTCTTGTGGGAGTTTCTGTGTTCACAGACTTCGGTAAACAGTACCACCATTGGGCAGCTGACAACCAGCCTTATCTGTGACCATTGTGGGAGGTAAATTAACGTATTGAAATTGGATAGCATATGTTAATGTTCTGTTAGTCCTTATCTATTTCTGCGTTGGCCTAGTTGTTCCAACACTGAGGATTGCTGTATCTCTTCCAATGAGTCAGAGAATGCCACACAATTAACTTCAAACTGTACGACACTAAAGACATGCTTCACTTCAGTCCATTTTCAGGCCCTCAGGTTTTTCTTCTTTTTAGGGGCAGGGTTTGAACATGTTACAGCTGTTCATTGCTCAAATCTAAACTATAACCCCGACAGAAAGAACTGGCCTAAAAGTAAGCTACAAAAAGAAAAATATGTGAAAGCACTGCTTAGGTATATACTGTTGAAACATAAATATGTCCTTGTGGTTAAAGAGTGTTTCATACATGCATGCAGCCAAGGAGATAAACTAATGACTGGTATGCAGGCCCATCCAGAATACCCTTTTGCTAAACTTCTCTAACAAAACTCAGAACCCTATTTGTCACACGCTGTCTTATCTGTCCGAAAATGCATACTTCCTATTGACATTCAGGCGTTTCAAACTTCTGTTAGCTATCATACACCACCATTGTTCAGATTTGGTGATTGCCATTGCTAGATAGTAAAGCAAGCACATTTGTGAAATGCTGCATTCTCAGTAATATATACATATATCTATCTATATATATATGAATGTTAGTTTTAAGCCAAAACAATACATTGCTGATTTGTCTCGTCTTATTTGATATGCAGTAGAAATGGTCTCCCAAAGAATAGTGAAGAACAAAACAAGTGAGGAGGACACCCAGGAATCCATCATTTGCTTGAACAATAGCTTCTGATTTATCAGCACTAAAAGTTAGAACATGTCTACACCTACAAGAAAACCCAAGGAACCAAAACAGAGGTTAGTACTTGATCTATTTGCTCAAAAACCAAGAACAGCTGACACTACTACAGGATCTGATTCGAGCAAGTGAAAGAGGTAATATTCTGCTGATATCTTGAGTGGCATTTCAAGCACAGCTGTACATGGTGTCCAGCCATCGGCCAGCACGTCAACTCTTGCTGGCAGCAGAGCTGCTTTTTCAGGTGCAGATATTTCATCAACAACTACATGCGCTGACATTGGTCCGAGATCTTCATGTGCTGACGCCTTGCCTGTGTTGTCCCTAGTTAACACTGGACCTCCTCCTTCCTTGGCTGACATAGCATTTACTTAATCTGTAGTGGACACTGAAGTCTCTTGTTCACGGGCAGATATTGGTGTAATCATTTCATGTGATGCTGACCGAAGCAATATTTCATCTTGCCTGGATAATGTTCTTTCCATCCTGATATTAAGGATTGTTCTTCCCACGTTGGCATTGTTGACGATGCCCCCTCTTTTGCTTGTTTTACAGATAGTTCCATCCTCATGGAGAGCACAGACATCTCTTGGTTACGGAATGATGAGAGTATGCCAATGCATCAAGCTGAGCAGGACATTCAGAGAAGATCTGTAGCTCCCAATTTAGATGACAGTGTGGTGACTGATTTATCACTATATCAATGCAGTGACCCTGTACAGCCAAAACCTTGTACATAGCCTGTAACTTCTTCCCATAAGTTTAATGAAGACTACAAAACCTATCCTTGGCTGGAGTATTCAGTTCTGAAAGATAAAGTATACTGCTTTGCATGCAGACATTTGGTGCTACTTCAGGAGGAGGGGGTGTGAGCCTGGCAATATTCCATTTGTTGACCTTGGCTTCAGTAAATGAGAAAAGACAGGTCATGTTTTAAAGAAACACACAGAGTTTGATCAGCATCAATCTTCAGTTGTTGATTGGTTAGACTTTAAGCGTGTAGAACAGACTACAGACCCTCAACAGTCCATTGTTTCCAGGCTAGTAAGGAGTGCAGACTAAGCAATTGAAGAGAATCATAAACATGTGCAGCAGTTACTAAAGGTTGTATGTCTCTTGGCTCATCAAGAACTTGCATTCCGAGCCACAAATTAATCACAAGATTCCCATGATAAGGGAAACTTCATTGGAATATTGGATGTGATTTCTGATAAGAATGCATGTCGTAAAGTCAAAATGGCTAGAAGATGTGGGCACTACACATCTCCTGAGTATCGAAATGACATGATGTCCGTTGTGGCAAATCTTGTATGTGAGAATATTGTTAGGAAAGTGACAAAGTGTTTTGCAGTGTTAGTTGATGAAACTAAAGACATTCCACATAAAGAACAGCTGAGATTTGTGATCCAGTTTGTAGATAAAGACGGGAGCATTCCGGAAAAAGCCATGTGATGTTACCACATGGAGAAGTTGGATGCCTCCAGTTTAGCTGCATCCATTGACAATTCTCTAGGCAAAGTGGCCTTGACTGGAAGAACTGTCTGGCACAATGCTATGATGGGGCATCAGTTATGAGTGGCTGTTTCAATGCAGTGTAAGTCAAAATCAAAGAAATTGCTCCTCAGGCTATTTATATTCACTGTCATGCACATTGTCTAAACCTTGCATTAGTGCAAACGGTAACTAACTAACAAAGAGTAAAAGATTTTTTTCTCATCTTTGCTGGCTGTTTATGTATTCCTTTTGCAAAGTTCTCTTCACACAAACTCTTTGAATAAGCTCAAAAAGAAAGTGGTCTGCAAGTATACGAATTAGAAAGATTTGCTGGCATTAGATGGTTTTATCGGTACAGTTTCCATTTGCAACCGTTGTAGTTGTTCTCAATGCAATAGAACCACAACAATATGACAAGCAATTTAATTCAGGAGCCAGAAGACTTCTTCCGAAATATTCAGAGCTTTGTTAAGTATTGAAGTGATTCTCCAAAAGATTAATGTGTCATCTGAATATCTACAGAGAAAGGATCTGGATTTGCCAAATGCGTGTGAACTAATTCAAGTGACAAGAACTGAACTCGTCAACCTTCTACAAGAATGCCATTTGATGCAAATTGTCAATGAGTACTACTCTAGGGAAGAGGCCTGGCCGTTATGAGCCCTCTAGAGGATTGAATGCCGCAGACTGAACGGTTAAAGCAAGAGGCGTTTTTCTCGACCTTAGATAGGTTTACATAGTGAGTTTGATGCTCATTTAACAGATAACATGGGGCTTATCAAGACTGTTGGCATGTTCAATACAAGGGCTACACATTTCTTGACTAGTCATCTGCATAGGTTCTTGCTGACCAATACTTAGGGACCAAGAGCTTGACATTGAAAGGGGATTTTTAACTAACGAGAATATGGAGGTTCACATTTTCGGGCACTATCTCCTTGCTTCATCCCAAGGGTTTTCTCGTTCCTAAACCGTTTTGGATCTGGTCCTTGCATTGCCAATTACAACTTCAGCAAATGAGAGGTTCTTCTCCTGTTTGATAAGAGTGAACAACTATTTGCAAAATAGATGTGGAGACAAGAGACTTTGTGATTTGTTGTTAATGGCATGTGGAACTATGGAGGTTAAGAAGATACATTTCAGTGATGCCATTGACAGATTTGCTGACATGCAGCACAGGAGGTATCTCCTAAAAAGATTAACCATTAGCTTCCTTGACAGTGCGCTAGTTTATAGCTCCCTTTCCAGTTAAACCCTTCTTCTTCTCAAGTCACACAGACCTAATCAGCACCACATACATTCTTCACACCCATCTGCCACTGTTCTACACTACCAGCCTCTTCTCATCATGAAGTCATCAGTGCTCCATCGCTGATGCACTACAACCAGTTAATGTGTCTTCCATCAAAACACTGTCTGCTATGATGTTGAGTTTTGTCAGTATCATACTGTTTACCAGTCAGCTAAGCAACAACGGACCACTAAATCAGAAAAATATCAAGTAAGAAAAGCACTATGTATGCTTACAGCTAGCCTTGTGTGACCGCACTGTGCCACACTGCCGGTCTCCTATTTATTTTGAGTCAAAGCAACAGCAAGACATCCAATCAATATTTTCCTATGAAGGCAGACAGGCACTACTAGCAGAACAGCCAAAAGCATCTGCCAAGCTTCCAGTCTCTTACAACTTTCACACACCCAAGGAATGAGTGACATCCATCAGCATATTCTTGCCAATCAGCCACAAGCTGCACCACAGCCAGAGTTTTGTGTCATGAAAACATGTGCTATCCTGCCTGCCTCTTCTTGATTTCCTGTCATCGAAGCAATGATGAACCATCCAAGCAGCATCTTCCTTTCAAACCAGTCACAGCTGCCCCACAGCTAGAGTTCTGTCATTAAAATAGCATCTGCCATGCTGCAAGCCCCTTCTTGATTTGTAGTGAACCAAGCAACGATGAGACACACCCAGTCAGTGTCTTCCTGTAAAATCAGCCAGGCACCATCAGCACCACAGCCATTGTTCTATGACATCAAAACAGCACCTGGCATACTGGCAGTCTGTTCTCTGCCAGACACCTGCAGCTCCACTGCCAGAGTTCTTTGCTTTGATCTGTTCCCATTAAACACTGAGAGCCTTCCTACGGGCTTTCCAGTCAACTAAGCAACAACCTGCCTTCCAGTCAGAATCTTCGCCTTACATGAATAAATGCATGCACCATTTGTTCCACAGCCCAACTCTTTTGCCATTGAAACGGCAGCACTAGACAAGTCTGTCAATCCACTGTTCTGCTCAATCTGGTAGGAAACCTAATTTTAAGTCTTATGATCAGAATAGTGACGGAAGAGCAATGTTGGGCATTACCAATAAATCTATACAATAGTACTAATTGTTGGAATGTGTACCTATATGGACAGGTACGGGGTGTAGAGGATAATGAACATGTAGGAAAAGCAACCTAAAGGGTGTTGGTGAGTGTGGTTGTGATGCAAAATGCAGCCAGGAATTTGTTTCATAAAGTATGGGAACATGAGTCATGAGGCTTTTGGTACTGACATTGCCATCACTCAGTAATGCACTGTAAGTCTTTAACCTTTTTTGAACTGTTCTGTTTGAAGTCAAAATCACACAAGAACAAGTTTTACACCAGAAGCCTCACGAGAGTACAAGGAAGAAAATGGAGTCTTGATCTCGGTTTTCAGGATGAGCGTATAATACCTACAAATCCTTGAAATGTGTGCTGGGCATGGCAGGTTTGCAGGCAGAGTACTGGAAGTACTCTCCTTTTCAGATTATGGGTAAGGATGCAGCACTAGAATGGCAATGCCGAAGCCCGCCATAAGTGGAATAACAGGTTTTCAATGTTGGTAATCAGGGTTTATAGCACACTAAACTTCCACAGACCTTGTATGTTAGGATGTGTACATGAAACAAAAAATGTATACTTGTTTGAAACTGTGAGAGCACGATACTGGTTATGTATAGAAATGAGAACTTGAAACAGAGGCGTTACTAGAGGTGGCCTGAGGGGGCTATAGCCCAAGCTCTTTTGGTTGTAGCCTTGGATAGAAGCTCAGGGGCTACAACCAAAAGGCTAGTTTTTCACTTTGA
Organism: Ambystoma mexicanum; assembly: GCF_040938575.1. Taxonomy (NCBI): domain Eukaryota; kingdom Metazoa; phylum Chordata; class Amphibia; order Caudata; family Ambystomatidae; genus Ambystoma; species Ambystoma mexicanum. Next base: position 1,102,315,251 of record NC_090927.1, read on the forward strand.
AGTGATCCAGGAGGTGATCACGTAGCAGTATTTGCCAAGGCACTAATGAAACCCATTTCAAACTTATCTCTAGGGCTTGAAGGAGAATATTGGAGATGTCTGGCTGTGTTTTGCAGGAATAATGAAGTCCAAGAAACAATCGCAAACAGCACAAAACAGCACATCCTACTCAGGGCACGATTCTTAACTTGCCTCAGTGAACATGCAAAAGAGCACGATTCACTGCGCCAAACCAGGACGCCCAGGTTCCACCAGTATTCTCAAGTGGGCCTGGGCGTCCTCGTAGTGCACAACAGTGCACCTTCGGCATTGCACCTGTTTTTGCCATAACGGGCGTAATCCTGAAATCTCAGCAGCATTTTGGTGAAATAACGACATATTCATTATTTTACAAAACTGCTGCCGAGAACACTTGTGCATATGAACGTGCATATGAACACTTTCATATGCACCAAAGTAAACAGCTTCAACGTTGCAAGATACAACGTTGAATCTGTATGAAAGTGTTCATATACACCCGTTTGGTGTATATGAAAACTTTCATATACACCAAAGTAAGCAGCTTAAACTTGCAGGATACAACATTGAAGCTGCTTACTTTGGTGTATATGAAAGTATTCTGGAGGAGTGCCACAAGAAGCCTTTTTGCAGTGCATGATGTATATGAACACTTTCATATACACTAAAGTAAGCAGCTTCAACGTTGCAGGATACAACGTCGAAGCTGCTAACTTTTGGGTTTATGAAAGTGTTCATATACATCATGTACTGCAAAAAGGCTTCTTGTGGCACTCCTCCAGAATAACGGCACCAAAATTGTACCGTATATGTGTGCGACTTTAGCGCACATATAAAACTGGAGGAGTGCCACAAGAATACCAGTCTAAAGAGACAGGTAACAAATGTGGTGGTTGCTAACCCATCCTAGCAACCGCCACCGCCACATGTATTCCAAAAGTGGCACATTCCTACCGACTTCGGAAGAATGCGCCACCTTCAGAATAAGTATTAAGTACTGAAAAGGATAACACTTTTAATGACCTTTTCGGTACTTAACACCAGTTGAGAATCGGGCCCTCTGTGGTAACCCTGAAGGTAACTTGTTGAATCAGAAATTATACGCTGAAAGTAAGTTCTAAAATCATTAAAGACTGTGGATGCCATTGACTATAAGAACACATGTTTTGTGGTGAAAAATTCTCCCTCTCCCCTTCTATCCTTGCATTCCCTTATCCCTATAGACACCTATCCGCCTCTGTCCCCCAGAATGCGACTTCGCTCTGTAGTCATGTTGAAATAACAGGGTGGATCCACATGAAGAGGGGATTTGGCGTCATAAACCTCCTGTGGTTGCATTGGCCTTGACACACTGTAATGCTACATATGATAATCCATTCTTGTATGAAATGTATGTCACAGTGATATCATAACCCTTTTTTATCTTATTGTACTAGGGGATGATGCTATGTGATGCCTTTTCCTGTGATGTCAAGTGGTGAATGGTTGTCTGCCACCACTTCCCGTGATGCCATTTTGGGACAGGATCATATGAAATCACTTCCTGTGATGTTGTTTGGGGAGGGGTAAAATGACATCACTTCCTGTGATTCCACTGGGGAGGTCAAGGATCATGGGATGTCACTTCCGCTACCCCCGGCATTTTGGTGAAAAAGTCCTTGGCATGGCGTCACTGAAGAAGCAGTGCAAGATGCAAGATGTGAGCGGAGGTGGCGGAGGGAGGTACAGTATATTGCAAGAAACCTGCCGGTATTCTCCCAAGCAGACCACAAAAATCCCTTATTCAGGTGGCCCAGGAAGGGCTGGTGCTCTCAGATCACAACCCTGGGGATGGATGAACAAGGGAGGATGACCTGGGTAGGGGAGCCCGGGGTTATGTTCCGGGGAATGCCCCAGGTGAGACGCGGTATTACACCAGGGAAGAAACGAAATACCGGAGACCATTATGGGCTACTCCAAATCAACCTCCGTTCCACCCAAAATATCTCCCTTATCAAAATCCAACCACCCCTACACCTCTGGTAAACCAACTAGAAGCCTAAACACGCAAAAAAGCACAACTCCCAGAATCCTTGTTTTCCCGTTTTGTACCCAAATACTCCCCACCCTTCTTCCCCATGTTCCTCTGATTATTCTTTCCTGAACATCTGGTCTATTTTGAAAAAACACTACTGTTCCCACAATCCCCCCTGTTCATTTCACAGACCCGCAATCTTACCCTTCTGAGTTTACCAACCCTCCCCTATATGAAGGTTATAATTCCATATAACACCTTCTCCCCATCATGTCCCGCAGAATATTTGGAAACTCTACCGCCCACCCCCTTTTTCAGCATAAACACTTTCCCATACCGTGGAAGACAACGGACTCACTCTAGGGCCGTTTACCTGACATGTCCCGACAGAAGGGTCAGGCAGAGTCAGGCAATTAACCAGAATCACACCCACCTGAAGGCCCTTTCCTTTCCCCACAGGGATAAAAGAGAGAGCACAGGAAGGGCAATGCAGACAGCACGATGAGAGAGCTTTCCCAGGGCAGCAGTTCAAGAGGAGGAGAAAAGCAGTGAGAACCGAAGGGGTGACGAAGAGAGAAGCGACCTTGCCTTTGCCGACCCAGACCCGCGATTCCTCTGTGGAAAGAATCATAAGACCACGAACAAGAGCTAATGTGTGCTGCAGCAGATTTCAACGGTACACGGAGCATGCCTACACTAATAAGCAGGAGAACAAAAGGCGCTTGCTACCGTGGTACCGTCCTTGACTCCAGGTACAATGAAAACCAAGCGGTTCATCACAGCCGGTAAATCGAGGGGAGAACCGATAAGAAACCGAACTGTGTTGAATGAAAATTGCAAGTTAAGGAAAATTCAAAGAACGGTTAAGGATGTAGGGGAAAGACAGCTGAAAGGGTCCGGCACCACATGGGTGTACGGTGAGAGACTCTAGTTGGTTCTCAATTTTTTGTGGTTGAAACTACCAATACCAGGAGGCCGTGCGAGGGCCGTGAGAAGAGTGTCAAAGTGGTCATACAGAGGTCTAGCAAAATCTGCGGTACAGTCGAAAGTCTTTCACCAGCAAGTGTTGGAAAGCTATGGGAACCTACGGGAAAGGTAAGAGAACCTACACCTATACTGTTTAATAAACACCCATGAACTGTGATCACTTGTGTCTGTTTTTACTGTTGCCACCATGATTTCCTTGCAATATGCAGAGGTGAGAGGACACAGCCAGATAGAATGTTGAGCTTGATGCAGCCACCAGGAGGATATAATTCTGATTACTTTCCAAGATCAGTAACCAGAATTCCACCATGCTAACTGACTGAAATTACCTAATGAAATTTTAAGTTACAAAAACCTTTCCGAAAATGTGATGTACATTCTGCTATCTGGTTACTTTTCAAAGGAAAGATTTTTCTCTGTAGCTGAAACATTTTGATGGGGCATAACTGTGACAATACTAAACAAGTCATCTTTGAAAATAAATCTCTGCAGTAAACAGTACCAATCCATATGGGGCCTCATCACGAATTTGGTGTTAGCCCTTAAATGCAGCAGTAATTACTGCCGCATTTAAGGGTCGCCCAATCTCGAGTTGGGCCGAAAGTTTGGAGTTTTACCACAAGCTTTTTGCTGAAAGTAAAAATCCAGAATTATGCCATTTTTTGGCCCTATTACGGCTGGTGGTAATAGTGACCCGCAACCCCATTGGGTCCGGACCCAATGGGGAATGGGAACTTACTGCTGCACAGCTACTCGTGATCTGGCGCTAATAGCGAAACCGAGTAGCGGTAATGTTATTTGCGTTGGTGGTATCCCGGTGGTATTACTGCCAGGATACTGCCAGGGCTCTCATAGAGCCCTTGGTCTAGTAGTGGAACTATTTGCTTTAATGCAAGCATCTGAAGACTTTGGGCATTGTCAGGGGTTGGGCGGAGAGGCAAAGATGCGGCAGTAACGCTATTACCATGCATGACCACTCCGCCCATCCCAGGTTTGGGCAGAAAGTAGGAGGTCTAACTCCATCTTTTTGCTGGAGGTAAAACCTCCACTATCCACCCATGTTTGGCACTAATAGCGCTGTTACTGCGCAATAGAGTCCTATGGACTCTACAAAACATGGGGAGAAACAGCCTTAACGCAACTTGGGATGCTGCGCGAATAGCGCCAGACTGATTTGCAGTAAAGCTATTTGCATTGGCGGTATCCCAGCGCAATTACCGCCGGGATACCGCCAATGCCATGATGAGGCCCTTTCTCCTTAATACATGCATTTATTGCTAAAGGCAACACTTAATTAAATCTGTGTTAAGTCTCCCATGATGTACCACTATTAAACTATTAGAGGAGGGTTGTCATTTGTCCTGTATTTTGCAGGACTGGCCTGAATGTATAGGTTGTATCCCGCGCGCACCCTGTCCAGGACAGGGAAAAGTCTCGGCTTTGTTTCCGGAAGGTTCAGAGCCTTCCTAGCTCCCACTCACACTTTCATGTGATACATGAAAGAGTGGCTCTCTCATGGGTCTGTGAAACATCTTAACAGGTTGCTCTGTGTAAACAGAGCATTGTAATGGGAGCAATTAGACATTACTGGCTCCAAACAGATCAGGGAGGGGGCTATTGGTAGGGAATCTTGTACCTTAACACGTGCTAATGATGAGAAAGGATGAGGGGGGAATGCTGCATGCGGAAATAATGGCTGTGTTTTAAAACCCAAGGGAGATTTGTTCAGGCTCATATTCCTTTGCATGATGCTGCTGTGGCCTTCCATTCAGGATGGGGAAATTAAAGCTAAAGCCATGTCGCTATGGTGATATATATAGCGTAAGGTTAGTTTATTATGTATGGTTAGTTCATTATGGAATGTGTGTCCTTTTCAAGGCATTGCTATAAAGAAAGTATTATTTAAGCACACGAAACCCAAATCAAAACCTTGACAAATATTTATTTCAACTAAACATTGGAAGATGATGGTCAGGTGCTTCATTTGCCGACAAACCAGTTTCACAGTTTCACAGTTTCACAGTTTAACAAAGTGTGTGATCCTGGGCTAATCATTTGACCTCACTAGGCATCACAGTGAGTTGGGCCTAAGCCCTTAAATGCAACAGTAACGCTACTAACGCCACTACCACCACAAGGGTTGGCCTAATCATGAGTCGGGTGGTGGGAGTTTTACTTCCAGCTTTTTGCTGGATGTAAAAATGTTCCCTTTACCCTCCATTGTTGGACGTTTTCAGTGCTATTACCGCTGGGGCAATTACCTCCTGTGGTAATAGCGCCCCCAACCCCACTGGGTCCATTGGATGGGATTTTACTGCTGTAACGCTACTCATGATCCGCCGCTAATAGTGTTTAACCGAGTAGCGCCAACGCTATTTGCGCTGGCGGTATCACGGCAGTATTACCGCCGGGATACCACCAGACTCCTGATACGGCCTGTCTCTTATCTGGAGTCCCTGTAAGTGATTCAGTTCACAGTTTATGTTATTATTTATGGTATCATAAAAAAAAACTCACTCATGATTTAATTGATTATAGAATTGCTCCACATATAATAATAGAGAGCATTCATGTATTTCTTGCCGCCACAGTTATTTTTCTCTCGGCATACTCAAGGCAACGTCTTGTGATTTCACTTCTCCTTGTGCCAATAGGTATCCAATACTGATGACGCTCCTTGTAATGCTCTTTTCTGTGAATTCACTTATTTGGGTCCCACTGCACCCTGGTAGTGGATAGCGCAAGGGGCGGCAAGTACCTGCAGGCAAAGAGGGCAGCTGCCCCTGTTGCTTTGAAGCAAAAGGAACAGGAATGTCATTTGGCCCCCCATTGAGAAACTGAAAACAGGGCGAGCAATGGGGCCTCATACATATTGAATACTTACGAGTCTCTTTGTTCTGGCAGAGCAGTTAAAGTCGAAGCTATATAGAAGAGATGGTTCATATAAGTAACCATTGTTTTGGACAAGACGTCAATGTTTCAGTGATAAGAACTGCAAAAGCAGTATTTTCATTCACAAACCACAGGCAATTAGCTGTCCAAATCTACGCCTCCTTCCACGATTACAATGTGTCAAACAAAAAACATTTTAAAATAACTCCCTTATTTTAATGTTTTCCTATTTGATACACCAATACACATTTATTTTTTGAAGAATTTACTGACGTCATATATGAAGCATGTCTTTGTCAAACAATAAAAAGAAATGAGGATATGCATTCACCCATTATCTTTTGTTGTGAGTTTTTAAGTCTTGAAAGTTCGTTTATAAAAACGTGCAGGCCCTTTTCTTAGCCTGCTGCTGAATTGCATTCTGGGCGTTGAAGTTTTCCATTCAAGGTGGAGGAAAATAACACTACAATTATACACTTTTTGCTTACTATATTTCCGCAAAGATTTACATATTTGTAGGAGTACTTTATTACGATCTGTGTACTTTTCAAGTCATCTTTATAAAACAGAGTATTGTTGAAAGCAAACTTGGGGCGGGAGGGGAAAACAGGTGAGGGCAAGAGAGTTGTGATGATTTGCGAAGGATGTGGGAAGAGATGTTGCTGGCCCGGAGACTAGACAGATTGTTTTCCCTGATCCTGTGCTATACATTTGAAGACCAGTGAAATTGCTTACAATCAGGGTATCAATACCTCCGTGGCATAAAAGCTCTACTTTGATCACACAATAAGGAAATCCTGCAGTAGAGGCACCTTGTCCTGTCTACCCATAACCCAATCTCTGCCCTGACATACTTGGAACCCATGGTCACAGCATTAGACATTATTTTAGTACTTAGCTTGCATTATGTTTTTAAAAAATATAAAGACATTGCTTGGAGATTAATTTCTTTTGACAGGAAAAAATAATCCTCATCTGTAGTTTCTGAATTAAAAACATATTGCTAGTTAGGACAAAATGGCCAAATATACACACCATAGAAATAAAAGCATTTATGAAAGTGCTCCAAAAGCAGAACTTTACTTTGGTAAGCAAAGCACAATCAAATGTATGTGCATTTAATCATCAGATGTGCTTTTTAAACCAAAGTTGCATAAAGACCTACAGACTACAACTGGGAAGATGTATGTTCCATAGTCTTAGTTACCAAATGGTCTCAAATCCTGGAATCACCACTTTAAAAAAAATGTGTGCTCTTGGGCAGATTGTTTTTTTCTCAGTGAGGCTTATCTAGCAAAATTAGAAGTCTGCTACTCACCAAAAAGCCTCACTCATGATAATGCCAAACATGTAATAATAACATTGACCCTTCATATACTGAACATCCCAAAGTTTGTCTCTTGGCTTACTTGTGGCAACATTTTTAAATATAACTTTCCCTTGAGTTTTATAAGACTCAGTCTGTTTCCCCATTTTCTGTGATTTCACTGACGTCACTACATATGCAAATTAGAAGCTCTTCAAATCCGTTGCTGCCCAGGACCCCAAAGCTCCTAGGTCCAGCCCTGCTATGGGGTGTAATCAAAGGCCCCAAACCAACGGAACTGAAGGGCCATGTGAAAAAGGCCTACCTGTCATTACCAAAGGAAAAGCAGTATTTTAATTCATAAAGGCAGAAGAAATTCAAAGGTCCCTTTCACATGAAAAACAGGATTTCCAAGCACTGACATGAAAACAGCTTTGCATGTATGTTTGCAAGTGAAAGCAAGACATGAGAAAAATGTTCCCCATGCAACATAAAGATGTCAGGAAAAAGACATGGTGTGTGTGTTGAAAAAAAGTAATATATATTATGCTTCACATGCCACATCCTGGACAACATTTGAAAAGAAAAGTCCACTTTGTTACCATGAAAGGTTCCTAAAGGCCTGAAGCAGATATGCGGGTGTCTTTCTGCAGTAGAAATCCAGAGAAAGCTAAAACTAAAATGTAATCCAAGTGCAGATTGGAAAAGCATATCATATTACTGGCTGAGAAATAAATGCAGCATTTTCACTAAACTGCCACCCATCAAATGGTGGTGCACTGTGACAATTCAGACTTACCTTTCAGCAGAAAAATGAACGGCAGATAATTAAAAGTGTATTTCATTAATGACTGAAAGAAACCGCCCTGTAGTTTCAGGCCAAAAGCAAAGTGAACACTGAAAATACACCTTATGTCAAATAATCAAGGCTGATGTTAGAAAATGCAATATGTGAGTTCCTTTCGGCCAAGGACAAATAGTGGGCCTCTGGGCAAAATTCACAAAGGACTCCCCCACAGAAAACCTGGATTAAAAATCAACTCCTTACAACTGCAATAACATGTGACCCGGAGGGTGTCGAAAAACTAAGTTTCCCTAGACCTGCTGTCTCTGAGGGCAGTTCTGAGCAGGCATATGTTTTAGCCAGTGTATTACAGGAATGTGGGGAGGGGGATCTCTGCATTGCCGAGGCCCCAGGTTTTATGACTGGCAGCTACCAACATCAAACAAAGAGGATAATAAAAGACAAAACCTGGTCACTGGCTGGCCAAGGGTGGCAAATGGCATGGAGGAAGGGAAGCTCATTTTTTTGCACATATGAGGATTCCCTTTATTTAAATGGACTATCACAATTGTTGCATTTCCCCAAAAACCACAAGTCACACTGATTACATGTATGTTTCATGTTTTAGATAATTTCCAGGCAATTTTGTTGATATAAAATTCCTCCATCTGCGACTTAGGGGATTGTGATGGCGAGCTAAAAGGTGTTCCTGGCTGCTCTGACCATGCTCCATATTTTAGAGTTGGTGGACTGGTGGGGGTAAAAATTTGATATTTGGATAGTAAATTACATGTCCCTAATTAGTACGCTCTTCGCTTAAATGTTGGAAAATTGTCACATGGCCGTGCTACATGATGCGGAAATGGCTGTCGTTTTATTAAATTCCCCATTATAAGCTGAAGCAGAATATATATATATATATATATATATATATATATATATATATATATATATATATATATATATTATGGCAGTTATTAGTAAATCCTAATGTTTTGACACATAACTAGATTTTTGCCAAAATTTGACCAGAACACAACAAGGGGATTTCAAAGGCAAGTTACCATATGTCTGTAACAGACTCCTAAACCAACCCTTAGAGAGTGGCTGGATTTGGGAAGAGAGAGAAGGGTAACTGTCCAATGTTATTTGCAAGAACTCTTGCAGGGTACTCACCAAGATTGTAAACTTGATGGTGACTAGTATATTAAGTGGATGCACTATGAGGAAGGGACAGAGCTCCTAAAATTATCAATGTGAACAGAGCTGCTGCAATTTACCATCTGACAGCTGCCAGGAAACACTCAAAGTAGATTAAGCTGTAATTGCCTCTGGATGGAACTGTCTATTGCTGTTGTCTCTTGCTGGGGAGGCCTAGAAGCTGACTGGATTCTATGGTGGAGTGCTGGGGGCCATCCTCGACAGTAGAGTGACCAGACCCCTGCCCTATCTTTCCAGAGAGTCCTGAAATGCAGCTGATTTTCCTGAACTTTAAACAGAGGTTGTCAATGGAAGCAGACTTGAGCCTGTTTTAATATTTACTTATTTATTCATTTATATTGCGCCAAAGAACACAGGCATGAAACAAAAATGTCGGGGAATCTGCTGGCCTTAAATCCTTTCCTTTTATAGTGGGTGGGGGGATAAACTGTGCAGATCCTTAGCCTGTTTAACTAAAAACATTAATTTAATGAATTCCCCTTAGCAGAACACCACAGATTATTTTTGCTAAAATGTGAAATCAAAAAGGTTCATTCCCAGTATGCACTTAAAACTATAGTATGTAATTTAATTGTGTAATCCTATTTGTCCAACTTCCCTGAACACAGGCCTTTAAGTAAGGGGGAGATCTGAAATCCAAAATTCTTCAAGAGTCCCAATTTTTGCTGTCCAGCTTCCGCAACACAGGCCTTTCAGTGGGGGAGGGGTCTGAAATCCAAAATTCTTCAAGCATCCCAATGAAACACTTGTGTATAGGCGCATTACAAATGCCATATCATATCATATATAATTTTTGCTGTCCAGCTTCCCCAACACAGGCCTTTAAGTTGAGGGGGTCTGAAATCCAAAATTCCTAAATTATTTAAATTTTTCTGTCCGACTTCCCCAACAAAGACCAAAGTAGGGGGGTTCGGGAAAAAAAACTGCTAAATCACCTGTGTTTTTTTTAAAGCAAAAGTGTGGGTGAACTAATAATTGCATATGCATTTGCACATATTTGTAAAATTAAAACTGCTAGCGCACAGGAAATTTGAAATTTCACAGCATTGCATTTGTAAATGGAATTCAGTCATTGACCAGTGTTGATTATTTCTTGGAGTTAAATCTGTGGAAAGAAAAGTATTGCAATTGTGTTTTCCCCAACCCATTGATGTGATTTATTTGTGTAACATTAGGAAGGCAAGCAACTGTTAGTGCATGTCCCAACCACTCTTGCCGTAGGCCTCCTGGGCGGCAAATCCTTTATCATTCCCACCACCTTTTTTCCACTAATTATAATTGTTCTTTAATAAACGTGTTTGTCTCGGAAGCATGCCAACGCATAGCAGCACAGGTTTGAATCCCAGTCTTGCGCTTAGAAACTGGTCTCCGGTATTAAGCGTGTTATAAAAGAACAATTATAACAGTAGCCATTCATTTACTGAACATCCCAAAGTGTGCCTATTGGCTTACTTTTGGCAACATGTTTAAATATAACGTACCCCTAGAGTATTAAAGGGGAAAACAGGTGAAGGCAAGAGTTATGATGATTTGTGAAGGATGTTGGAAGAGATGTGCTGGCCCGGAGACTTGGACAGGTTGTTTTCCAGGTCCTGTACTGATTTTGTTTACATTTGAAGACCTGTAAAATTGCTTACTATCAGGGCATCAATGCCTCCCTGGTATAAAGGCTCTACTTCGATCATTGCAATAAGGAAATCCTGCAGTGGAGGCACATTGCCCTGTTTGCCCATAGCCCAATCTCTGCCCTGACATCCTTGGAACCTGCGGTCACAGCAGGAGACATTATTTAGGGACTTAGTGTGAGAAACCTGAAGGTGTCTCACCAGCTAGTCCTCGGGGATCTGTCATCCAGGTGGCAAGGACACGGCCACCGCTGGGGGTGGACTAGTGCGGGAGGATCACCTGGATGAGGGGTCCTTTGGGAGTGAAAGTGGGACGCAATATCCCCTTCCCAATAACACCTTTTCCCCATCCTACCAGGAAGTATACCTGGGACTCATCCCACCTCCCTTTTCTAACACAAACATTTTCTCAGGGTCAGTTCACCATGAGTGACAATGGACTAACACCCGAGCTGTATGCCTGACATGTCACAACACAAGGGTCAGGCAGAGTCAGGCAATTACTGATAACTACACACGCCTAACTTCCAAAACACTTGAGGAAGCAGCAGTTCTGAGATGGCAGTTTAATACAAGGAGAACGACGGCAAGATCAGAAAGGGGTGCAAAGAGCCAATCGCCCCAGGCCTTTTCAGAGGAAGGTAACCGCTACTTTCATGAACCCTCGAGGATAAGAAACATAAGACTGGTAATTAAAGCTGAAGAAAGGTGCATTGTGTGTCGACGGTACCCGGGGCTCTCCCGCATCGACAGACAAGGCGGGGAGGAGCGATTGCTGCTGTGGTACTGTCCTTGGCTCCTACAACAAAGCTGCTCCATTAAAGTGAGCACAGCCTGTGAGTCGGAGAGACTGATAGCAGACCGGTCTGTGTTAGAACCAAGGTTGCAAGCATCAACATTGTATGAAGAAATCTGCAAGAATCAAAATGAAAAGCAAATGCAAGGCATATGTGATTACCAACGCAAATACAATTAAATATCCAAAGGATGACTGAACGTTTGTAAACCAAGGCAGATACTGTATACAAAGTGGTCTGGCGCCACATGCATGCTCATTCGAAGGTCTCTGTAAGGTATCCAACTGGGAGTGTAAAATTGGGAACTTTGAAATCGAAGTGGTCCTGCAACAGGTCAAGCCAAACCATGTGCAAATTCAAACGTCTTTGATAGCTAATACAAACTGTAATTGGCTGAGGGAGACTAATTGTGAAAAAAGGATCTAAGCCCAACTGAGGGGGATCCGAGGTGAAGCTTGAGTCATCCCAGAAAATATATTGCTGATATTAGTCTGAGCCCGGCTGAGGGAGATTAATTGTGGAAAAGGGAATCAGAGCCTGGCTGACGGGGATCCGGGTTGAAACCTGAATTGAATCTTTGTAAAGGAACCTTTCATTTGTTTTGGTACATCAGCCCCTCTGAATCAACAGTCTTTGATAGCATAAAAGACTTGGGCATAGAAGGCCCTGATGTTGGTAACAGAACTGTGTCCTTGTGCCGAAGAAGCCCAAGAGTGTGCTATGCTCGAGTGAACCACTCTGTCCCGAGCTGAAAAAGTGGGGAAAGGAGGCCAACGGCCTGAACATCCCGATTTATCATTTTGTGAACACTTCTTTCTTTTCATGAACATTTCCCCACACTATTTGTAAATTAGCTGTAAGCATTGGCAGTCTTTATATTAGTATAGGCCCTTTTATTTTGACGAGACTCCACTAGGACTGTCTTATTATTATTTGATGGTCTTGGATTGCTCCCCTTTTAGATTTATGTTTAGATAGGTATTTATCACACCCTTCATAAGGTTCACTCTGTGGTCACTTGTGTCCGTCTTACCTTGATACCATGCCTTCCTTACATTGGTTTAAATTATGTTTATAAAAAGTAAAGGGATTGAATAATTTCATTTGACAGGAAATATAATCCTAATCTGCAGCTTTTGAATTAAAAACATATTGCTATTTAGGACAAAATGGCCAAATATATACACCATAAAAGTAAATGCATTCATGAAACTGCTCCAAAAGCAGAACTGTACTTAGGTAAGCAAAGCAAGCACAATATCATGTATGTGCATTTCATCATCAGATGTGCTTTTTAAACCAAAGTTGCATGCAAATCTACTGACTACAATTGGGAAGATATATGTTCCATAGTCTGTGATACTAACTGGTCTTAGATCCCGGATTTACCACTTTTTCAAAAATGTGTGCTCCTGGGCAGTTTGTTTTATCTCAGTGAGGCTTAATCGAACAAAATGTGTAGTCTACTACTCCAAGAAAAATCCTCACTCATAATAATGCCAAACATGTAATAATACCAGTTGCCATTCATATACTGGGCATCCCAAAGTTTGTCTCTTGACTTACTTTTGGCAACATATTTAAATATAATTTTCCCCTCGGCTGTTAAAGACTCAGTCTGTGGCGCCATTTTCTGTGATGTCACTACATAGGAAATTAGAAGCCCTACAAATCCTTTGCTGCCCAGGGCCCCAGAGCTCCTAGCACCAGCACTGCCTGCCTGGGCGAGGAAGCCAGCCCAAGATCTACAGCGGAGAGAAATTTGAAGTTTTGCAGCCATGTGTGGGGCTTTTTTTCTAAGGTGCACCCTTTTCAAATTACATTAGGAAGGCACTGCAGGTGTTAGAACGTGTCTCAGCCACACTTATTGTAGGTCTCCGGGGCGACAAATCCTTTATCATTCATTCTGCCTTTGGTTACACGAATGCACCTCTAATGGACAGCAGTTTGATGAGCAGCTACAAGAGACACTGTGAACAGCATATCAGTGGCCCTGTCCTCTCAAAAGCTCATCTCTACTTAAGTATTAATGTGGATTGTTTGCTGTGCAAATATTGTGCACGCTGTACATAAGATGCATGTCTTTGACAAGGGGTGACTTCAGGTAGATCAGTTCATCATAAAGGCTCTTTTGGTGGGGTGTCTCAATCTTACTGTCCTAGCGAGTCGTAATGGGATTTTGTGGTCTCCACGAAATGTACATTCTTTAAATGACTCACTAAATCGAGTAATGTCTACTTCGTCACTTGAATGGAAGCAGAGGGTGTTTAATGTAACTCATATTGACTCCACTTTAGAGGATCTAATGATGAATCTAATTAGAGGTGGACGTAATGGGGCAAGCTATTGCCATAGGAGACATCTGCATCTATATGATGAAACACTGGCTAATAAGAAAACAGTTATGAGGCGCAAAATCAAAGTGCTTGGGGAGGGGTGGACTCTTAAGCTCTCTGCACGCTGAAAAAATCAGACTAATAAAACAGTTGATGGTGGACACTGAGAGGGTTGGTGACATAATTAAATCTTGCAAGCCCTCCATAGCTTCCGGCCCGAATGGCCTAACTAATTGTACCTTAAGAGCCGACCCCTTTAATTGGACAAATGAGCTGCTAATTCTTTTTAAGAGCGTGATTGAGCTAAACAGTCCCCCCATCCGGGCACACAGCGATAGTGGTTCCTATCTTCAAGAGGGGAGCAAGATCAGATCCAAGGAATTGTAGACCGATATTCCTTTTTGATTCGGATAGTAAGATCTTTGCTTCCCTCTTCATGCCCCACTTAGAGGCTTGGGACAAAGCGACAGATTTTCAATTTTTCAAACAGGGTTCCATAGAGGACACTCTACCAACCTTAATGGATTGGTAGTAAGGGCCATCCAAGAAAATGCCTGGTCAGATAAAAATACTACTACCTATGTGGCCTCGATAGATTTATCTGGGACCTTCCACAGAGTGGACCGCTGGCGCCTGTGGTGGAAATTGGATTCCTGGGGCATGCCGAGAGGTACGCTAAAACGTATTATGGCCCTTCACGAGAACTCGGGGTGAGGGTTTGCCTGAAGAGAGAAGGCTTTATGTCGGACTTTATTTCTACTCCTTTCGGCCTAAGACAAGGTTGCAAACTTTCCCCCTTCCTCTTTAATTTGTACGCATTTGATGTACTGACATACCTAAGGACTACTTCTCTGGTTACTCCAAAATTGGTCGGGGGAAAAAGTCTCTTGGTTAGCATACGTGGATGACTTTTTGTTGTTCGATAACACACGCGTAGTCATAAGGAGGCTACGAGCTGCTTTTTCTGTATTTGTGGGTGAGAATGGTCTGCTAACTAATTCCTTAAAAACTAAGATCCTCTGCTTCATTAGAAGGAGAAAAATTGCCTCTTTAGTGTGGCCGGTGGAGAAGGCCATTCTCTTGCCTTCCCCAGCATGATATAGCTATTTTTTTTATTGTTTCTTCTGGCCCCTCTAAACTTATTCTACAGCAAATTGTGGTCCAAAAGGCCTCTCAGCTGGCAATTGTGAATAAAAAATGTGGCCGCTATTCGATCAAACCGACATTAAAATTCAATGAGGGGAAATGTATCCCCAAAATGCTTTACAGCCTTTAATTATATTTCAGGGCGGTTCCAAAATGGTTGGATTGAATGGAGTCTAAAGTCTGGAGGAGAATACTGGGAGTACCAAATTGTGTTCCTTTCGTAGCAATTAGGTTTGAGCCGAGTACAGTGAAATTGCCTGAAACTTTACTTAAAACATTTGGCCCCAATGGATGCGTTGCTATATGAGGTATTGAGTAAAGCTATGGGCATGCTCCCAAGGGGGAAGAGTACATTTCCTGTCTGAACTTCGTAAACATGGCAACTCTATTTTGGAAGAGCTAAATGTGGATACAGGGTTCCTTGTTGATAACACTGATAAGGTTAAAATCGTCTGTACCGTCTAGACTGGGTCAAGCCCATTGATAAACTCCATAGTTACCCATTAAGGAGTCATCTGAGCCATGAATATAAAAAAAGAGGAACGGTTCCCCCTTATCTCACCCTGTTTCCCTTTTCTACGCATAGAGCAGTGTTCTTACGCTTCCGATGGAACCTGCTCCCTGCACGGAAGATCTTACAAAGGAGAGGGCAAAATGAAATGGAAGATCAGTTTTGCAGATTTTGTAAAATCAATGAGAATAAAGAACCCTCTAGACATTTACTTATAGAGTGCTCTGCATTGAACATTTTGTGCATGAGCTACCTACAAAAAGTTGTTCCTCTCAGTGAACTGGATCAATACTGAATCTCTGTGGCAAAGATGCTTAAATTCCCCTGATGTATCTGATGCGTTATCACTTTCATGTTTTGTCGAATCGATTGCTTTTAATTTTCAAAATTAATAGGACTGAAGTTTTCTGACCTGTTTTATAATCATTATCTTCTTTTAATATCATTGACTCTGCTGTACTTTTGTTTTGGTTTTATATTGCATAAACTTATTCTTAATAGTTGTAAAGGATTATTTGCTTAACCATAAACAATAAAAAAGAATAATAATCCTGGTAAGATATATAGGGCATGTTATGGGCAGCTCAAGCTGTCCAATATCAGGTGTCAAATAATCAGCTATTCCTGGCTTTATGTTGCATTCTGAGACTTGTAGTCATGCATTTGTCATGTGGAAAGGAATGCAAAATAGCATTTACAAAAATGCCTGGATTTACAGAACATGGCTTTAGGACTATTGACTGTACAGGGAATCATGGTTTCCCTTTCACAGTTAATATAATACATCATCCGCACATTATCAATAAGCCATGCCAGGCCAGAGGAGTTTTGCTTCCCCCAGCGTTATACAGCTGTTAGGGAAACAGGCTGGGATGCAGTACAGCCATATTTGCAAAAGGGAAATTCCTGAGCCTTCCCTCAAATGCTGCTGGCCTTGGGCAGCGAGATGGTGGTGTACCGGCCCCAACACACGTCAGGAACCAGCCAGTTCCTCCACATTCCTGTTTGAGTGGTGTGCTGTAGACAGAAGGACACTGTGATGGTGTTTGAGGCTCCAGGTACAGAAAAAAAACATTTCTGTATGTGTATGCATGGCTGTCTGTATGTGTGTGTGCGGGCATGCATGCAATGGTTTGTGTAAGTGTGTATGTATGTGTGTGTGAATGAGAGCGCCATCAGTGTGCATCTTAACGTTTATGGGTGCGTGTGTGAATGTCATAGTGTGCGTGCTGTATGAAGTGTGAACGAATGTGTGTTTGTGTGTCGGGGAGTGAGCCTCTGATTGGGGAGGGGAGAGCATTGGTACAGAGGCAGCCAGCATAAACATGTTTTCTTACAGGAGCATACTTATTTACAGGCATTATGGGCAAAGCAAAGCCAACATGAGTGTTCTTACATGGGAATGCGGGGCACCTAACTAGGGGCAGGTCATATGGACATGCTTTCTTACAATGGCATCAGTTTGTACTTGCATTATAAGCAAAGCCAACATGATGATACAGTTAGTGGAATGTGGATGGAATTGCGCTAGACACCATTAGACTATATGACAACAATTAGAGTACAGTATTTTAATGGAATGGAGAACAGCCGACACGTGTTTCGACACTTGCGTCGTCTTCAAGGCTGAGTGGCACAACCACATACAATAATCATGTTCAAATAGACACAGAACATAGTACATCAACATATGTGCATGATTATAAATCAACAAATTGCAACATGAAATT
Organism: Ambystoma mexicanum; assembly: GCF_040938575.1. Taxonomy (NCBI): domain Eukaryota; kingdom Metazoa; phylum Chordata; class Amphibia; order Caudata; family Ambystomatidae; genus Ambystoma; species Ambystoma mexicanum. Next base: position 1,102,332,618 of record NC_090927.1, read on the forward strand.
GCAAAATTCAAAAATTATTCAACATAAAAACATGAAAAAATAAGTAAATAAAGAACATACCAAGTCCGGTAAGAGGAGTGGGATAGCAGTTGTAGGGCAAAATTGGCACAGCAAATAAGAGAACAGGAATGTAGAAAAAGTATATAAGCACAATGGAAATCAATATTGTTTCATCTTCAAGTGGAAGTGATGTCCCATTGCACCCTCGCAAGACCACCATGCAGATCACACACCCAACACCATGCCACGTGTGTAGGGTGTTAATGCAACATAATATTATCAAGGCAAGAGACTGATCAAAATCTAAAGTCAATCAATTGTAGTGATTAATGCACAGTCGTACCGAACATGAATTCCAAATAATACCAGAAATCATATTCCGGAAAAGTGTACACAATGAAGAAAATGCTTACCAAAAAAGAGATTGAAATAACCAGTAAATACAGGATGCCTGTTGGAAAATTTCCAATAGTAAATTAAAAAATCTTCAACCTAAACAAACCTGAAAGCAACTAACCGACATAAAAAATCAATTAGTTCAATAGCAAGAGACTTACCACACTGGGCTTTAAAGGGTGAATACCCGTTGAGAAATATATATCCTTATCCAATATCAAAAGGCAAGTGGCTAGCACGCATATATCGCCTGCAATCAATAGCAAAAAAGTATCAGAGAAAGAAAGATGAAATGATGACAGAAGGCTTTCACAAGCAGAAGAGAAGAAAATATAGTCACTCACTCGGCTAATCGAGTCAGGTACGAATATAGTGAAACAAATCCAGTGGCTACCGTTCTCAGTGAATCTAAATAGAGAAAACTGCTGGACACGTCACGGGAGTGGCTGCGGCGCAACGACATTACGTTGCGTAAGTGACGTATATTGTCAAAATGTGACGTAGGCGCGATTGATTGTCCACACGACATCCTTATATGGAATTAAGGTAATCAATGCAAAATTGCGTTCGCCACACTAGTGTTTCTCAATGACTGATAATAGTAAAAGAATCCCAAATTAAACAACTGATTAGACAATTAAACAAGATTGAAGACTCAGAACATGTGTAGTTAATTGTGACACAAGCGAACACTACGGCAATATAGCAAAGTTCGCATGTTCAAAGACCGGTGTCAAGGCCAGAGAAGGAGAATTGTACTATAAACATATTAACTGGCTCAATAGTTCTCACGAAATGGCAGGAGAACAATAAAAAACGTGATTCTCTCAATTAACCTGTAACCCGAGAATGTAAAATCAAGACTCCCGTGTGGAGGAAACAATGTAAGGTAATCATCTCATTACTGATAACCCTAAACACAGGTAAATCCCGGCAAGCAAAAAGCATGGTGGAGTTGCAAAAATGCAAGTAAGGGGAACATTAGCATAATTAATGACAGTATCTGAAGATGAATTAGTAGAAGTATTGGCCCACTTATACAATAAAATGTAACAATTGATAAGGCAGATTCATAGAAAGACGTGCATCTCGTGGTCAGAATTTAATCCACGAGAGGTACATCGTAGTAGACAGATGAGGTTGTCTTCCATCTGTCGCAATTTCAACAGAAGATTCCCGCCCCTTTTCCCCTTATGCGCTCTCATCAATCCAATAAAGCGCAAATCAGATGTCAGATCCAGTTGATGTCAGTCTGCCAATGAGCTGCCAAAGGAGATTTGGGTTCACACACCCGGAGACTGGTCAAGTGTTCTCTGATCCGAATTCTGAGTTGGCGTATAGTACTACCCACGTGCTATATAGTCTAATGGTGTTTAGCGCAATTCCATCCACATCCCACTAACTGTTTCTATAATATCTACCTGTGTGGCCAGGTAGACCAGGATTGGACTGCTGCTTACACCACTAATTTGGGGAGAATAAAATCTACAGTTGTAAAGTTTAACAGTGATAACTCGCGCACAGGTCTCGTGGGGCGTGTCCACAATATTCATATTTAACCAACATGATGATAGTTTGTACAGGGTGGTGTGTGGGAGGTATACGTACAGGCAGCTTGGACATGTTTTCTTACAGTAGCTATGGCTTGTTTACTGGAATTGTGGGCAAATCCAACATGAGTATGTTCTTACATGGAGAGGCAGAATGGACATGTTTTCTTATAGTATGATTATCGGTATGATGGGCAAAGCAAACATGACTATGCCCTTCACTTATGCAGGAATACTGCCATATATTGTGCAGCCAACTTGGACATATACGACACAAACAGCCTGAAAAGTGTTTTTACACTGGCAGAATACTGGCATATATTGTGGACAAAGACATCATGAAAATGCATTGGAAAAGGCCGCTGTGCAATGTTGGCGACATGCATTCATTGGATATTTTCATGTGGTACCTTACACAACCGATTGTACACTGTATGGCTTTTTACCCAATTTTTCACACATGGCGTGCTCTATTATGCACTATTTTACCCCATACTTTTAAATAAAGAATCTGGCGCTGACAACCCCACAAATATCCCTCTTGCTTGGGTCGGGTTCCCTCACTACGCTCGGTTGCTCCCGCAGAGTCGTGGAAAATGTTTACGCTCCTCCAGTTAAAACATTTATATTTTTCTCATATGTTTAATAATGGTATTAGCATAATTGTTCATTTTTGTTTGGATGAATGGTACATTTAACCGAATTAGGCCAGTACCATTATACCGATTAAACACAAACAAATAGACTATTACATGGTGAACATATTGAGGGGGGACTGCGGGGGTGTCCCCCGCTCCCTATGATTGGTATGTATTAAACTTAGGGGGGATGCAATTGTGTCCCCCGCTTCCACCACATGGGAAGCGCGGGACCGGAAAAAAATAAAAGAAGGGACCCTGCCCGTCACATCCAACCTGCGTAAGAGGGATCGGATCTGACACCGCAGGGGTGAAACAGGCGAGTAGGGGACTGGAGTGGGGGGTGGGCTGGTGTGAGCGCCTTTGGTTTGATCATCTAATAATTGAGCGCATGCGGGCAGTTTTTTTTTCCGAACAGTTTGCCGCAATCAATTATCAGACGATCAAACACCCCCAAACCTTAATAATAAAGAGTGTTAATGAAGTAGTGATTTGGGGTGAGGAAAGTGGGCAGTGGCTTGCCCACACTCTTAGCTTTGGTGGGTATTTTGCATGCATACTTGCAGATCACTGCTGTATGCCTAAAGTGAACACATGCGCCTCGTTAAGCCCAGGGGCCCTGGTACACATATGTAGCTCTCCAGAAAGCATGTGCAAGCTGTACATATATGCAGGAACTCTGGCAGGTCTGTCTGCATTTCTTTATGATAGTACCGCCTACTGTGCTACGAAGCTGCTTACCTGTATGCTCCTTTGGATACCTTAAAAACGAATGACATGCTTTAACTAACTACTTTAAGGTGTTCCCAATCCTTTGTTGCACATAGTGATCGTTTTCAAGCATTCGAGTTAAGGATTCAGTGTGTGCACAATACAATAAAAACATTTTTTTTTTAAATGCCCCCCCCGTAGTGAAAATCAAAAGTTTGCACGGCTGACATAGGTGCCAAGTGCGCGGGGACAACGGGTGCAACTGTCCCCTTGCTTCTGCAGCAAAGGGGGGAGGGGGCACACACGTTGCCCCCGCAGAGATGTTTGTCCTTTTCAGATGCCAACTGTACTTCCCAAATGATACAGCAGGATTTGCTGGTAAGCCGTGGAATGAACTCCATGTTGCTAATGCAGTGCCTTTGAGCAGTGTCAGGGATCCACCTGCGATGGGGAAGTGTCTAGTGTTAAGTTAAGTGACAGTCCCCGTAGCAGAATGATGCAAGGTAGCGATGCAGGTTTGGCGGCTGTTGCTGAGATATTATGTCTAGAGATCAACCTATATATCCTTAGAGTTTTTTTGAGCTCCTGAAAAATGTGCTCTAAAACGTATTTTTTCCTGCGGGAAAGAGGTTGAGCTCAGTTACTTGCACACATTGACAGCGGGGGAGTTTGATGGTTTATGCTCCATAGTGAAAATCAAAAGTAGGCGCCCTTGAGTGCTTTAATTACAAGTTGGTTAAACCTGCTAAGGTTTCTCTTGCACTGACTTTATAACGTGGGGGTTGGGTTGCAGTGCTGGGCCTTGCAGTCGGAGGCGCCTTCTCGTGTTTGGACCTGGGCACTACATTGTCTAGCGACTGCCCTGCTCACGACGAACTGGAGCCTCGCAGTTCAGCCCCAGGGAAGCAGCTTTGGCTCACACCAAGAGCATTCTTTCCAACGTGCAGTTCTCACAAATCAACGAGAGCAGCGATCTGATCGCCGCCGCAGACGTACGTGTGTTCGTGTGGAAGCTGCCCTGTGCCCTGTAATGTGAGGAATTAGCTCTTCCGGTTCAGAGGACGTTTGGCAACCGGGACGGAGTGTTGTTAGTTAGAATAACATGCATTTAAGCCCGAGGCCTCACCCCCCCCAGCTGATTGAAGCCAAACATTGGCACTGTCGTTAAAGGATCAAAATAACACTCCCAAAGCTATTCCTCCAGTGTCCGTGTTGGCAATTCCTGTGTGGGACGCTATTTGTTCTTGTACAGAGCTCCATTAAACTTGTTTGTGTACGTGACACCAACATGGACAACGTGTGCCTTATATTCGAAAACAATACATTGGGGAGGGGTCACCCCAACCAGTGTCTCTCCTGATTTTATTGACCTACAACTCCCATGATGCCTCACCATTGACCATGCTGGGTAGGACTGAAAGGATTTGTAGTCCAAAGCACCTGGAGAGCCAAAGGTTTCAGACCCCTGTGTTAGAGCAATACTTGTCAATATCTGCTTACAGTAACCTTATGAGCTGGCTAGCTAGCTCTGCCCGATAAGATAGCTCAGTGTGTGAAGGCTTTGCCAAAGACATCTGTGTTCAGTCTGCAGGACACAGGTTCCAGTCCTGGCTTGGCCAATTTTAAACGTTGTCCTTCCGATATCAATGAACTGAGCAAAATTAGATTGGCTAATGAGCGCACCCATTATAAAACAAGGGGGTTCCGTTTTTTTTACCTTTGCCCTTGTGCCTTTTAACGGCACCTGTTTGTGGCACATGTATTAGTAGTCCGTAAAAAGAAACTTGCCACCGCTCTGTTGCCTAATTGCTCGCACTGGAGTGAAAATGTATTCTTTTTAATTGCTCCTGTAAAAAATGTTTCGCTTTCTCAGCACAGCCTTTCTAAAGCGGACTGTCATGCCCATGCTGCATACAAGGCCTGGCAGAAGACAGAAGCCATGGATGCAGTCAGGGGGGGCCTGGGGGGAAGGGGGTTGTGTTTCACACACCAACGCCAAGATGCCCTTCTGGGTGAACGTGCACTCTACAAATACACCTGTTATGTTATGGCGTGTGTGCATGCGTGTGTGTGTGTGTGTGTGAGGAGAGTGGGGGGCGGGTAGAGAAGTGAACGGCTCTGAAACACTTGTGTATGAGCGCGTTATAAATAAAATATAATTTCATTTCAACAGCGTGGCGGGGAGCAAAGATGGGTTCGGGGGTAAAACCCCTAACTTTAAAAAGCAAAGCCAGGGGATAGGTGTGCAAAGAGGTCGGGTGTGATGTCCAAATATTGAGTCCCACGTCAAAAATAGCTGAAAAATGTGGTCTTTTTAGTGTGCGACCATCAACTTTCGGAAATTTCACATAGAACCAATTGCTCACATTAGTTACTGTTTGTTTAATGTTCATTGAAGTGTATTTCTGCAATCACCAGTGCTTTAAGTGGGCCCGGGGCAGTCTCCAAAAAGTGGGGCTGAGCCGGGGCTTTCCCAACACACCATTGGAGGGAACACATTATCCCGCCGCAGATGCAACGGGAGATGCGCCGGCCATTAAGTCAGGCAAGCTGACAGAGGTGCCAGCCAACCACAGCGACGCTGTGCCTGGCTGCCAATTCTGTCAGTCACTGTAAATTCCTCTGGTGACCCCTCGCGCAATCGGTCACCAGAGGAAGTTACTTTCTTTTTGTTTCCCCACCCCCTCATATTGAACCCTCGGCAAACCTGGGGACTCCTTGACATATTTTGAGGTTTATAAAAGATGGCTTAAAAAGTACACAATTCACGCCTTCTTTTATAAAGCTTTGCCGACAGCTTTTCGTCAAATCTTTGTAACAGATGGATTGAATTGTGCACTTTTCAAGCCATCTGTTATAAACATAGAAATGTTTAAAAAAGATGGCTTGAACAGTATGCAAACCATAAGGTATGCATACAAATATATACATTTGTGTGCGTACCTTACTATGGTTTGTGTACTTTTCAAGCCATCTTGAAGTACACAAACGATAGTAAGGTATGCATACAAATATATAAATGCTTACATGCATTTATACATTTGTTTGCTTACTTTACTATGGTTTGTGTACTTTTTCAGGCCACGCCCATCCCACAAGCCACTGCTCTGCCTGGACAACATTGCATTGATTCGATTCCATGCTACAAAACATAATAGCACACAGCATGCGCAGTAGGCAAAGTAGCCGCAATTACTGAATACCAATCAACCTTTGAGGTAGCTACTTTGATGGTGTTGAAAAGCAGATTGGTATGTGTGAACGTGTTGGTGAATCCTCTGATTACTTACCGGTAATCTTCATTACTTCTAGTCCTACTCTTCCTCATTACAGTACTTACCTCATGAGGCCCCTGCCTCAGACACAGGACCTTCTTCTATTTCTTATACTCCCTATAACACCTTCCCTTAACCCACATCACCCAGTTTAAATAACCAAGCCGGAGCATGGGACCGTGCCTGCAGGGAGGGAGAGGAGGGTTGTCAGTACTGTGACGAGGAAGAGTAGGACTAGGAGTAATGATGATTACCAGTAAGTAATCAGAGCATTGCCTCCACGTCTACTCTTCCTCATCCCAGTACTTACCTCATGAGGCATACCATAGCAGAAAGGGGGAAAAAGGTGTCAATGAGACACAGAGCCAGAAAAATGCAGAACAAAAACTCACACCTTTAATAACTCCAAATTCACATCCCTGTGACAAAACCCCAACCCCGAAGGAACCATCCGCCGAGTGGGAGACATTCAACCGATAGTGGTTGATGAAAGTGCTCTGATCTGCCCAGGTGGCCGCCCTACAAATCTCCTGCAGAGAAACACCCCTTGCATCGGCCCAGGAAGCCGCCAAACCCTTGGTGGGCCCCCTCTGAATGTGCGTGGTTACAGGCAGCCCAGAAGCCACATATGCCATGCTGACAACACCACAGATCCATCAGCTAATGGAAACCACTGAGGCCTTGCGACCCGCACCAGCAGGACCAAAAGTAATCAATAGACTATCAGACTGTTGGACAGGGGCGATCCTAGCCAAATACTCCAAAACTGCCCGCTGCACATCAATGGCATGCAAGGCCACCTCTTCTGCCGTTTGCAGATCCTGAAAAAAAAGCAGGGAGAACCGTATCTTGAGAGGAGTGAAACCGAGACACAACTTTAGGCAGGATATTCGGATCACACCACAACACCACTGAGTCCGACAGTACCCTCAGGAAAGGGGAATGACACAATAGAGCCCCAATCTCCCCCAGCCTACGGGCAGAAGTGATAGCGATAAGAAAAGCAGTCTTCAGCATAAGGTGTTTGATGTCAATTTCAGAAATGGGCTCAAGAGGCGGTCCCTGAAGGAACCTTAAGACAAGAGGGGAATACCAAGGAGGAAGACTTTTATAAGTACAAGGATGGGAAGAAGAAAGACCATGGAGCAACTTCCCCACCAACACTTTCCCATCCAGGTGGCCAGAGTCCCCCAAGAGGAATTTAATGAGGCCCTTTGAGAGCGAAGCATGGAGATCGCTAGGCCTTTGTCAAAACCCTCCTAGAGGAATTGGAGAATAGCGGGCAGACCAGAACTCTGGGGAGGGATCCCAGACTGCCCACACCAATCTCGGAAATAGCCCCAATGCTTGCCATATGCCTTCGGAGTAGAAGGTCTACGAGCATTCATGATAGACTCGACCACAGGATCTGAAAACCCCTGACACATCAACCTAGACCGTGCAATAGCCATACTGACCATTGAATTCATCAGACCCCAAACCACAGACCCGCCTGTAGGGGGACAAGGCCACTTCCGAACCAGCCAAGGTTCCCAGGACTGAAGCTTCAACAGAGAGGGGAACCAGATCCGGCGTGGCCAGAACGGAGCAACCAGCAACACAGTCGACCCGGACTCTCTGATGCGCTAAACCACCCGGGGAAGAAGGGAAAGAGGAGGGAAAACATAAAGGAGACCCAGAGGCCGCTGCACAGTGAGGGCATCCAACCCGCAAGCCTCCTCTGCCTGAAAACGGGAGCAGAAGAGGCAAACCTTTGCGAGGCCGGAGAGGCAAAGAGATCCAGAACGGGGGTCCCGAATCTGACACAGATCTCTGCAAATACCCGGTCCAATAGAACCAGTTCCACAGAGGAGGGGAACCAGCGGCTGAGAAGATCTGCATGAACATTGTCCACCCCCAACATGTGAGGCCACCAGGGACACCAGATGCGACTCCCCACAGGGATCTATCTGAGCAGCCAGAGCATTCAAGGGCAGCTGGACCCCCCCTGGCAGTTGACATATGCCAAGGCCGTTGTATTGTCCGTCTGGACCGAAACTGCCCAGCCTTCCAGAAATACCCTGAAGTAAACCAGAGCCAGGAGAATTGTACACAACTCTCTTCAATTGGATGATTGCCGGCCTTCTTCTGGAGCCCACAACCCCTGGGCCGAGTGGATGCCCAATGTTGCTCCCCAATCCCTTACGCTGGCATCTGTAGTAAGACTGGTCACAGGAGGATGGGCCAGGGACACCCCTGCCTGGAGATACGGAAACCCCAACCACTACAGTAGGGAGCCCCTCTGAGCCAGAGAGTAGTTTCTGTGCTGCTGGCAGTTCTGAAGCCAGACTGGTGGTCATGGAGGCAACCAACAGATTCACTATGTAGATTAAGCTGGGAGATGGCCAGCTTTTCCTTTTCGAGAGGTTGCCCAGGAAAGGAATGACGTAGATCGGGTGATAGCTAGCTGGAGAGGAAGGATCGGCCGAGGTCTTCTTTAGAAGGGGGAGCACAAGGGAGTTCTTAAGGGGGAGGGGAAAGTTCCAGTGGCAAAGGAGTGATTACAGAAATTGGAGCAAGGGTGTCGATGTGGTCCTTGATGGTTCTGGATGAGCAGGGGAGTACCTACCTTCGATGAGACTTTTATAGATCAGGGGTGAACAGGGGAAAGGAGGAGAAAGGCCTCATGCGGGCCAGGAGTGGTAGAGGAGGTAGAGGAAGAGAGGGTGGGCAGGATGTCCTCAGTTTTAGTGGTGAAATGAGAGGGCAAGGGGGAATAAGAGAAGTAGAGACTGCAGCAGGATTGGCCAGCTCCTTGCAGATTTTGAAAGGTTTAGCCGAGTTGTTAGATGCCCCAGAGACGTGGGCTTAGATGCAGGCTCTCTTCTTAGAGAGCACAGAGAGTCTATACTGCCTTTGGAGCAGGCAGCAGGTCAGTTTGTCAGGGGGTGCGCCCAATGCCCTCCACTTTCTCTCCACCGCCCACACTTGAGTTTAAGGGTGGCAAAGTCCGGAATCGTCCCAAGAGTTGCACTTGGATTTGGGCTTCAAGCAGATCCTCATGACAGGGGCAAAGACATCCAGAGTGTTAGATATAGAGAAATTAAGGTTAGAGGGGGTTGTGTCAGGGTGTGAGTCAGCCAAAGGTGCAGGAGGAGAGAAAGTAGCAGCGAAACCCTCAACTGACACATGCTTCATGGGTCGGATGATCGAGAAGGTAGGAGGCAGTATTGGAGTCGGATTGAACTGTGGGGAAGAGAGAGGTGTGAAGAAAGGAAAGAGTGATCACTCCAAGAGAGAGGAGTGGCGAGAGGTTTAGAGAAGGGGAGGTCTGAGGAGATCAGAACATCCAAGGTATGCCCTGCAGAGTTAGTCGGGCCAGAGGGAAGAATAGAGAGAGAGATAGAGAGAAAGAGAGAGAGAGAGAGAGAGAGAGAGAGAGAGAGAGAGAGAGAGAGAGAAAATCGCAGACGTTGCGGAAGAGTCCTGAAGAAGGGCTGGTAGCATTCAGGTGGATGTTGAAGTCTCTGAGGAGAAGAAGGTGAGGGGTAGAGGCAAGGAGCGAGGAGGCGAGGTCAGCCCACTCTGAGAGGAAGAGGGCGGCCTGGCCAGGCGGCCTGTAGATAGTAGCCACAGTGAGAGAGAGAGGCCAAGAGAGATAGAGAGGCTGCAGACCAGACATTGAAATACAGAGTAGTCCTGCATTGGAATGATAGAAGCAGGGATCCACTCCAGGAAAATCAAGGCTACACCCCCACCAAGATGGTTGGTTCTGGGTTCAGAGAGGTGTCGGGGGGGAAATTCTGCCGGGGTCGGCCGGGCCGTCGGCAGACCTCTGGGCAGGGACGCCCCAACTCCTCCCATATATCCCAGAAGAGATAGAGTATGAGACACACGCAAGAAGCAAGGTGACTCTGCTGTTTATTAGACAAAAACGGCAGGGATGGGTCAAGGATCGTACGCGTCCGTCCTGACACACACACAATCGTGGGGCTCGCAGGCCCTTTTTACCTTAGTATGACGCGCTACTTGTGTCACCTTGGAAAGTTAGCAAAAAACCTATCGCCACTCTTAATTGGTTGCTCGAGTGGTAGGGTTAGTATAGCATACGTATAGAGAACAATATTAGTGGACAAGGGTTAGTCAGGTGATATATCTGGGTTGTCCCTACAATTAGATACATGAGAATTGTTACATGAAGACCCCTGATGATTGGTTAATGTTAATGGCGTCAGTGATAAGAGCCCCATGTTCTGATTGGTGCGCCCAGCTCTCGGTGTACCTTTCATTTGCAACAATGTTTCACTATGAGTACGTGCAGACAATGTGAGGACTTATTCATGAGCTGGAAGGCCGACTACTCCCACTGTCGCAGATGTCCATTGAGCCTTTTAAGTGTATCTGCCTGTGTCTTGTAACGAGGGATCCAGACGCCTTCTTCCTCCTGGGCTTGGCATCCTGTCAGGTTCGGCTTGGTCACGTGAGGTGGGACCGTGTTTGAGGCAGAATTCTGCACAATTAATATTGTTTTTCCACTGTGTGCCTGGTTTAATTTGCAGGTGTCATTTTAACGTTGGTGCGCGGCGTGCGAGGTTGCAACATCGTGCCCTTGATGGTCTGCTTTCGCAATGTGGGTTTGCAACATTGCGACCTTGGCTGTCTGCTTTCGCCAGGCTCATTCTGCAGGATCAGAAACCTGACTCTTGTTCTTTTAATGTCCATGGGAGCTCTTGCTTGCGGCCTACTTAGGCCTGGTGTATAGGTGGAACCGTTTGGTGCACAGGTGCTTTAGGTTATAGTATCATATTGTCTTATGACCAGTATCGTGTCTTCGTTATATTTCTCATTACGGCACCTGGTTTTAGGAGAAGCGTAAGCAAGCTCTTTAGATGAGTTCATGATGCGTCTTGCGTTTCTGCATTTTGAGAGCCTATGTGGAAAATAATAAAGGTGCACGTCCGTGAGTATGTCTGTCACCTACGTCATAGCACTGAGTATATTCTTCGTGTAGATTGGTGCGGGAGTGTCCAGTGTGTATATTTGCACAGGTGTGCTAACCGTTGGCTAGGTCGTCATGGCACCTCTAACGACGTGTAGGTTTTAGTCTAGTTGATCCGTGCCGCAGGTGTCGGCATGGGCAGGGCGGGCTGCTGGGCAGGCAGATGGACACATCCATATGTTCCTGTACCAGGGTATTTGGTCGTCTGGTAGATGGGCAAACTCTTCTCGTGGCGGGTGCCTGGGCCGTGATCCTTTAGGCCAGGCGCGAGAGGGGAAGGACGGGAGCCTGTTTTTCCATTCTCCCACTTCAGTCCCCCCTCTGGTCGACTTGTCGACCACAAACATATCCTTTTCGTTATCTCCTCTTACTCTCCATATCTTAGTTATTCCTCCTAAATGTCCATAGTGGTTAACATGATCTTCAAATGACCAATACATATATTCACAGGTTCCTCCAGGAGTACAGTATACCCATTTACCTATGTAACTCCTGGGGTTTCTTGGGTTCTCGATCTTCACCGATGGTGGGTCCAGGTGGTTGGTGATGATCTGGTTGCGCAATTTCTCTCTCTCTTGTATTATTATGCCTGTGTGTTGGCCGTCATCTGCTGGCATCAAGGGGTGCATACCGACCATTTCAAGCAACTCGTCAGTGGTGCGTGCCTTCCGGGCCTTCCAAAATCTTATTATGATCAGTGTAGCTCCAGCCAAAATAGTACAACCAACTATAATTTTCAGTCCATCTGACAGCCAAGATGGCATCCATGACCATAATAGCGAAAACCAGCTCTCATCCTTTTTCACACCTTTACTTTCATCCATCATTTTGGAGTGCATCTGGGCCAATTGTGAAACTGCTTCTGTCAGTGTACCGTTGTCAGCATTGTTGGCAGGAATGAACGTGCAGCATGATTGTCCTATCTTTGCGCAGACTCCTCCTTCCATGGCTGTGAGGAGGTCCAATACATATCTGTTCTGAAGTGCTACCATCCTTATAGCTCGCAGCTCCTCTTTTATTGCGTTGAATCCATTTACTGTAGAATTGATGGTCATCATTAGTTCCCATCTAGTTATCTGGAGCCATTTCTCGTTTGCGTAAGCCTGCAGTCCCGGATGGATTATTGAGGAGAAGAACATTGCTGCTCTGCTGAATAGTCTGTGTTCTGGCGGAATTGAAGTGAGTGCCGTTTCCGACCTTCCCCATAGGTAATTTCCTGTCAGAGGTTCTCCTTGTCTTTTCCTTCTATTTAGGACAGTATTATTGCCGTTGGTCCTGTTTCCTGGCTCCTCCTGAGGTGGTGCAGATCTCTTCTTTCTCTTGTCCCCTTCATCCATATTGGGAAAGTTCGCCACATTCACATGCTTCTGGGGTACCACTATTGATGGTACATTGACGTGCACCATCGTGCATACACCATTCCACAGAGGGGGCAGTGTGTGGTATGCCTTTTCTCCACAGGCCCAGTAATGGTCCATTATCACTGCTGTTCCTGCTCCCCCCTCAGGTAACTCCATCACGCTTGCACAGTTGGTGTTGTATCCTACGTCCACCTCTCCTTTATGTTGGTAGCATACCTTAGGCGCAGTCAGCGGCAGTATTGTTATTGGGTCTTCATCCGTTTCTATCCACGTGAGCATGGGCACGTACTTGATCCAAGTCGTCCAACATCTGTGGTTGTGTGCATCGATAGTTGAAATAGTTTCTTTTGTTACCATGTTGCTGCCAATCACTCCTATCTCCCATTTGTTGTCCAAGTACACCTTCCCCGTTATCGTCACCAGTGGCCTCTCCCAGCATCCTGATTTACCAGGAACTTCAGTGGCGTACCAATCACATGGTAAATACTGCAGTGTTACTTTCTTTGTTTCCCCTTTTGCAGGACCACTTGTTATGTATCTGAATGCTTCAGCATGTAAACTGCTCTAATGGTAACTCAAATAAGTCTTGAGGAAGTTGTTTTCGTATGGGTATGAGTCTCGTGTTTTCCACACCATATGCACCACTGTCCCTTGAAATCTTCCTTTCGTTTGGAACAGTGCCAAGTATATTATGCATCGTGCTGTCTTTTCATCTATTTCTGTGGCAACAAATGTTCGAGAAGCGCTCATGGCATATGGTATTAATGAGCAAACGTAGCAGCTGTCTTCTGTTGTCTGCTTACCAATGCGGGTAATGTGTTGGTACCATATGTTGTTTGAAACGTGTGCTGAATCTTGTATATAATTGTCAATACCTTTATTATCTGAGTATGTGCTGCGCTGAACTCTATTTTGCTTGTGCGCAATTTTACTAGTATCACCTGACGTAACACCTGTTGCAGCTGGGGATGGGGGTGGATTAGGGTTGGGTACAGCAATAATATTGATAGCATAGCTGTACTGCCATACAGAGGCAGCCAAGAACCCGGTGATCATCAAAATCCCTATTATTTTTATTACACATGCTAATTTCACCGGCATTTTGCTCTTACCTTGCTGCAGTCCGGCAGCGTATTCTTGCAACGTTAGAGTTGCCCGCCTGAAAATTCTCAATATGCTGGTTATTAAATGTTAGTTGTTGTTTTTTAAGCTCTCCCTATCAAATAGTCATTCAGTGCCCAGGCGAAGAGCTGTTCCCACGCTAATCTAAGCGATCTATCTCTTAGGACAGGCAAGTATGGGTGGAGGTGGGGCATTGAGTATTCTATGGCCAAGAGGAATGCTGTGTAGTAGACACGTACCCTTTTTTTTTCAGGTACGTTGGCCTTTTTATTTCATATACAAATTGGTGTGACAATTCTTCTGGGTAGTTATCGTCTGAGGGTACCATCTACTCCTGGGCAGTGAATTTGTTAGTTATCTATTTTCTTAGCAGTACAATAATACGCAGTTCCTGCATGTGCGAGAGAAAAGAAAAGAGAGCATTCACGTGTTTACATGTGTACGTGTGCAAGATAATGTCCTTCAGTTCAGTTATTACTGCAGTGGGGGTAGGGGTCAGTGGGCAGGGGGTTTGGGCTCAACTGGCGGAAGTATCTTTACTCTTTGAGCGTGTGACCATGGGGTGGGCAGTATGGGGATCACCCCTTTCTTCTTCAGTTATTGTCTCTGGGGAGTCTGGGGAGTGACAGGGTATGGGAACACTTGGGCCGTTGGCTGTGGTAGAACTTTCTTCCTCCGTTGGTGATGTTGTTGCTGTTCTCCCAATGGACCTGTCGGTGGCGCTGGGGCGGGTCTGGAGTTTGTAGATCTTTACATAGTGTAGGTGGTTCCAGGCACGCTTGTCCTGTAGCTTTACTGCTCTCGTTGATACCTCCTCTACCAGATGTGGGCCAGTAAATCGTGGACTATTCCACTTCCTGTTGAAATTGCGAAGTAGTACGTGGTCACCTTTAGCAATTTTACACAGTCTTTCCTTTTCCAATTCTTTATCCGCGTCTTCTTGTTGATTGCTGTTAGACCCGCCCCGTGTGCGCTCGAGCTGTTGAGATACAAACACTACACTAGTAATCAAAGAAGACACATATTGGTACATTTCATCACCAAGAACACTCGCTGTACTCTCGTGGTCAGTAAATGCTCTTGACGTTGGCGTTAGGGGAAGGCGCATTTGACGTCCGGTAACCAACTCGTGAGGGGTGAGGTGGTGGTCGGACCCTGGTCTATTCCTTAGCTCAAATAGGGCTAATGGAAGGCAATATAACCAACTCTTCTTTGTTGTTTGCTGTATCTTTGCAATTGCCTCCTTTAATAGGCCATTCAGGCGTTCACATACACCGTTGGCCTGTGGGTGGTATGCACATGCAAATTTATGCTTGATGTTCAGCAAGGATGTGATGTGCTGGAACATTTGGTTTGCGAAATGTGGGCCATTGTCTGACCTTAACACCTCGCACACTCCCCACCTGGGGAAGACCTCCCTCACTAGGAATTTAGCTGCTCTAAATGCATCTGGGTGTGAACAGGGCCCTGCCTCAATCCACCTAGAGAATGGGCATACTACTACAATCATATACCTATTTCCTTGACATATGTTGATCATATCAACATAGTCAATATGGAGATGCCGGAAAGGTCCCTCTGGCCGGGGTATAGTACCTCTTATCACCTTTAGAGTATGGCCGGCCGTAAACTGTTGACATGTGAGACAATTACTGATAAAATTTGACACATGAGAATTTAACTCGGGGCAGAACCAGTCTTCCCTAATTCGTGCTGCAATTACTTCCTTGCCTGTGTGGGCTGGATGATGTAGTTGGCTCAGGGCGGTGTTCAAAAGTGCCAATGGTATTACAACCTTTCCAGTGCCACCCTGGCGCCATAGTGCGTCGGTTGGTGACATTGTGCATCCTCTTTTTACCCATATTTCTTTTTCGGCCATTGGTGCAGCCGCTTGTAGCTCCATAATCTGTGTGGCTGGGAGATGGGTGTACCCTTCTCTTATCAACATCTCCTTAGCCATTCCCCTCCCTCTCCCTCTCTGTGACTCTGGGGGGTTCCATATCTCACCAAAGTATGCAGCATACTTCGCATGTGCGTCTGCTGCTGCATTCCCCTTCGAGACGTGGTCTTCACCATTGGTGTGTGCGGTGCATTTTACTAAAGCTAATTCTTGGGGGTCATTTATTACTTCAATTAGTTCAGCCAATAAGAGGGCATGTTGCACTGGAGTGCCATCAGCTCTCCTAAACCCTCTTCTTCTCCATTTCGACAGCCCTGAGTGGACAGTGGATGTAACATATGCGCTGTCGGAGTATATGGTCACCCGTTTGTCAAAGCTTTCCTTCAACGCCAAGATCAGTGCAACTAATTCCGCTGCTTGAGCGGAATAATGCTGTGGTAATTGTACACATTTCATTGCCACACACACCGGTACCTCCATCATTTTTACCACTGCAGCCCCAGTCCTCCTTACACCATCCCTTTGATCGATAGTTGATGACCCATCAATAAACAAGAGCTCACCTCCCTCTAGTGCGTTTTCTTCAACCTTTCTAGTGCATGAGTACATTTCAGTTATTTGCGTACAGTCATGGGCATAATCTCCCTCCTCAATTACTTCTGCTAGGAACCTTGCAGGGTTGACCGTGCTACATCTAACAATTGATAGTTCAGCTCTGGATAAAATGATCTCATAACCTGATGCTCTTTGCGTGGTTAGGGTGGATTTAGGTTTATTCAATATCGCAAATAGTGCATGTTCCACAAACAGTGTAGTTGGGCACCCCATGGTGATTGCTGATGCTTTTTCCACCGCAAAAGCAGCTGCGGCGAGACCTTGTTCGCAAGGGAAGTGACCTAACATCACAGGATCTAAGTAGCCGCTGTAAAAGGCTACTGGTTTGTAGCCCATGCTTGTTTTTTGAGCCAACACTGCTTTCATTACTGCTGAGTCGCAATGTGAAAATATAAAAAATTGTCGCTCATAGTCTGGGGATGCCAGTACCGGAGCAGTTGATATCGCATCTTTCAATTCATCAAAAGCTTCTTTCATTTCCATTGTCCACCCCAGCTTTTTCTCCCCTTTATTAGCTTCCCTTAACGCCTCAAGCAGGGGTCCTATGTACGAACTGTAATCAAATACCCATGCTCTACAGTAGTTGCACAGCCCCAGGAACTGCTGCAGTTCCCTCACAGTTTGTGACATTGGAGTGTTTGAAATGGCCTGTGCTCTTTGTGGTGCAATCTTTCTTCCATGTTGGGATATAAGTTGACCAATGTAAAGTACCTGTTCTTGACAGTACTGTATCTTTTCAATGTCTACCTTGTAACCTTTTTCAGCCAATATTGTCAACATCTTTAAGGAGTCCTCTCTGCATGTTCTTTCGTTTGTACTGCAAATTATTATGTCATCCACATACTGCAACACTGTGCTTTCCACTTCAAGGTTACCCAAATCCATCTGTATTACTCTATTGAAAATTGAGGGTGATTCGCAATACCCTTGTGGCAATCTGGTGTGCTTCCACTTTGTGTTTCTGTAAGTGAAGCTCGTCAGATCTTGTGAGTCTGGGTGTAATGGTATAGAGAAAAAAGCATTTTTAAGGTCGATCACTGTAAATCGTGATGCTTCTGCTGGAATGTCACACAATATTGTGGCCGGGTTTGCTGCTACGGGGTATTCTGCTTCTACTATGTTGTTCAAGGGCCTGAGATCCTGTATGAAGCGCCAAGACCCCCCTTTAGCCTTGCGCACTGGGTACACAGCCGTGTTACATGGTGATTATGAGGGGACCAATATGCCATTATTTATAAGGGCCGTTATGGTTTCATATATGCCCTCATCTGCCTCTTTTGATAGTGGGTACTGTTTTACTCTGGGGAGTATTGCACCTTTTTTCAATTTTATCCTTACTCCCCCTATACTTTTTATGCATCCCACGTCATAGGGGCTAGTAGTCCACAATGATTTGGGTACCTTTGACATATCCTCCTTAAAGAAGGGGACTGGGGTGCATGCGGGTGCCTCAAGTGCCATTGCAATTTTCTGTGCTACTTGTTTGTAAGCCACTCTTAGCCATATTTCCACACTCATCATAAACACCATTTCACCTTCCTCCTTTTCATCTGAGAACAGCGCCTCATCTGACACCTGGGCGAGTCTACATCCTTCTGCTAATGCTATCACGGCCCTCCATGCTCTTCCTTCTCTGTCTTGGGCATGTATAGCAATGTAATCAGCTGTTGCAATAATGCTCTCAATGTCCATTAGAACCACCTTTCCTTCTGGTTCATTAACAGGTGTTTCTGGCCTGAACAGATAGGCTGCTGGCCTCCTCCATATTTTCCCTTCTATCCCTGGCATCCATGCAATTGCCATATCTGTTCCATACTGGAATAGTTCGCCATCTACTGGCTCCGCCCTAATCGCTGTCTGTCCGCAGTATGCTTGCATAATCTGTCGTGCTGTGAGCATGTTAATCCCTGGAGTAGAGCAAATTATGCCGTCCTCAGTAAAGTAGATCGTCATATTCAACCTGTTCATTATGTCTCTCCCCAGTATATTTACTGGTGAGGCACTATAATATAGAAGTGGAACTGACAGATCATAATCTCCAATAGATAAGGGAATGTTATCAGTAAAGGGAACCAACCCTCTAGCCCCAGAGAATCCTTGGGTGTTCATGGCTTCGCCTGACATCTTAAATTTACCTTCCCTTATGCAAGACCGGGTCGCCCCGGTGTCAACAAGGAATGATAATTTTTTGTCACCTATCGTTACCTCTATGCATGGTTCCTCCGCACTATTAGGTGTTACTGACAGGATGGGACACACCAAGGCCGTCTGTGGGCTGTCCTATTGAGGGTACAACGACTGGCCATTTCCGGTGTAAGGGTTGTGTCCCAAAACCGTCACCCTACCCAGTTGTGTTTGTTGTGCTTGTGGTTGTTGTGTCATCGCTACCTGTTGTTGTGGCAGTGAATATGTTTGTGGCTGTTGTATTAATTGTTGTTGTTGTTGTTCATTTCCCTGTTGCAACGTCTGCTGTTGTTGTAGGCCCTGCTGTTCCTGTGAGGGCCTTGGTTGTCCCTGTTCACTCCATGATGGTGTTCCTGGTCTAACTCTACACGTGCGTGACATGTGCCCTAATAGTCCACAACTCCAACACACCGGTGGTTCCCTACTCTGCCATGGAAAGCTCCCTGTGTTGTCCTGGTATACTGGTTGCCCTGTGGGGTAGGAATTTCTAAGTCCTCCCACCTGCTGTTGGGTGTTATATCCGTATCCTCTCCCTCTCATAATTCCTCCTCTCCCCCTGTTATAATTATAATACCCAGCTCCTGCCATTGTATGTCCTCCTCCCATGTTGGTCGTGTATGGTTGGATTGGCGGCGCCTGTTGTGTTATAGTCTGTGAAGGTGGTATTTGGGAGGAATCTTGTGCAGCCACTACTTGTGTGGGGCTTTGGGTCATTGTTGTAGGCGTAGTTATTAGTGCCCCTTCCATTGTGTATTTAGTAAGCTTTTTCTGTACTAGTTTAGCCTCTTCCGTTTCCTGTCCTCTTCCTTTTGTTTCATTTTTCCTTGCCATGTCCTGCAATGATGCACTATAGTCAGTTGTATTTCTGGCCATGGTTTTGCTTCCATTCCCACTACTTTCTTTAGTTGTTTCTGAACTCCTTCTGGGAGCCCTTGTACCAGTATATGGTAAAATATTGCTGGTGTTTTATCCCATTGTTCTCTAGTTTCCATGCGCCACTTCTCTTGGATTTCCTGGATATAATCAACAGGATCTTCGTTCTCACGCATCTTGCGGGAGGTAATTGCTCCTATGTCTGATGTGTCTGGGTACTGTACCCTCAGTGCCTGCCATAGTGCATGTGTGCAGTTTGCGAATGGTGCCCCATCATGCGATGTGTTTGTTATTGTTACCCCATGGAATCCCGCTCTCTTCCAAATGTCATCCGCTCTATCCCCTAATATTGATATTAAAAGGCCCTTTACATCTCCTACTGCCAGTTTCTGTCCTGCGGTGTGTTTTTCCATTTCATATATCCACTTACCCGCACCTCCACTTAATGATGGGAGCCTACATTTTATATTTTCTTTATCGGTATGCTTCCAAGGGACATACTGTAGTCTAACCCCTCCTCTCTCCAAAAGTGGCATTAAGTTATGTCTCGTTTCACCCTTTGTGTTCCATAATATCGAGTCCTCACACCCTTCCTCCTCTTCCCTTTCTTCTACATCTTCAATTTCGTCCATATTTCCCCTGCTCGTAACTCTTTCTCCTCCATCTTTTCCCCTACTTCCATCATTTCCTGTATTTAATGTGGGCATGTGTATTCGTCTTTCCTGCCTGCGACTAGGGAGGTCTCTAAGCCGACATGCATAGGGTGTCAGTTCGTCTGTGAAGGGCGCGAGTTTTATTTTGCGTAACGAGCGTGAGGTGGTTGAACATGTAGGGTGCGATGGGGGAGGGCGTGATGGGGATGGGGATGGTGCGGCCTCATGTGTCTGTCTTTCCGCTATTCCTTTCTCTCCCTCCTCACTTCTCTCCAGCTCATCCTTTCTCCTACTGATCCATGGTGAGTCTGTGTTGGTCCGGGTGATGTATAGTTTATCTAAGCTTTCCCTTTCACTGTTTCTTCCTTCCTTCTCCACTCCTCCTTCTTCCTCACTACAAAAGCCAGTCATAAACGGCACCCCCCACTCGGTCTTTTTCCCCTTGATCGTTACTGTTTGTAAGTCTATTAGGTCCAGTTCTCCTTTTCCTCCTTTATCAACCGCTGCCCTTTGTGCTGATGTTGTTGCTACTTCTGTGTTTCTATATACATCCCCCCATGCTTCACTCTCCCTTCTCCTATCTTCTCCTTCTCCTTCATTTCTCTCCTCCATCTCCCTACTATTTTCCTCCCTTTTCCTTTTTAATTCCTCCATCACTTCACTTCTCATCTGTTCCAATATTCTTTCATCCTCTTTCTTCCTTTCCCATTTCACCCTTTCTCTTTCTACTATACTCTCTATCACCCTCCCTTCTTTGTATTTTTTAGTTGTTTCTGATAGTAACCTCCTCTTCCACATTGCCATTTCTTTTTCTTTTTCTTCTTCCCTTTTCTTTTCTCGCAGCACTACTCTTGATACCCTTTCTGCTGCTGCTTTTACCCTTTCAGCTTCTCTCCTTTGCTCCTCATTTCGTTCCCTTATTTTTTCCAATTCGTTCTTACCTTCTTTCCTTTTCCTCGCTCTCTCTCTCTCCTCCCTCTCGAGCTGCTTGATCAATTCATTCTGCTCATCCCTTAATTTTGCTAGTCGTTCCTCCAAAATCTCTTCCTTTTGTCTTAACAGCTCTTCCCCCCTCATTTCACTCTCCCTGGCATTATCCTCGTCTGTTTTCTTTACTACCTCCTTCTCTTCACCTGTCAATGAACCTCGTAATTTTAATAATATCTGTGCACCTACCCACTCATCATTTCCTATTTCCACAGTCTGGTCTTCTCCAGTCCTCCCCTCCCCTGCTGGCATCTTCCTATGAGCCACATATGGTGGAGGGCTGTATGCCGGGTTCGAGTATCCCTCAGCCGCCCTTAACTGTCCTCTTTCTATTTCTCCTAATTCTCTTAAAGGGTACAACCCCCCTCCCTCTGTTTTCACTCCCTTTGCTAGGGGGTATATCGTTGCTCGGTTCCTTTTTTATTTCATCTGTTGTATTATTCTTTTCTCCTCCCTCTCCTCTGTTCCCCATGTTCTTTGGGTCCTCACTCCCCTTTTTCCCATCCTCTTCTTCCTCCTTAATCTCCTTTTCTTCCGGTATTTCCCCCATAGTGAACATTCCATTTGGTCCTGGTCGGGACCCTTGGAACATCCTCCATAAGTTAAACACCTCCACGTGGTTTGCCAACTTCTTCCCTTTATATGTATTGTGCAGATGGTTTAATAGTGAATGTTGGGCATATGGATCGAAGCTACCATTAGGCAGCCACGGTGTTAGCATTTTGTTATCCGTCCCCTGGGTCCATTCTATGCTATACTTAATCAGTTTCTCCCTATGGGGTGGCAGTGTTGTGCATATGTGTTGTAGTGGTGTAGTGAGGGTGTTCCCCCATCCTCCCGATCCTGTCCCGTATGACATAGTAGCGCTCCACTTGTTACCCTTCCCCTATCTGGTAGCAGTTTATCTCACTAGCAGTTTACAATATACAACCTTATATCGTTACCTTGCCCCGTAAGTTTGGGGACTTACGATAGTCCGCTAAGGAAAATTATAAAAAATATAGTATGTTACATTTGTATATTTTCTTCTGTCTTTCTTTCTTTATACAACACCCTTACGGCCCCCTGCGGCCGAGGCGCACGTAGCCCCCTGCGGCTGCGTACCCCTTATGACGTTCTTATACAGTCGTCCTATTTTCACGTGCTCCTCCCACTTCTACACTTGCCGTGGCCGGCGTTCTCCGTGCGCAGCCACGTTCCCTGTTTCGCCTTTCCCCGATCAACTCATTTACCGCTTATCTCCGTTTCCACTCCCTTACCACACTTCTCTTCCCCACCACTCTCAAAACGAAGATGCCTTGTGCTCGCGATATCCTATGAAAGCCCTACTGGTGACGTCACCGATCTCTTCGAGCTACTGGTAAGTTCTTCATATATTCTCTAAGTTCAAAATACACTTGCAATCTACCCCCGTTAACCTTACAGCTGTCTTCCTGTCACTCCTGGAACAAGGTAATCAAATCAATAATATAATCGGACTGCGCACACTGCGTCGCCTCGCGTGTGATACGCCCCTCGACAGGAGGGCTTAACCAGCCAATTATCTTCCGTATTGGGCAACTAACTAGCTACCGCCTACAGGGAAACGTCATCTACCTATCGAGTGTCTTGCTCGAACAATAGGGATCCTCATCTACTCATTGATCAATAAATGCCAAATCGTAGGAAACCACACACACCCACCCTTGCACGTAGTCGCGACCTAGGCCAATCAGTTTCTACGAGCGGCCGCACGTGATGTTTTCGTGCTCCGCCCCCCCCTTCGCGTAACGTAGCCGACTGCTCTCGCACTTGTTCGGCTACCATTCATTCCATTTCCAACACTAAATTGTCAAACCTTCGCCGCGCACCTGTGCAACACCTCCCACCTCCCGTATTTAATTCCTCCCCCCTCCTTCACAATTTCACATTGCTTGTTGTGCGTGGCATGCTCACCAAGTTCTCTTGATGCGGGGCCGCTCGACTGCATGCACCCCTCCAAGCAGCTCGTCACCTCCCCTTGTCTGGACCACGTCTGGACACTCGCCAACCGCGGGCGGGATACTTCTCAACCGGCTCCCGAGGGCCAATATCCGGATTGCGCTGTCCGGTCTTCTCGCAGCTCCGCGATGGTCCTGTAGTCCTCAGAAGGGGGCGACGGCAGAGGGGGCCGCGCCGCCGGGCCTCCTCGCACTGGAGTGCCTGGAAAAGTAAAAATAAAAAGGCGGATCTTAAACAGATCTCAGCAGTGCCTCCAACTTGTCGGGGGGGGAAATTCTGCCGGGGTCGGCCGGGCCGTCGGCAGACCTCCGGGCAGGGAGGCCCCAACTCCTCCCGTATATCCCAGAAGAGATAGAGTATGAGACACACGCAAGAAGCAAGGTGACTCTGCTGTTTATTAGACAAAAACGGCAGGGATGGGTCAAGGATCGTACGCGTCCGTCCTGACACACACACAATCGTGGGGCTCGCAGGCCCTTTTTACCTTAGTATGACGCGCTACTTGCGTCACCTTGGAAAGTTACCAAAAAACCTATCGCCACTATTAATTGGTTGCTCGAGTGGTAGGGTTAGTATAGCATACGTATAGAGAACTTTGCTTCTACAAGTGTGCTGCATTAACTTGAAAGCATATAGCCTCGAGGATCTTTCTACACGGCAAATCGTTTTTTGGAAAGGCTGCACTGCGAGCATCTGCTCTTGCTGCCACAGCCACAGCCCCTTACAGAGCGTCGTGAGCGGGGAGGAGCTACACACTGTCACGGGACGGAGCACGTGACTTGAAAGGAAGTATTTCTTCCGGCCACGAATGCTCGAGTGGCGTTTAACTTTGCTTCTACAAGTGTGCTGCATTAACTTGAAAGCATATAGCCTCGAGGATCTTTCTACACGGCAAATCGTTTTTTGGAAAGGCTGCACTGCGAGCATCTGCTCTTGCTGCCACAGCCACAGCCCCTTACAGAGCGTCGTGAGCGGGGAGGAGCTACACACTGTCACGGGACGGAGCACGTGACTTGAAAGGAAGTATTTCTTCCGGCCACGAACGCTCGAGTGGCGTTTAACTTTGCTTCTACAAGTGTGCTGCATTAACTTGAAAGCATATAGCCTCGAGGATCTTTCTACACGGCAAATCGTTTTTTGGAAAGGCTGCACTGCGAGCATCTGCTCTTGCTGCCACAGCCACAGCCCCTTACAGAGCGTCGTGAGCGGGGAGGAGCTACACACTGTCACGGGACGGAGCACGTGACTTGAAAGGAAGTATTTCTTCCGGCCACGAACGCTCGAGTGGCGTTTAACTTTGCTTCTACAAGTGTGCTGCATTAACTTGAAAGCATATAGCCTCGAGGATCTTTCTACACGGCAAATCGTTTTTTGGAAAGGCTGCACTGCGAGCATCTGCTCTTGCTGCCACAGCCACAGCCCCTTACAGAGCGTCGTGAGCGGGGAGGAGCTACACACTGTCACGGGACGGAGCACGTGACTTGAAAGGAAGTATTTCTTCCGGCCACGAACACCCTCGCGGCGTAAGCCCTGTAGGCAGAAGGGCTGGAGCCGCTGTTATGCTGTTCGGCTGTGACCTGTGAGTAACCTGAATCGAGGCCTGCAGCTGCTAACTGTACTCGCAGGTATTTTACTAGTTCTCAGGGATTGGGGTGGAGAGTCGGACTCTGGCAGCTCCACAAGCTGTCGGGCGTTCCCTTCCCTGAAAACAGAACAGTTGCCTTCTGATGAATGTGATCACTTCTAAAAAAATGAACTATTTAATTGTGTATTGATCAAGAATACTATCAATTCAAGTTTTTAATATATTTGTTATTAGTCTGTGCAGCAACCTGCGTGCGGCGCAAAAGTCCCCCTCTTTGTTTGTTTTTTATCTTTTTTAAAACCATTATCAAATTTACCCTTTTGAATTGAAATCAAATTTAAGTGTCTTCTGGTTGGCGCATTAAATGCGCCGACGCTTTTATTATCTGAGATCAAGCAAGCTGGCGACAGTTCCATCCTCCCCACCTCTTGCCCCTCAGAAAAGGAAAGTAATGGGTAGCACGCCGCGTCCGCATACGGCTTCAGCTTCCCGAGTCCCTAAAATTGCAAGATTTAAAGCAACGGTAGCATCGCGCGATATACAAGAGATGATCTCCACTATGGGTAAAGACAAAAGGGTATGTAATAATGACCTGCCCTGTAATTCTGCTGCTACTGATATTCCATCTGTCATAATTCCGCCCAAATCCATGTGTTCCATCTCGGATATAACAATGCTGAAGGATAGCGAAATTCCAATACAACCGGTTCTTTTGCCGGATTCCAATATTGATCTGAGAAAATTACCATGTGATAAAGATATACAGGCTATAAAAGAAGTGGTTACACCGCTGCCGCGGACAGATAATCTTATGTCTACTAGCAAGCCTTCTGTCATATCTGGGTCAAATTGCTTAGTAACTCCTGCTGCTTCGTGTGTTGCATCTGTGTTTGGTACATCTTTTAATCCTACGGCTATAGCTTTGGTTGATGAGTCTATAAAGGATCAAGGTGAACTTGATCACTGTTCTAACTCATCTTTTATTGATAATGATGTGGCGCCTGAGACAAACTATGAGCTACCTGAAATTTCTCACATCTATTCTGATGATGAGAAACCTATGTCAGTATCCTCGTATATAGCGCCTACTCCCAGACGGTCTTATATTACACCGAAACCTATCCCTCTTCCTTCCATGCCCCTTCTTCCTTTGCCACTTCCACCTGCTGCATGTCTGTCTTCCACAATACTAGTCGAAACCACCCTGCATGCTATGAATTTGGCTATATCATCGCTGTTTAAATTATTTGAGACCTTGGATGAAAAACTTAAAATCCAGGATAAACAACTTACTAAATTACTTAGATGGCAATCACAGTTACGCTTACAACAGTTGAAACCATTAAATGGAATTACTCTCATTTCTCCTAAAAAACCAAAATTATCTCCTGTTACATTACTACAGCAGAAAACAACCAAGGACTCTCCTTTTAATCAATTGGAGAAACCTAAATTGATCATAGAAAATGTGGCTGCACCTGCCTTGTTTGCTCTGCCTTTATTTCCACAAATTATTCGAGAACTTCATTCCCCTGTTCAGAATTGCGCTCCTGTAGGCCCATTATCTAATACTGTGTTGCCTTCAGCATCAGTGAATGAATTACAATCTTCTAAAGAACTATTTGCAATTTTTTCGGGTGCTGCCCCTTCTAAACAGATTCATACAAGCCCCTTAAAAAAGAAAACCAAAAATCGGCCAAAGCAGCATATTCCCTCCTCTATTGCTAAATCATTTTTGAAAGGACTAAAGCTACCTGCCAAAAATAAAATAACCATGGCTGCTAAAGTAGTACGGGATAAATATGCAAAAATCGCTGCTGAGAAAAGCCTAAAAGGGCTTGTCAATGAACAACTTTCAGTCGAACACTCGCCCTTAAATAATATTGTGGCTCTGATTGACAATGAATCTGTTTTATTGGATAATCACCCGAAATCAATCACGGTTCCAAGAGTGAAAGAACTATCGGATGCTGAATTTTGTTTAAAACGTGCAGAGTTGCGCAAAGAAATAGACCTTTATCTAGACGTTAAAAGTATGAAACTTTCTCTGGCTGAAACTAACGTCACTGTTGGATCTAAACTTAAAGATAGTTCTCTTTCTCAAATTGAAGCAAATAATTTATCTCAACCTAGATTACCTTCTAGCCTAAATCCTACACCGCAGCTGCCATCCCTCTCTTCTTTGGCGGTTGCGAATAAAATGGATCAACGTAACTTATCCTCCGTGCCTCCAACTGTAGATTGTGTCATAGCGTCAGCTATTGAACAATACATGTTAAAATATCTTCAGACTTATGGTAATAGTGCTGTTACGTGCAATGAAGGTTGGCAGAAACTACCTTCATCTATTGCTACTTCTAACCTAAAACAAACTATATCTGCTCCCCCGTCTGGACTCACTGAACAGGTGAGCTCTCATGCTATACCCATTATGAATTTGGAGAGTACTCAAAACAGACAGAAAAAACCTGATGTAAAAAAAAATCTCCATTCACTAATTATTAAATGTAGGCCCCTGCCGTTTCATTCTTATGATTTGAATCGAGCTAGCCTTTTAGCTATTTTTGGTGACATATATACTTTGGAGGATATTAATTCGGGTGACATTGAACAAGTTGAATTTGTAAATAATAATGACCTGTCTTCAGTGCGGCTTTGGCTCCGCTCAAGAGTGGTTTTAAATACTCTTTGGGCCGCCCGCTCAGCCTTGTGGGATTTGGGTTTCGATCTGACAATTGACCATCAAAGAAGCTTTGCTACTTCAGTCTCATGTAAAGATGAGCAAGTAACATTGGGCGACTCTATTAAAGCGGATCCTAGCAGTCAACAATGCAAACAACAATGTAAATGTCGGTGCTCTGCCTCCTAAGCTTAACGCTCTCCTTGGTAAGCAACTATCATTATTAAGCTGGAATACTAGAGGCTTCAAACATCTTTTTTCTGATGCTGCTATTAAACTAAGAGAGTATGATTTTTTACTGCTACAGGAAACATGGCTATCAAATTGCCCGTCTTGGGATGGTTATTACCCCATTCTAAATCCTGCTATTTCTGCTATTAAGGGTCGCCCAATGTCTGGTCTGCTGATGATGTTGAAAACAACTCCAACCATGAGTGTTATTTCACATGAAACCCTGACCCCGTATAATCAGTTAGTCCAATTATCTATTGACGATTGTCAGTATTTCCTTATTAATACATATTGGAACCCAGCTGCTCTCTCTACTGATTCCTATTTGCGCTCTTTCGAGCGTTTATGGGAAAATATATATCAATATAAGAAACAATCGCATATAATCTTAGCGGGAGATTTAAATCTCCATTGTTTAAATTATAGTAAAGCATTATCTGACGATCGACTGCGAAGTTGGAACGCGTTTATACAGTCGAAAGATATGTTTATGGTGAATGGTTCATTTCCTGAGGATTCTCCTCCTCACCCGACATGGAAAAGGGGTAGATCTGTGGCTACCATTGACTTCATTTATGTTAGCCGTTCATTGTTCCATCTTTTGAAGGGGTTTCAGGTTTTGCCATCTTCGGCTAGTGATCATAATATGTTGCATCTCCAATGGTCACTGAACTCTGGTAACCAAGGAATTACTCCGCTTGTGTCTTCTATGACAATGGAGGGTACTTTTGCTGTAAATCCTGGTCGAAACCGTTTACGATGGTCCAGTACCAAACTATTGCATTTTACGGATCGCCTTAAAATATCATGTAAAAGCTCGCTAAATGATTGGAATTCCGATTTTGATTACACAAAACTAATGTATCAATTTGCTGGTCTTAATAAGATAACAAGATCCTCAGCTGTCTCGCATTCTTACAATCAAAATATGCAGAAAGCGAAAGCTTTATTTCGAAAAAATAAGAAATCGGTCCAATCTCTACCAGTTGATCAGCGCTGGGCTGCTCTTAAAGCAATTAAGACTAAACATAGGAATTGGAGAAGATCTTATCGTTCGCTATTATATCAAAAAGATGGTGAGGCAATGTTGGTTAAAGTCTTAACAAAAAACTCTGCAGGATGTTGGTCATTAATAACAGACACATATAACACCACCCAATGTCAAATGCAGATTAATGATGTTGCTTCCTCCGCATGGCTCTCTCATTTTTCTGGTCTTTATGCTCTTCACCCTCCTACCAACTGCATACCTTCTGTAAAACTTGAAGGACCTTTCTCAATAGCTTTCACAATAGACGATATTCTTTATTTTATTCACAAAGCTAGTAGATCCCGTGCTCCAGGCCCTGATGGGCTTTCTAATGCCATGCTGAAAGAATTTCCGGATTTATGGGCTCCTATCCTGTTTGAAATCTTCTCTCAAGTTGTAATTACTCAAAAGATCCCTAAATCGTGGTGTACCTCATTGATCGTACCCATTTATAAAAAAGGCGATAGACAAAATCCTGCAAATTATAGGCCAATCGCCTTATTAGACGTTCCAGGGAAAATCTTTGCTTCATTAATTTTAAGAGATCTCCAACAATGGATTAACTCATCGAACATGAGAGATAGGTTTCAGACAGGATTTGTGGCTGGTAAGGGAACGGCTATAAATATCGTCTCTTTGACTGCAATCAAGGCTCTCTGCTGTCAGCAAAGGCAACCGTTATTCGTTGCCTTTGTAGACTTCAAGGAAGCATTTGATTCTATAGACCGCAATCTAATGCTGCATAAACTGCTGTTATTGGGTTGCCCTTATTCACTGGTTAAGCTGATTTCTATCTTTCATGAAAACACATCAGTTCATATCCGCCTTACTCGCGATGGGATGTTAACTCCTCCCATCTTAACATATCGAGGAGTGAAGCAAGGATGCATCCTGGCGGCTACCATATTTAACCTATTTATCCTTGATATGGGTGAAAAATTCCAGAATGTTAACTCTGACGCCCCCAAACTAGACCAAGAACAGATACCATGGATCCTTTATGCAGACGATCTTGTTTTATTGTCAAAAACTCCAGCAGGTTTGCAACGTTTGATTAACGGGTTATCGGAGTATACCGTAGAAAATGCTATGACTATAAACTTAACGAAAACACAAACTATGATGTGCCAAAATCGTAAAATGACAAAATACTCCCAATTCAAGTGGTATATAAAAAAGGAGCAAATTCTCTCAACCTCAATATATAGATACTTAGGTATTATGATTAGCCAGGGTAACAATGATAAAGTGTTTCAAAAAGAACTTGAATTGAAACTGCAAACCCTAATCTCCCAATCTAAGGTTATATTATATAAATTTGGAAAGTTTACATGCAATCATATAATATCATTTTATTCCATGAAAGTCAAACCCATTATTTCATATGGGTCTGAAGCTGCGTCGATGTTGCCCCGCTTAGTATGGGATCGATTGGAGGGTAAATACTGGCGCTCAATTTTTAACTTGCCTACCTGTGTCCCCATTGCAATGATTCGTTTTGAATTAGGGCTGCTATCTCTATACAGTACTATTGCATGGAAATTGATAGCTCTATTGAGGAAATGTATTCTGTCACTACAATGTGTAGACATATCTTGTATCTTAGGCAAATATTTACTATATTCAGATGATCAATACCCCAAACGCTGTTTAAATACAGCTATAAATATTCTTTCTGATGCGGACATCTCCTTAGATACTTTAATCCACAATCCAACTCAAGCCAAAATTAAATTGTATCGGCAAGATTGGATATACACTTTGGAAAAATGCTCCTACTCTAAAGACTGGAACATCGCCCAGTTTGGTCACAAAAAATTTAGAGTTACAGAATCTTATATCCTAAAATATCCGTCTCCAAAATTTAGAGATGATTATATTCGTTTTCGTTTAAATCTGTGGCATACAAAGGATATACTATTTAGGCGAAAACTAATAGACGTCAGTGAGAATATCTGTCGATTTTGTAAGGAGCCTGATACTATAGAAACCTTGAAACATGTCATCGCTTACTGCCCTGCATTATATGCTATACGTCGTAAATATTATTTCCATTGTTTTAAAGCGCAAATGATAACCGATATGGAAGAATTATGGCTACTGATCTTTGGTGCAAAGAGAATGTCAATTAGATTAGCAACAACAGGTTTTTTAAATGAATTATACCCAAAGTAATTGTGAATGGTCTTATGAGGGGAAGGTGATAAAAAAGAAAAGAAAATGCTGCTATTAAGTTGTACATACATTGGTTTTTATCAATTGTGAGATGTTGTTATAGACTGATGAATTGATTTGTAATATGTTTATGATATGTTTTTATTCATGTTTTTTTTGTAATTATTGAAAGGTTGTTTTATACAGCCGAACAATAAATAATAAAAAAAAAAAAAAGAGAACAATATTAGTGGACAAGGGTTAGTCAGGTGATATATCTGGGTTGTCCCTACAATTAGATACATGAGAATTGTTACATGAAGACCCCTGATGATTGGTTAATGTTAATGGCGTCAGTGATAAGAGCCCCATGTTCTGATTGGTGCGCCCGCGAGCTTCCCAGCCTGGGACCATCGCTGTTCCCAGCTCTCGGTGTACCTGTCATTTGCAACAATGTTTCACTATGAGTACGTGCAGACAATGTGAGGACTTATTCATGAGCTGGAAGGCCGACTACTCCCACTGTCGCAGATGTCCATTGAGCCTTTTAAGTGTATCTGCCTGTGTCTTGTAACGAGGGATCCAGACGCCTTCTTCCTCCTGGGCTTGGCATCCTTTTATTTATTTATTTATTTATTTACATTTATAAAGCGCTCACACAGCCCGCAGGCATCGAGGCGCTGTTACAGGAATTGTTTGTTTTTCTTAGTTGCGTAATTGTGTTTTTTTGTCTTAGTTACGTATTTATAACGCGCTTAAACACCCGGAGGTTTCTAAGCGCGGACCCGGGGATCGAACCTGTTGCTGCTTTGTGTCGTCTTGCTTCCAAGACGCGCACGCTGCCGCTGAGCTATCCTGTCAGGTTCGGCTTGGTCACGTGAGGTGGGACCGTGTTTGAGGCAGAATTCTGCACAATTAATATTGTTTTTCCACTGTGTGCCTGGTTTAATTTGCAGGTGTGATTTTAACGTTGGTGCGCGGCGTGCGAGGTTGCAACATCGTGCCCTTGATGGTCTGCTTTCCGAATGTGGGTTTGCAACATTGCGACCTTGGCTGTCTGCTTTCGCCAGGCTCATTCTGCATGATCAGCAACCTGACTCTTGTTCTTTTAACGTCCATGGGAGCTCTTGCTTGCGGCCTACTTAGGCCTGGTGTATAGGTGGAACCGTTTGGTGCACAGGTGCTTTAGGTTATAGTATCATATTGTCTTATGACCAGTATCGTGTCTTCGTTATATTTCTCATTACGGCACCTGGTTTTAGGAGAAGCGTAAGCAAGCTCTTTAGATGAGTTCATGATGCGTCTTGCGTTTCTGCATTTTGAGAGCCTATGTGGAAAATAATAAAGGTGCACATCCGTGAGTTTGTCTGTCACCTACGTCATAGCACTGAGTATATTCTTCGTGTAGATTGGTGCGGGAGTGTCCAGTGTGTATATTTGCACAGGTGTGCTGACCGTTGGCTAGGTCGTCATGGCATCTCTAACGACGTATAGGTTTTAGTCTAGTTGATCCGTGCCGCAGGTGTCGGCATGGGCAGGGCGGGCTGCTGGGCAGGCAGATGGACACATCCGTATGTTCCTGTACCAGGGTATTTGGTCGTCTGGTAGATGGGAAAACTCTTCTCGTGGCGGGTGCCTGGGCCGTGATCCTTTAGGCCACGCGCGAGAGGGGAAGGACGGGAGCCTGTTTTTCCATTCTCCCACTTCAGAGGAACTTGTAGCCATCAGGAAGAAGAGTGTTGAAACTCGTGACGGAGCTGGCCGTGAACCAAGTCTCTGTGAGACCGAGTACATCCAAATCAAGCTCTTCAAGGAGAAGGCAGATGTCAGAGGAGTGTTTGCCAGCTGAACAAGAGATGAGAGTAGTGATGTGGAGCAGGTTGCCACATTTGAAGGACTTCCTGGGAGGGGTACAGACCAGAGGTACACCCTGCAGAAGTGTTGGAGGTGCCCGAGGATGGGCAGAGGAGGAAGAAAGAGAAGGCAGGGTAGTCAGAGAGGGAGATGAGAGTGCCAGAGGGGTGGCAGAGGAGGGAGGCAGCAGGGTGGCCAAAGAAACAGAAGCAGGTTCCAAAGAGGTGGCAGAAGAAGGAAGTGGCAGAGGAGCCAGAGAGGGATAAGGTGGGATAGGCGCAGAGGAAAGGAAGTTGATAAGGCAGAGGAAGCGTATATCAAAGAGGAGGAGATTGGCCCGAAGGCCCTGGACCAAGAAGTGCCATTTAAGTAGACATTAACGATGGTATTAGAGGGATGAAAGCGGGCCAGGAGGGTCTCTCATCGGGTGCCACCATTAATGGGCGAAAAGATATGATATGATATGAGGAAAAAGGAGAGAGAAGAGAGACCATAGATGAGTCCATAGGGCTGGAGAAGGAACGACAAAGAGTATATCGGTAAGGGTCTGTCCGGAGGAAGCACTGGTATAGGTATCAGCGATAGAGAGGCCTGGGATGGCTGGGGGGAGGCAGTCCTATCATGTCAGAACCCTGCAGGACGAACAAAAAGGGGAAACACACAGGCACTACTATTTCAGTCAACACAGAGGGCGGGAATACTATAGGCCTCATCTAATCAGGGGGAGGCAAGGGATTTAAACAGAGAGTACCTGGGAAATCATGGTATTCATTTTCTCTCCAGAAACCAATGGAAGAGGTTTTGGAGGACGAGCAGGAGTACACCTGGGCCTACTAGAAAGGAGAAGACGGAAATGAACAAGGGAAGCCCAGAAACTATCTAAGAAGAAAGCTAAATGGCTGAAATTGTGGTGTGGAACTGTGTCCCAAATTAAAGACACTGGGCCTCATTACGAGTTTGGCGGTAGCCATGGAGCTATTAGCTCCATGGCTGCCACCAAAAAGGGCTCCTTTACCGGGTTCCCTGAATGGGCAATTACCGGGCCATTCCCAGTTCAGAGGGCCCGGTAATTCCTCCCTCAGGGAACCCGGGCCCAGACCTTCCCCTTTCCCATTTGAGCCCCCATAGGGCTCAACGGGAATGGGCGCTAACAATGGGCCTATTACGATCGGCCCGTTCTTAACTCCCTGGTCCCCTCGCGGGACCCGGTAACGACGCCTGGTTTTGCCAGGCGTCCTTACCGTGTCCCGCGAGGGGACCTCCTAATCATGCGGAATGGTGTTAACGGGTCCGCATCCATTAGCGGAACCCGTTAACCCATTCCGCACGGGTCGTAATGAGGCCCACTGATTAAATATCAGCTGCTCCTGTCCTGATTGTGCCCTGAGTGCTCACAAGCAGTGGCAACAGCATTGCAGATACCTTTATGCCTCTTATTTCTCTCTGGGCCTTCTTTTCCCTGATGAAAGAAGGTTCAATTTCTTCGTGTGAAAAGGGAGCATCCTTCCACCAGCGACAAATGCTATGGAAAACCTTTTAAAAGCCCTAATGGAGTGGCAGCAACGGCAAGCCTTGCACATGAGGAGCCACCAAGCACAAGCTGAATGACAGGCCTTCTAGCAGGCCATGCAAGTTCAGCAGGCACAGTTGGTAGACACAACAGCCTTAAGTCAGGCACCACAGGTCCCTGCTACGGTGTTGTAGAAGTATACCCCGGAGAGGACCCATCACACATTTTCATTAATTTCGAACGGGTTGTCCGTAATGCTGCTTGGCCACAGGAAAGATGGGGACAGTACATTGCCTCTCTTAAGACTGGAAAAATGCAAACTCCTATCAGGCGGCCAACCCGATGGGGATACCCCTGTCATTGACAAAAAGGAAGCCGTCCTGGAGAACCTGGATTACGATGAGGAATCTTACCGAATTAAGTTCCGGGACACAAGGTTGAACCCCACAGCGAGACCCAGACAACTCTTCTACAGAGTAAAAGATCTGGCGGACAAATAGCTACAGACTGCCATCACATCTATGGTGGAAATAGTAGAGCGAATCATCCTGGAACAATATGTGAAAGCCTGCTTGATCCCCATCCAGCGTTGGGTCAAACAACATCACCGATCCAGTCTTATCGAGGCCATCAAAATCGCCTCAGTTTACCAGAAGGCTGGGTTGGTACGCCTGGCAGCCAAAACAGTAAACCGGTCTGGTAGTCCTGTGTTGCTGACTAATTCAAGGACGATGTCAGGGCGGAAAACCGCTGAGTTCCAGCTGTAGACCTGAGTGGGAACCCTGCAAGCCCAGTGGTACCAACCCCGCAATGACGCTGCCCTTACCCAGCATGACCCCCACACCAAGGGCCCAGCAGTGCTACAAGTGTTGAGAATGGGGTCATATAGCTCGCAATTGTATGAAAAAGGGCAACCACAACCAATGGATATTGGACTCTATAAAAGCATACTAGAGAAGCAACCCTAGTGGGTACTAGGATCGAGAGGGGATAACAGATATCCTTATGTATGTGTGTGAGGCAGTAGTAGATGGATAACATACCCTAGCCCTGGTGGATTTCAGAAGTCTAAAGACCGCTGTGAACAGTGGACTGGTCGGACCAGCAGACCACAACATGCCTGGGGTAGGTATAAGATGCATACATGGAGACGTAAAACCTTATCCCTTGAAGGGAATACAGATAAAGGTAAGGGGAAGGGATATACGCATGAAGGCAGCAGTTTTGCCTTCACTTGAGATCTGATGCACCAGATGTTTTTATGTTTATGTTTATTAGGTTTATATAGCGCTTTAATACAAAGCGCTTTACAATATAACAAGGTACAATAATGAAAGAAGCATATTTACAATCGTGAAACAAACCAGTGATAAAATATGTAGAACAATTTACTTAGATGGAGGGGGATAGGGAAGGGTGGGGGGGGTCAGTAGTCAGGGAGGAAGGAGTGATTTTCAAATATCTGATTCAAATACAGGTGGGTGTGAGAAGGAAGTGGAAGGGAGGGTAGAAAGGGGAATAGGAAGGGGACAGGGGACCTGGGGAGGAGAGATGGTAGGGAAGGAAAGTCGGGGGGGGGGTGGAGGAGAAGGGCTTTCAAGGAGTTGTGGAAGGAGGAGTAGGTGGGGATGGAGCAGATAGAGAGAGGTAAGGAGGGTGGCCAAGAGCTGAAAGGAACGGAAGTGTAAGGAGGATCATGGGGACGGGGGTACAATGAGTAAGAAGAGGTCAGCCGAGCGCAGAGAATGGGAGGGAGTGAAAAATGAGAGGAGAGAAGAGAGATAGGAGGGAGCGAGGTCATGGAGAGATTTGAAAACCAGACAGAGGAATTGAAATTTAAGTTGGGAGAGAAATGGAAGCCAGCCAAGGTGAGAGAGTGAGGAGGAAATAGAGTCGCGAGGACCGAGGAGACGGAGAGTACAGATAGAGGAGTGGTAGATGGATTTGAGGGGGGACAGGTGGGTGACAGGGAGTCCAAAGAGGAGACAAGAGCAGTACAAGAGACGGGAGAAGATGAGGAAGGAGTTGAGGAGTTTAGAAGCATGGAAGGTGAGGGAGGAGCGGATCTTCCGGATGTTGAAGAGATGGTGTTGACAGGCACGAGAGGTGAGAGAGATATGGTTGGAGAAGGAGAGGGAAGAGTCAAGATAGAGGCCAATATTGTGAGCATGGGCGGAGATGAGGAGGTTGGAAGGGGGGGAGTGGATGAAGGTAGGGGGGTAGAGGCAAGTGTGTTTGAAGGAAAGAAAAGGACTACCGTCTTGTCAGAGTTGAGGGAAAGAAAATGCGAAGACATCCAGTTTTTGATGGCTGTAAGGCAGGAAGATAGAGTGAGATGGAAGTTGGGAGTTAAAGAAGAGAAGGAGAGAAAGAGTTGGGTGTCATCAGTGTAGAAATGGTGAGAGATGCCGAAAGAAGAGATAACGGGGGCGAGAAGGGAGGTATAGAGAGAGAAAAGAAAAGGACCGAGTACAGAGCCCCGGGGACACCGTAGTCCAAGGGGAAGTTGGAGGAGGTGTCCGCCTCAGGAGACGGCAAAGGAACAATTGAAGAGGTAAGAGGAGAGCTAGTTGAGAACAGAGCCTTTGAAGCCAAACAAGGACAGAGTACTGAGAAGTAAGGGGTGATCTATGGTATCAAAGGCAGCAGGAAGGTCAAGGAGGATGAGAATTGAGGATTGCTTAGCGTAGCGAGCAGTGAGGAGGGAATTAAGCACGTGAGAAAAGTCTCAGTGGAGTGTTTAGGGCAGAAGCCGGATTGAGAGCTGGGGAGGAGAGAGTGAGTGGATACAAAAGCTGAGAGTAGGCTAGGCACTCAAGGAGTTTAGAGAGGAAGGGGAGAAGCGAGATTGGTCGTTGGAAGCAAGAAGAGGGTTAGCAGAAGGATTCTTCAGGATGGGAATGATGGTAGCGTGTTTGAAAGCTGAAGGAAAGGTGGCAGAGGAGAGACAAATGTTGAAGAAGGTAGTTAGGTAGGGAATGAGGAGGGGGTAGATTTTAGGAATAAGGGAGGTGGGAAGGGGATTGGAGGGGGCAACAGTAGGGTGTGTTTTGGACAGAAGAAGGGAGACACAGGATGGGGTGATAGGAGAGAAGTTAGACATGCTAGCAGAGGAGGGGGAGAAGGAGGAGGGAGGAGGGGAGCAGGAAGGGGAGGTGAGGGTGTTTTGGTCGTTGAGAGAGAATTTTGGATGAGAAGTTGGCAAAGTCGGAAGGAGAGAGGGAAGAATTGGTAGAGGGATCAGGAGTAGATGGGGAAAGAAGACGAGAGAGGGTTTGGAAAATTCAGTGGGGGTGTGAGACTTGTGAGTGAAGAAGGTTAGAGTAGTAGGAGCGTTTGGCTGATTTGAGACAAGAGCCGTAGAGAGAGTGATATGAGAAATAGGATTGATTAGTCAGAGAAGGGGATTTGAGCCAACATCGTTCAAGGCGACGGAGGAGACGATGCATGGACAGAAGGTGAGGGGAAAGCCAGGGCTGGGAAGGTTTGCGAGAAGGGTGTAAGTAAGAGGGTAGAGATGGTCGAGACTGGTGGATATAGAGGAGGACAGAGAGGAGAGTGTGTTGTTGGCTGAGAAAGAAGAGAAGTCAGAGAGAGGGGGAAGGGAAGAAGAGCAGGAGTTGAAGAAGAGGGAAGGGTTAAAGTTGCGAAGATCGTGACGAGAGACGGAGGGAGGGTAGGGAGAGGGGGAGGACAAGGAGGAGGGGTTAGTAAGGGAGAAGGAGAGCAAGGCATGGTCAGAGAGATAGTTGGGAAGAGAAGAAACAGGTGATGGAGTAGGTTGAGATAAAGATGAGATCGAGAGTGGAGCCAGAGGAGTGGGTAGGGGAGAGTAGAGAGGGGAGAGAGGAGATGGGAATCTAGTATGGAGAGGAGAGGGGAAGATTGAGAGGAGTTGGAGAGTGGAAGGTTGAAATCGCCGAGAACTGAGAGAGGAGTAGGGGAAGGGGAGATGAGAGAGAGGAGCTGATCCAGGTCCTTGAAAAAGTAAGAGAGGGGGATGGGAGGTCTGTAAATAATTAAGGAGATTGCATGAGGGTAAGTGAAGGATTTGAATAGATATTCAAAGGAAGAGAAGGTAGATGAGAAAGGGTAGGGGGAGATGAAAGACATTTAGGGTGGTAGATTAGACCAATTCTGCCACCGCGACCAGAGGGGCGTGAGACATGAGAGAAGGAGGAAGAGGAGGTGGTGAGAGAAGCAGCAACAGTGGAATTGAAGGGGGATCCAAGTTTCTGTGATGCAAAGGAAGTGAAGGTTGAGTCGGAAGAACAAGTCCAGTGCCGCTGCAGCCTTATTGCAGATGGATCTGGCATTCCAGAGGGCTATGTTAATGATATTGGAGGGTTTAACAGTAGGGGGGTAGATGAGATTAGGATGAAGAGAGGGAGTATGAGGGGGAAGGGCTGGACGGGGGGTAAGTCGTGGGGGTGGACATGAGAATGAGAGGGGGGAAAAGGAGGAGGGGAGGAGACAGGAGGGTGCTCGAGGAGGGGAGAGACAGACAAAGCGCATGACAAGAAGGGGAGTTGAGGACGGGGTAGGCGGCCTCAGCAGGAGAGTGTCTACAGACGGTGTAGAGAGCTGAATCCAGAGCAGGTTCCGGTGCGGGAAGGGAGAGGCTAACAGGGCAGGCATGGATGTAGCCCTGAAGAGGAGGGGTGTGTGGCCTCAGTTTTAAGGAGATTGTTAGGGAAACAGAAGAAGGGTGGTGGAAAGATGCTCCCTTGTCACACAAAGAAATTGAACCCTTTGTCATCATGGAAAAGAAGGCACAGACAGAAAAAAAGAGAAAGAAACATCTCTGCAATGCCAGGACCACGTGTTCCACAGCAGTCGATTGGAAGATCGATGAACAAGGGGACAGCTACTGGATGGCTCAGGAACAGGATGTCACGACCCTCGCCCAAAACCCCCTCTGGCAAAACCATTGGCCAGGTGGAGTCAGGACTCGGGCCTCTAGAGCCTGGCATCCTCTTCAAAAGCCCTCATGGGGCCAGTTCTGGCGCCTATGGCGCCAGGCTCATACACCATGAAAAACAATGTGCTTGGGAACTACTTTATTGTATTGTCAGCCAACATGGAGGCATACACATAGCTTGGTTCGTAAGAACCAAGCTATGCGATCTAGTGTTTTGGGTGTGGTAGCCTAGGGACTACTTTACCTGGACTATTTTGTTGGAGCTATTTAAACCACACCCGAGCAAGACAACACGCTTCGCGTTAATTTGCAGCTTGCAACGTGACGCTCACCGTGTCCAGCTATTCCCTCGAACCTCGGAGAAGCAGAACCTGCAAGAAGACAAAAGGAACATCATTAGCAGCAGCATCTTACCTGCAGTCTTCATCTTTAAACACTCGCAGCTAATGAGAACAGCTTCCTCGAATCTGCACGCCTCCCGGACAGAATGACCTGAAAGAGGAAGACAGAGGCAACATTAAAGAAAGCAGTAGAGACATTTACAAATTACGAACTGCTCAGAAAAGCTTACCTGGCTGGTCGCCTCTCGACTGGCACCACTCCGGACATTCCACTCGCGCTGAAGAACACCGCGACCTACAAGGAAGGAAAACACAGGTTAGAAAAAGGCAAGACTTTGCAGCGCTGTGCATAGCGCTTAACCGCATCATAGCGCTCTTAATGCGCCATCATTTACCAGCGGGGCTCAACCAAGCCAGTTTGCCACGCTGAAGCTCTGCATACCTAAGGGAGAAAAAAGAGACATTTTAAACAAAGAAAGGCATGCAGGATAGCAACAAAACTAAAGAACAGCAATAAGACCTACCTGAACAATATCTATCGGGCCGGCATCAGTGAAGTAACTGGACCGCACTTGCCCATGAAAGACAACTCGCTCCTGCAAAGAAGGCACGCCTAATTCTACCACAAGGTGAGGAGAGGGCGCCAGAGGGACTGAAATCATACGGGGGTGGAGGGAGGATACTTACCCCAGTCGGTCAGTCTTGAACACAGTCCTCCTGTATTTTCAGGCAGAACCTTTCCCGCAGACCACATCAGGGCAAAGCTAAGAAGCATACCAGCGAGTAACCCGGCTGGGTGGCGTCCCTGTGGATACCAGGTGAGCGTAACACAGGATCCCACACTCCACCACATTCGAGGAACCACAAGCAATCAGTGGCCACAAACCGTGGGTACCCATGTCTTTAGGAAAAAAAAAGGACTCATACACAGGGCAATGATAGAGAGGAACAAGGATCACGTGGAGCAACTACTGGTTCCCATGAAGTTGTGGAAAACAGTGATAGAAGCAGCCCATAATCAAGTGGGTGAAGGTCATCCGGGAACAGACAAGACCATTCAGAACCTTCTTCAGAGGTTCTATTGTCCCAGGATATATGAAGAAATAGCTAGGTTTTCAAACAGTGCCCGCAATCCCAGTTAAAAAAATGGTCCAATGTTCTAAAGGCACCTCTACAATTAGTGCCCCTGATTCAGGAACCCTTCAACCACATAGGCATGGACATTCTGGGACCGTTAGACCCCTCCAGTAGGGGATATGAATATCTCCTGATAGTTGTCAATTTCACAACCTGGTACCCGGAGGCCTTCCCTTTAAAGGGTTTAATAGCACCGCAAGTGTGTGATGCTATCATCCCCTTTACGGCATGAGTCAGGCTACCAAAATAGATTACCATAGATAAAGGCACTAACTTTACATCCAAACTGGTACAATAAGTGTGCCCAGCCCTTCACATTGTACACCTAAAAACCATGGTATACCAACCCCAAACCGACAGCCTAGTGGAACGATACAACCACAAAATCAAACAAATATTACACAAGACCATGGGCCCTGGTAACAGCGATTGGGCAGGTTGATACCTTTGATCCTAATGACTCTAAATCACAATCCGCAATCTTTTACTCGTTTTGTGCCTTTTGAACTCTTGTTTGGGAGAAGAACAGGATGTTGCTGGATCTTCTCCGGTAGGAATGAAGGAGCAATCATTTGATGCCGAACAAAAGAGAGGTTTGCAACCTTCAGTAAATACTATATTAATTTGGTCCTTTCCACTTCGTTGGCAACAATATTCACTATGCCGCCGGTCCTAATCATGGAGTGAGCCACCTTCTTGAGTCAGTTTGGCAGTCTCTGAATCATTTTCAGGAACTCCCCCGTGGTACCATAGACACTGTAGGTTCTGTAAGCCTACATGTGTGCCAGGATTTCCCAAGCACACACTCAAATCCTTCAAGTGCCCAACACCACTGGATATTTAACCTATAATTCTTCTAAAACTGCTTGGAATCTCAATGAGTATATTAAGACAACAAATATTTGTGTATGTCGCCTCCCTGTAGAAGATGGTCTACATATAGTGGACTAACATGCATCCATAATTATACAAAGCATTTCCTGCTGCTTAAACCCCCCCGCCACCCCGCCTGCATCTGAAAACTCATTCCCCGCTTTTCCTCTCTCTTCTTTCACTCTTGCCCTCCTCCCCAGCAGACTATGATCTGGTTCCGCAGGTGGGGCACAATATGCCATGAAAAAGGATTGGTACTTTCCTCCAATCCCAAAATAGAAAGTCAGTCAAATGAAAAGAGGTCTTATGAGCAGGCACCAGGAGAAGCTCATTTTACATTTGAACCTAATTACCCCTTCACCAGTAGGCAGGCGTATAACGCATGAACCGAGGGCCCACTGAGGCATTATGTAAAAGTGGTCAATAAAAAAGAACCTCGTACTTTTTTGCCACTATGCCTCATCCCTACTCCTCGCCTGCTCTCATTAGGCTTTCAAAAAAAGGATCACCGTCCTCCTATAAAAACCTGTTCCATTGTGTGCTTCTTCTTCTTGCCATCGTCCATAAAGGTATGCAGTCCACAACTGCCCCATACACACCAATCTCTGTACCTATCTCCACTCACACATGCACAAACACATACACATGCTCAGTTACTCATACATACATGCACACACAAAGATCCTTGATATGATATTGTGTAAGTTGTATATGTGTGGGTATTGGTATGTATAGTGTATGTATGGTGTACATGTGGTGTGTGTAGTGTAAGTGTGCAACTCAGTCACCAAAGGGGTTTTAGAACTTCCCTTTCTATGCAAGCCACTCATGAACCATCCAAATGGAACACCCTGAACCAGCTGGGACCACACCACACACACACAGATCCACCCAATCTCCCTCAGGCACACACAGCTTACAACACTCACGCTTACATACACACTCTTTAATACCCTCATAGTCACTTAGGCATATACTTACCTCAGCATACACTGACTCACGCACACTCATTTATGAGCGACTAGTGAATGGAATTCATACATCCACTCGCTAGTGAGTCAACTTAGTCAGTGAATTAATGATTGATGTGAGTAGTCAGTGAATTAATGATTGATGTGAGGGAGTGAATGTCAGTGGAATGGTTGTGAGCAGTGAGTTGAGTGGGAAGAGTGGAGCAAGTGTGGTGAGAGAGCAAGTGTAATGAGTGATGTAAATAAGTGAATAGGAGAGCTGTACCAGTATTTATGTGTGTGAGGTAGTGTGTGTAATGAGATGTGGGGCAGTTCAAGCATTTGAAAATGCTCCGCAAATGCTGCATTGGCTCAAGTGCTTGGGCTAAATAGCTCTTAGGGCATGGTCAATCTTTTGGGGTTCTCTGTGCCTGTCTTTCTGGGTCTCCTAAGCTTTTAGATGGCTCCTCGGTTTTCTGCCTTTTCTTTTGTGTCCAGAGGGACCTCCACCGAAGTCCTCCTGCCACTGTAGTTCATGATAGGATATATACGTCATTTATAACGTGCCTGTACACATGTGTTTCTAGGCAAGACAGCCACAATGGCTGTGATGGCAGAGGTGCTTTTTAAGCACCCAATTGTGGCCCAAGGATGATTTTATCACCCTAAAAGTGTGTTGTGCAGTAGGCCGGTGGTAGATTTGATTGATTTAGAATGTATTACCTGCATATCCCTCTGGAACCAAGCAGAGAACCTGCATCTAGGCGCAGATGTTAGTTTCCTTTGATCAGTATAGGTATGATCCAGATCGCCTAAGTCTTCAGCTTTGAGCGGAAAGCAGCAATAGGAGAGATGTTCTGTAGTTCAGCTGGAAGTGAGTTCCATCAGTGGGGACCCCTGATAGAAAAACAGCGGTCCCCACTGGTAGTGCTATGAGATAAAGGGGCGACCAACAGACTTTGGCCAGATGAGCGCAGACCTTGAGATGGTTGATAAGCCTGAATTCTTTACACCAGGTATCTGGGTGCCGTTCCTTTGATGCACTTGTAAATAAGGCACAATATTCTGAATTCAATTATTTTCCTAACAGGTAGCCAGTGCAATCTCCCCCGATTTGTGGAGATGGGGACCCTTTTTGGTAAATTATAAACCAGTCTGACAGCGGCATTTTGGGCTACCTGGAGACATGTAATTGAATCTCTGGGGCAGCCAAAAGAAGAGCGCTGCAATAGTCAAGCCTGGAATTCACCATAGTTCCCACGACCACAGCATGATCTCCATTGGGAATGAACAGCAAAATGGGTTTCAGAAGCCTAAGTTGATAAAAAATTGCTTTAACTACTACAGAAGCATGGGCATTATATTCTAATGATGCTTGCCATTTACAGCCAAGATGTTATTACATTAGTAGAAAAGGAAGTGTCTGCATCAAAAATGGCAGAGCCAGAAGAAGTGGCATGGTAATCCTTAAAACAAATTTTTGGTCCACGCACTATCACCCCAGTTTTAGTGGGATTAAGATGAAGCTTGCTTTCAATCATCATGCCATATTGATGACTCAGGGTGCGGCAAACTGAGCATGATGTTGCAATTTCATATGTATCCAGTATAGCTAATTATGGATGGGATATTTTACAGTAGTGTTACTTTTTGTTTAAAACTGACATAATACTTTGCATGCACGCAGAAAGATAAAATGTTAAAACCAACAAATGTAATATAAACACGATTCACACATGGGGTGCTTTGAAGTATGTAGAAACTGATATATGGAGCATTTATAATGTGCATGCAAAGAAGAGGACTGGTTATAGAGAACCCTCTGAAGAAAATATGACAATTGTTAAACATGCATGCACACTTATACAAATACATAAGAAATTCATAGGAAATTCATGAATCTAAATATAGTGGGCTTTTACAAAGGGATTAAAACATGGCAGCCAGGGCGGTTTTCAAAGTGAACTTTGACTTTTGAGAAACTGATTCTGCAAAGTTTCAGAGGACGGGTAAATAAGTAACTTCAACCTTTGCGGTCAGCTCCGTTAGAAGAGCCGGCTATGAGGTTTATGGTCTGATAAGTATCACAGAAGCATGTAATCTCTTGAATGCAGGGAGTTTAACAGAGGGGTTTCGCTATTTTGTTCTAACCAACAGTAAACTACGGAGTGACTCATTGCTCCTGGTTAACGTGACTGAGACGCAGGAGTTTCAATGGTATTTTCAGATGTGCTGTGTACGATAAAATGGCAGTTATTTAGATTAGAATGTTTCAATGGAACCAGTGACTTGGG
This sequence comes from Ambystoma mexicanum, assembly GCF_040938575.1. Taxonomy (NCBI): domain Eukaryota; kingdom Metazoa; phylum Chordata; class Amphibia; order Caudata; family Ambystomatidae; genus Ambystoma; species Ambystoma mexicanum. The sequence goes on from NC_090927.1 coordinate 1,102,377,401, forward strand.
AAATGACATAGTTATCGCTAATCCAAAGAGAACCTGTTTACCCAGCCTTCTTCATATCGCTTGGAATATTTATGCAAACCATGTGCAATTAAGAGTTAAGGTTAAAAGGGTTTAGGCCAGTTATTGCTAGTAATGAATTATGTTTGCATACAATTGTTTAAGCATGTGCTTATGTCATGGCCTACCCCAGACAAATCCCAAGAAGGGGTATGTTATGAATAGGATCTGAAGATGGCAATTAAGATAACACCGGCCAATGAGAGTGTAGGAATTGGAAAAATATGGGATTTCTTTGAAGAGGTTTTGGTCTAATCATATGTGGGGGGTGGATTGTGATAAATTATATGGGAGTGTTTTAACTGTTGTAAAAATGTATATATGGTGTCAACTGATGTGGTTTTTTGAGACTTGGGTTAGTTTGGCTCAATAGAGTCATTTAGCTGCTCCCTGGACTTTGTACAATAAACTTACTTTATGTACAAAATGTGCACTCACTCCTCAGGTGTGGACCCACTTGGTTTAAGGTAATTAAAGGGTCCGACCTTGCACAAGCAATACATCCCTTGAATGGGGGAGATGGATGCAGGTGCGTTCCCAATTGGCCGCAGCGGTTGCTCTGGAAGAGTTGATTCCGCTCCTACTCAGGCCTTTCTTGAAGGCTGACCACTAAGTCGAACAGGCGCCTTAGCTGAGGGTCTCAAGCTAAGACCTAGGCCTACATAATAAAGCAGATGTTGTGGAGTCGCCCTTTGCCCCAGCTCCAGAATGGCTTGCAGGATTGTGCATGGGTGGTAGAGTTGCAGTCTCTGGGTCCACAGGTCTAGGGGAGACAGAGCCGGTGGGGCTGGTTCTTGGAGGTTCAGTTCCGGGAGGGAGGATTCTTGGAGTCTCTGTTTCTGAACTTACGATGGAGGGTGACGCTTTCCTGCAGGGAGTAGCATGAATCCAAGATTAGACTCCTTCACACTTGATGGCAGTCTGTGACATAAGCAGGACCAGGTGCGAAACACGCCAACGGGGCTGCAAAACTGACATTCGTTGGTGCGCTCAAATGTAGACCAGAGCACCTGGTTACTGCGAGTAGCTGGGCCAAGTCGCCGGTGCGGGTAAGGCAGCATTGACCTGCGTGTGGAGAACAAGAGCCTGACAGTAGTTCAAGACTGTTTCATCTTCGAGATTCAAGTGTTAAGATATTGGGGCTGAGGTACCAATGTGTATCAAGCATCCATGGAGGATTTCATGAGGAGAGCGACCATGTCTGCATTGTGAGATGTTTCACATGTGTAACAATGCCAGTGGCAGGAACTGCCAATTTAAGACCGGTTTCATTACATGTTTTAGAAAGTTTATTCTTTAAGTCGCTGTTTTGGAGTACCAAGGTTCCGATTAACATCTAACAACAGTTCCACTACGCCTACCAGACGTGGACCCCTTGCTCACTATTCTTAGAGAGGCACAGCTCCACCCTACTGATGAGGTGCAACCAGACTGAAACACGTGTCTGGGGTTGCTGTTGGTACTCTTGTTCAGAGGAGAATTGCCTACCATTTCAGTGCTGGACTACCCCAGGGCAGGACAAAGACTGATATGTTTTGGATATTTCTCCTCTGTGAAAGATTGTGAGCTAAAGAATCTGGGTAAGGCTCTCGCAACTGGGACTAATGTCCAGCTGAGGGACTCCCAGTACCCCCCTTATTTTTTTCCACAGGCAAGTGATGACAAATGCAGGCCAGAAACCGAGCCTTCCACATTACAGGAACCATGCACATGATTGCACTGTTCATTACACATGTACCCAATAAATAAGTTAGACTTTGACGTAAGGGGAGGTGGGATATAGTTCTTACTCTGGCATTCCTTGTCTCCAGAGGGGGGCGATTAACCCCAGTGGATCCCACTTGCACCGTGACCTATGGAGGCTATTGTGTAGTGGTCTCACCTACATAGTGTCAAAGGGACTCTGGAAAGAAAACCAAAGCTGGGACAATAGGAAGGAGGTCACTTAACAGGTCATTACATAATGAACTTGCAAAGCATAGAAATTGGAAGAACAACATTAAAAGGACTACCGATTTGGGGAGAAGGGACAAACCCCCTCGATCCATCATGCTAGGGGAAGCCCAAGCCGAGAAATGAATTCATGTAAACAGTTCTTGGCTACATTAATAACATTAGCTTTTCGGCATACATAGGCTTCAAGCCCATCTGTAATGGATTGCCATTTGGCAAGGCTTTTTGATTTTTATTAATTTAGTAAAATGATGCGGGTAATTCCATCTCTGAAAGGGTAATCTGCTGATCAGATTCCAGTTTAATAACCTTTGTGCTCTAGCACCTTGAAGCATCTCTTATGCTAGATAGAATTACCAATAAAGATTTCAGAGCAAATAACCGGACAGGCTCAAAGCATATGGCAAAATACTACCTTATTCTCAGTTCAATAAAGCAGGGCAAACTGACACACATCAGACTAATGTACGCACACTCACACACAAACTTGATTATACAGAGGTTTTATACCCCAATATGCATCATCTATGATGTCATCCTACGAGACAGACTGTAAAAGCTATTGAAGGGAGGGATTGGTTATGGGAACATATGTACCTATAGTATACCGAGTGCATTATTGGCTGCCTCTTATCTGTAAGGCATGCCTCAAACTACCTCTAAATACGTATAATACGGATTATAGCAGAGAAAATTCCAGAGGATTGGTCTATGCAACATTGTATAGCAGGTTACCTCATAGCCCCTATAATTGGTTGGCATTCTCACCCAACTTTCAGCTCGGTTAGCAGCATATGAGCGAAAGGAAACCCAGGTGCTTGGTTCACGTCAGATTAATCCCCACTTTCCAAATTAGTCCAACATCTCTCATCAGTCCGGCCATAAATCAAAGTTTCCTGTCTGTATTTGACCTTCTAGCCTGCTCTCTGTTCTGGGACATTCAAGGGAGTGTAAGCACATCACTATCTTAATCCGAAGCTTAATGAATAGCCCTTGTTTTCGACTTCTGAATCAAGAGTGAGGTGACTACAAATGTGTCCTTTTTGACCTCTTATTTACTGCCATTTGATTTAATTATACCAAGTGTTCTTGCTCCTCTTGGCCTCTAGAAACTTTCTCACTCAATCTTGGATAGACTTTATACACTTTAATTGTCCAATACCTGGCTCTTGCAGATATTTCCTTCTTCTTTAAACCAAGAGAAATATGTCTTACGTACATGGCTTACGCGCCTGCCTCCCCTTGTGCCTTGCAACTATTCTTAAAATAGCATCCTTGATCCCAGGCCAACATAGACACCTCTTATTTTGCACACAAAACTGTTTCTCCAACATCTCCTTACTCTGCAACCCTGGTCTGTCTCGGAGATAGTTGGATTGAGTCTTAACACAAGCCGGTGCCCATTTTCCCATTATGGCGGTTCTAGCCACGATACATTTTCCTCTATAGCAACCTTCAATATGTCTCATCTATCTTACGTTACTGTGTATTTACACTTATTGGTCAGCAAATTACTTTGTCTTCTTTGCATATATGATTACTTTATCATTTCGTACCTATTTCTCTTGTTGCTTCAGTTACATCATCACTCTTAAGTATTTTCATATTGTTTCAGTATGTTTTAGTATCTGTTTCATGGCATCACCCTGCCCTCATCAAATTTCACTCAGTGCTCCATGATGTCCAATGGTACGTGCTGACATTTCACTCTTTCAGTGCAAGAGTACATTCAGTATGGTTGTCTGAGTGGATATCGACTCTCGTACACTTGATGCAGTATAGGTTCAACACATGGGGTCCCTTATAGGGCTATTTTCCTGCTGTTCCAGTATGATGGTGGTGAGGGGGTGGGAGCTAGGGAAAGCACGGCTACCTACTCCTCTACATTCCCCCCTCTGCTTGAGTCCTCAACCATATTTTCCTCTTCCATCTCCTTCATCTTCTCTTCTCATCTTCTCTTCATACTGCTGTTTCTTTCTAATTCATATCTTGTCACCCCTCCAGGTAACCTGCATTCTTTATATGTTCATCCAGACTCCAAGTCATATGACCACAATCCCCTGAAGTGGAGACACTATCCAACATCCCACATAGTATTTATGATCCTTAGGGTAGTAGAACTTTGTTCATGTAGGTGCCATGGTTCCTTTTATATTCACATGGGTACTTTCCTCATTTTGCATTTCCTCACCAGTTCCAGCATCTAGATCAATCATTATCTTCATCCCAATAGCTTTCTTAGCTGTCTTCTGGCACTGTCCCAAGATGATCCTTATGAGACAACATCCTATAATATTAGAGGGGCATCTGCTGCTCCTCCACAAAGCACTGCAGTTCTTCATGTTCATGCAATTGGGCATCTTCCGGCACCCGCGGTTCCTTTTGAGGCTATCTCTGTCCCGCCCTTATGGCTGCTCGCATGCTATTAAATAAAATGACAATATCCTCAGCAGACTCACTTTCCTGTTCTTGCATTCTGTTTCAGCGTTCTCTTCTATTATCTCGGGCACGTTTACTTCCCTTAATCCTTTGATTTTATAGTCATTACGTCATGCAGTCACCTCGTCTAACCATGTGGCAAATGCTCCCCACTGCTTTGGAGTAATCTTCAGTTTTTGTGCCATTAAAGCACCTCGAAGTGCTCCCAATTTGTCTAAATTAAAAATCCCTTCAAACAGTGTTAGGAAAGATTTAGATGTATGGGTAATTTTCCCTCGAGTTGTGAACCCCCCAACCTTATGCTTTTATTTGACCGTCCTAGCCTGACTTTTACCAGTGGAGCCCAGCCTTCTGCTGTACTCCGCTGGGCTTTTGCTCATCTTGCTAAGGGGAAACTGTCATGCCCTACTGGGAGACTTTGTTTCCCTTAGTCTTTCACTTTATTGCCATTTCTTGGCAACATTTTATCAGTGCACAATGTACCTTCCAGTACAGTGCACTGGGGTCTCTTTTTAATTTTTAAGGCCGTAGACACCATTGAAGGATTTTTGGTTAATGTACAAGTGTGTCCAGGACAGAGCTGGTGGCAGCAGTTACTTTTAAAGCATGTTTGACTCATGGCCCAAACTGCGTTTACCGTGTTTGGCCCAGGACAGTGGCCAGTGCCTAAAATGGCCATGCCAAGAGGTCCTTTGTTCTGTCTTTTGGCCATGTTGTCCCTTGGCCTTCCCCAGTTTGAACAGACCCGGAAAATTCCTTATTTGGTCATACAGACCCCCTGCGCAAACCGAATCTTTCGCGGGCTTCTGCATGCCTTGTGTGTGCGTGTGCGCCCAGGATGTGGGCTGGATCTGTCTAGTTCCAATACACATCCTGGTTGCCAGGATGGCTGGTGTGCTGGGATGACTGGGACCACCGTGGTCCGTGATTGGTCCACGCCTGGAATGGTTGAATGTGAGTAGATATCCTATTGGTTTCTCTTCGTTTTGGCGCGAAGGAGATTTTGGATACGAGAAAGCAATCAAGGCCTATTCCAGGACTATCTTCTGAGTTCACACCGAACTTAGTAAAGGAGCCAAGTATCCTGAACTGAAGAAACAGATGTGTGGAACCACTGCTGACCCGCTAGAAGGTTTGGGACCCTGACCCCACTGTTGTCCTGTCGGAGCCCCTGTTCCTCATCCATCACAGAAGGCCTGCAAGGGCGCTTCGACCTGTTGGGCCTAGTGGGACTAACTATGCTATGCACCTCCTGTTTAGCCTGCAAACGAGCCCCTCCAGAAGTGTTCCTAGACTGCCCAGTGAACTGACCAGCTTGTACAGGACCTTGTCTTTGGAATCACTGCCGTCTTGAGTTTCGACCTGAGGCTTTGGGAACTGTAAGCTCTTCATAGAAGGGACTCTCCTGCTGAGTTCCGTACACCTGACATTCCTAGGTCTGGAATTAGGAGAGTCCACCTGAACCTGAGCCTACGCGGTACCCGTGTTGCCCGCTGTGGTGGCGAGCTTTGTGGGTGCCTTGCTGCTGTGCCCTCCTGTGCCTCAAGAGGACTTGCAGCCCGATCCCTTCCCCAGAAATGGAGAAAACACCACTGTCCCACCATGGAGTGAGGTCCCAGAATGCAGCCCCTGAAAACCAGAGAGATGTGCAACTGCTGGACTCGAACCTGCAAGCGAACTGGACTTGACTGGCGAAGTTTGGTCCGGACTGCGTCGAGGTTCAGCAAGTACTTGCAACACTTACTGGTGGCCCCTGGTGCATCCATAGACTTTTTCGCATGATTGTCCCCCCAGTGCCACTCACCATTGTAAAGACAATTTGAACTACCATCCTATTCCTAATTCCTGGAAATAGCTCTGCGTCCTTGTGGAGACCCTCCTCGAATAATGGAACTCTAGTCTTGATCGCCTTACCCACTTCCTGAGACACTACGGCCCCGTTTTGTACCTTAATGCACGATCGAGTGCTGCCGCGCAGAACATACTTTTGAGCACAAGGCTCCACACTTCCTAGGGATTGCACTGCCTATTAGTTAGGGTTGAGACCCCTGAAGAATTGCCTAAAGTATATTTGCACTTTGCACTATCTGACCCTCTTCTGTTACAGGTTGTAGATCCTTACTTGTTGAATATTCCTTAAGACCAATAGTTACTGTATGTATGTTCCCTAGTATAGTGTTGTGTTAGTATTGTTAATATTGCTGTGGTTTTTGTGTTTGAGTTAAAAGGCCTTTAATACAAGTATATGTATTGTTGATATATACACCTGACTGAGAGCAGTTTGCTGTGTGTGTTCATTGTGGACTTTTGATGAACCTTACCCCTCCTGAGACCTAGTCTTGATCGCCGTCAATGCTACCTTAATTGGTCTGGCTTGGCCAGAATGTTACCCTGTTCCAAGAAACTGGGCTGGTCTTCTGAACCTCTGCCCACCAGGTCAGAGTTAAAAAAAATCCATTTTAACAATCAAGAACTGAGTATGTTTCTTCTGTCACGTCAAGTAATGTCAAGAGTCTAAAATGTTACATGTGGCACTATTAAAATGGGTAAACATATAATGTGCGGTGACCCCGTTGGGGTTCCTCCACCTATTTTGACTATTTTCACATTTCTGTCCCTACTTTTTTGACTTACCAAGTTAACATTTACCCCTTAACCCAGCCGCCCCTGTTTCATTCACTCTCAGCGGTCCTGAGATGGAGAGTATTGATAACCAGAGACCCAGCAGAGTGATCCTGACAGGGTTATGGGACACTTAACCTACAACCATTTGTGGGTCCCGTTTTTAATTGGGATATGGTACGTCAATCTCCGATTTGCCATTTTCTCGTTTCCCTAGTACAACCAAGAAAAAGACAAATAATATGGAGAGGTTTACTATGGGTACATTTTCTTTCCAGAACCTGAATGCATTTGGGTCAATAGTATCAGACAGAACCAGCCTAACTAATTTGTTAATCCCAATATTTTGCCAGATCTATTCCAAAAAAGAAATAATTAACAATTGCCAAAATCTGCCATAAAACAGGAAAACACAATGACCATTATGCTATACTTAACCCAGAACCTCCATCCCATTTTGGCATAATGCCTAAATAAATCCTCACTTTGCCTGTCCACCCCTGCGCTTCTAAAAAAAATACCTTGGCTTCTCTGTGCAGCACAGCATGCACGCTTACTGGTTTGGCATCCTCCTCGCAATAACTGCCCTGGAGTTTTTAACAAGGACTCTTTATCTCATTCTTATGCGTGCGACTAGTCGTTGGGAGGAGGTAGCCAAATGTCCGATGCCATACCGCTTTGCGCAACAGGCCTGAGTCGCGAGCACCATCTGTTAACGTGGAAGATAAAAAAAATAGCTTAACTCTCAGTAGATGAGCAGGCGAAGGTTTAACACTGCTTTCTTGAAAGAAAACCGACAGCACCACATTCTAGCTCCAAACCCAACTAACTGCTTTCCCCCAGACCTGCTTCACTTATGCCTATCAAGGTGCTCGACCCCATCTATACATATAAAACACTTAGGTATGTTTCCATACTCAGCTGATGCAATTTATCAGTGTTAGGTTGCCATATGCTGTCCAAATGGCAAAGTGCACCCACTTCAACAACAGCTATCATTTCAACATACAGATGCAATTTATTAGGGTTAGGTTGCCACGTGCTGTTCAAATGGCATCATGCACCCACTACAACAGCTATAATTTCAACAAAGAGAATGAGCATGGTTCTAAGCGGTCACTTTCACCTTCCACTATTGTAAACATTCAGAATAATTTCAAGTTACTTCTTTCCACCCCCACTTCTCTTCACACAGGGGACGGCGGTTCCAGTGTCAATGAACATTTAACTACTGGCTCAACAATTCAATTTCTAAAGAGCAAACTGCTGTAGGATAAATGCCTCATCACAAGCTAAAACTGAAAGTAGGTGCTGTAATTATGCTACTACACAATATTATGCCATCACAGGGACTCTGCAATGGGACAAAGTGGACAAAGTGGACATCTATAAGGACATCATAGAGGCCTGTGTGATCGATGGAACTTAGAAACTGTTCTTATACTGCCAATACCTCTAATTCCATCTGACACGTTTAGCCTTTTCAATCAACATTAATAAGTCACAGGGACCTACACCCCCTAACAAAAGGACTCAATGTATTGTTATGTAAATCCATCATCTATTTCCATGATCTCTAGGTAGCCTGTGATAGTCGACTCCCGGGTCATGGTGACAAATTTGACAAGTTCCCGTTTCATCCTCTTGAAATGAGGGGCATAGACCCTCCACCCATTTATGCATTTTCTTGCCCTGATGAAGGGCTAATTGTTCATAATAGCTGAACCGGTTTAGTTGCAAAATGCCAAGTTGACGACCTTCATCCATTTACCTTAAGCTCATCGAAGATCCTGAGCTTAGCACTTTCCAGGGCATGCATGCCCAGATTGTATTGTCTTGTACCAACATTGCCTTTAGTAAATAGGACCGGGAAGTCCTCCACAAAGTCTGCTGGGATTTAAAGGAAAATAACAAACACTAGGGCATGCAACATCTGGGAGTGGGGAAGGCATCATTGAGAGAATGACAGAAACTTTAAACCCTCCTTTCAGTTCAGTTACCCTCCCCACACTCCACATAACTCCCTGTGAGTGACATCATTCTACTTCATTATTAAAACAATTTCAAGATGGAAGTCCATGCTCACACCACTAAGCGACTGTAAAAGAGGCTTGGTAAACTCACATGGCAGGCAAGATTAGGAGCAAGAAGACATGTTCATCTCTACCTCCTGTGTAGCAGGGAGAAGGCCACTTGGACAAGGTTGTTGCTTTGCTGGAGTTACTGCTAGCTACCTGGACCCTCATATAAGGGAGTTTGGCCTGCCAGAAGTGCAAAGGGTACCAATATATGGAATGTTAGGAAACCATGTCGGAGGGAACCAACCCAAATGAATGCTGAGAAACCAGGGTCCTGGATAGTCCTAAATCTGTGAATGTTGAAATCCTAAATTCTGGGAAGACTGGTTCTGGATGATAAGGTCCAGGAGAAACATATCTGATAAAATGAGATACAAGAGGTTGGAGATAAGTCCACCAACCCAGCGAGGAGTGTTGGCAACAAGACCAGTTCTAGCTGGAGAGGACAGAAGCTGAGGGAAAGCCTGAGGAACTCTGGGAAGCCGGAAATCTGGGCAAGATCTAGAGTGCGAGACCGGCAGCATGATGATCAAAGGAGGGTAAAGACTGTGAGTAAACACTGGAAAAGCCATCCAAACAGAGACTTATGTCTCATGTTTGAGGCGAGGGCTGGACATGATAGTATACAATTTGTGAACTCTTTTGTTGGCCAAGATTTGGACCGTTAAGGACTTTCCTGGAGGCTGATTTGTAAAGAAAGGTGTATAGGAAGATTTTGGCATCTTTAAACACTGTTTTGTAGATCAGGATTTCCCTGGAGGAGCAAGCACTTGTAAGACTAGACTTGAACATTATGTTGTGGAAGAGTACTACTAGAGGTGTTAGATATCAGAGATTTCAATTACTTTGTGTTGAACCATCCTTGCCACTGTTCCCATTTGGAACGTCCTTAATATTTGTAGAGATGTTGCTAATAAGTATAGGTGCTCCATACAACCCTTCCCTAACATGAAATAGAGTAACACCACTTGCTTAAGCCACACATACTTTATGTCACATGCATCATTGCTTGGCCTCTACACATCTCGCCCACTGGCCTTGCATTACCAAAACTAAAACTGGAGCTGCTTTGGGTGAGATGTGTGCAATGTACTGTGGTGTTCGAATATTAGTATGAAATACCACATACATGTATTTCTTTTTTTACTACACATTGCAAAATGATCATGAAGTTGAACTTCTCAGGTAATTCATTTTAATAAAAGCAGTAATTACATTAATTAAGAGGGGTTAATACTTTTCATAAGCACTTTAGAATGTGAAAGAAAAGGCACCTATATATAAGGCATGTCTTTCTACTTTACATCAATAGCAAAAATAGAAATTGTTTCTTCATTTACATAGAATACATGAGCCATATGGCACTGGGTTATTTTTTCTTCCAGGCACTTTTCGCGCCCTTGGATTTCTGCGCTGATGGACTTTTATTCTCCACTTCTGCTTTTTGGGCTTCTTCTTGGGAGGCCAGAGCTGCTTGCTTTGCATTCTCTGCCTCTATCAACTTATTGCGGTAAGACTCACGGGCACTGAGAATCCGATCACGAGATGCATCTAGAGAGATCTAGACAAAAAAAGGAAGACATTTGCAAATGAAGGAAATCGCAATGTCTTTTAATGTACACATTTAAAGAGTACAGCCAGGCAGTCGCTGGTGTTCAGCCCTCATGCTTTCAAGATGACTAGTGATCACCTGTGACCGGTAATGCTGCTTGTTTTTGGTGCGGCAACACAATATATAAATGTCCAATTCAATCCTAACTACACCAGACCTTTGTTGAACTCATTTCCCATTAACCATAAGAGCTGGCAGTAAGATAACCCAGCACCTAAGCAAGCGTGGGCTCATCACCCTTCCTTACTTCTGGGGGTGAAAAAATAAATACCACAGATTTGGGTCATCAACACTTTTTATTCAGGCACCTGAAGAATGTTAAGTTTGTGGTGTGTGCTATGTAAATATATTATGATCATTATTAATATTGTGATTATTAGTATTAGTGGTATACTGACTGTTCATAACAACGAATATAAAGAGTATAAGACACACATTTGGAAATGTTTACATTTAGGATTGAGTTTATGAATATACCTAGCCGGTACAGCGAAGCAAATACACCTGGTCATTTTAGTTTAAATTGATGACTACAAGTACATTTGTTCCAACAAGTAGAGAAAGCAAACACATTCAAGCATGGAATCTATCAGTAGTATAATATATCTGAAAAATAGGCTGATGGGCGAAGAATAAAAGCTTGCTTACATAGCATAACACTACATAACATACCACACCTAATGTAGTTTGCCAAAGAAGTCAAAAGAGCAAGGTTTAGGTAACAATGGTTCTGTAGTGAACTTTCTTTACTTACTTAGTACTCCAGGTAGCATCCGACATTAGACCAAATGATGACCTTAGATGGCACTTCATGCAGGATTTCTGTTTCTCTCCACCTTGCCTAGTCGCTATCTTGGAGGTCAGTCCTCTCTCTGCCTTCTTTCCCTATTGTACTTGTGCTGTGATCAGAGCTTCACGTTTCCTTGCATATGAATTCAACAATGGAAACAGATTGTGCAAACTTTGCTTCCCTTCACTTTACTGAAAGGTCCGAGTGCTCGGGACACCTTATACATTATATTAGATTGCAACTAAGTTCCTGAACCTTAGGTTTTACTTTGATACAATGCCCTATCGGAAAGCTGCTGGCTTGCAACTTTGTATCCAATGGACACTCTGAATTATTGTGTGTTTCCTTTAAGTAATAAAATGCCTTCCCTTGATGTTGTGGATAGTTTTAAAAATGCTACAATATATGCTTGCAGTGTTCTCCCTTAAGGGGACAGACACCTTTTCCTTCACTGAAGCTGAAGGTCTGTTTAGAAAGAGTGGCAGGCTCTCCCATTTGGGTGAGGGGTGCCTTATCACAATCCTGCAGGGTTTCCCCAAGTGTTTGGGCAGTTAGGGCTTCCATTATTGAACTGCCCTAGTGGACTAATATTCTCAAAGTAACTTTATTCAGCGATAGGCCATCACATTACATCCTAAAAAACATGGCTAAGATTGCCAATACATCGTTTTAACCATGGGAAGAAGATGTAAATAAAGAAAGAACAACAACCACCATTCACATGAATTCCTGTGGCCACATTAGTTCCCAATTGGCCCTTTTCCAATGGGTATAAGATTCGCTCCAGACAGAACATTGTTGATTGTAACAATTCCAGGGGGCCAGCAAATCCCAAATGGTGGTGTGTGCTAACTACAATCCCACTATTCAAGTCCAGACCGTGACCCCCAGATCTTCCCAGGACATCCCTGGCCATTTTCTCATTCCTCAAAAACAGTTTAACAGAGTCTGAGGGATTTTCGCCCTCACTAGGAATTCTAAGGCACTCCATCATTGCTTTCTTAACCACAAAGGGGCAATTCCCCACAGTACGGAGCCAGTGGAGACATT